>NC_137048.1:12922425-12927425 GCF_032717465.1 Coenobita brevimanus
ATATTAACCACACACACACACACACAAATAAATCGCAAAGGGAGAGGTGTTAGGGAGGACGAGATAATATGGACTTTATTTTTTTATTATTTTCCTTCTCTATATGGACATAAGCTGAACAACAGCTATTTATCTATCTGTCTGTCTGTCTATCTACCTATCTATCTATCTATTTGTCTATCTACCTATTTATCTATCTATCTGCCTATCTATTTATCTATCTGTGTACCTATATATCTATTTATTTATCTATCTACCTATTTATTTATTTATCTATTTATCTATTTATCTATCAATCAATATTTCTATATCTATCTATCTATCTACTTATCTCTCTATAATCAGACGTCTTAATCCAGGACGAGGTAGCCACAAACAAATCACCTCCATGTCACCCTGTCCTCCGCCATCACGCTGCCTTTTCTCCAACTCACCCTCACTTGTATGCCTCTCCACCTCATCCCTCAGCCATCCTCGGTCTTCCCCTCCCTCATACTCTCTCCTAGTCAGTCTCTTATTCTCTCTCCCTCCCCTCTCATACACTCTCCTAGTCAGTCTCTTATTCTCTCTCCCTCCCCTCTCATACACTCTCCTAGTCAGTCTCTTATTCTCTCTCCCTCCCCTCTCATACATTCTCCTAGTCAGTCTCTCCATTCTCTCCCTCATACACTCTCCTAGTCAGTCTCTCATTGTCTCCCTCCCCTCTCATACACTCTCCTAGTCAGTCTCTTATTTTCTTTCCCTCCCTTTCCATACACTCTCCTAGTCAGTCTCTCATTCTCCATTCTCTCCCCTCCCTCTCACTCTCCTAGTCAGTCTCTTGTTTTCCCTTTCCCCCCCACAATACACTCTCCTAGTTAGTCTCTCATTCTCTATTCTCTCTTTCCCCCATACTCTTCTAGTCAGTCTCTTATTCTCCATTCCCTCCCCCATACACTCTCCTAGTCAGTCTCTCATTCTCCAATGCCTGCCCCATACACTCTCCTAGTCAGTCTCTCATTCTCCAATGCCTGCCCCATACACTCTCCTAGTCAGTCTCTCATTCTCCAATGCCTGCCCCATACACTCTCCTAGTCAGTCTCTCATTCTCCAATCCCTGCCCCATACACTCTCTTAGTCAGTCTCTCATTCTCCAATGCCTGCCCCATACACTCTCCTAGTCAGTCTCTCATTCTTCAATGCCTGCCCCATACACTCTCCTAGTCAGTCTCTCATTCTCCGATGCCTGCCCCATACACTCTCCTAGTCAGTCTCTCATTCTCCAATGCCTGCCCCATACACTCTCCTAGTCAGTCTCTCATTCTCCGTTCTCTGCATTCAGTCTACGTCCAGCACTAACAGTTTTAGCGATAAAGGTTCACTAAGTATAATTTCTGCCCCAAAGTATTATATTTTTCGTCGTTACACCAAACAGTTATAAAGTCTATGAACTTACGAATTGTAGCTGCGATGGTGTGGAACTTCTGGTAACTACGATAGTGGTAGTTACTAACGATTATAATAATGTACTAAAGACATAAGAGAAAAGTAAAGCAAGCATTAAGGGAGAAAACGCGCAACACACCCACCACTTCCACTGCCACAGGCGCACTGATGCTGAGCGGCTGAGGCTACGTGGATGCAGGCAGGTAAAGGGAGGGCCAGTCAAGGGACGGTCTCGCTCCAGTCAAAAGGTCTTGGCGATGGTTTCTGGACTTTGCATTTTAAGAGTTTTCATTTTAAGAGTTTGGTGATATTTTCTCATCTTTGCTCCTCCTTATCTTCCTGTACGCCTGATATGAGACTGATGCAGCAGATGTGTGGCTATAACAACAGCATACAAGCTAATTCACCAATAGGGGAAAGAGGTTTTAGGTGTGCCGGTCGTCTGTCAGTGGGTTGGGTAGTGTGTATAATATTATATGGTCGTGGGTAGGGTAGTGAAGTGTGTCTATGTGGTGGTGTGTGTATATAGTAGTGTGTGTATGTGGTGGTGTGTGTATGTGGTGGTGTGTGTATGTGGTGGTGTGTGTGTGTATGGTGGAGTGTGTATGTGGTGGTGTGTGTATGTGGTGGTGTGTGTGTGTGTGGTGGTGTGTGTGTATGGTGGAGTGTGTATGTGGTGGTGTGTGTATGTGGTGGTGTGTGTATGTGGTGGTGTGTGTGTATGTGGTGGTGTGTGTGTATGGTGGTGTGTGTATGTGGTGGTGTGTGTATGTGGTGGTGAGTATAATGGTGTGTGTATGTGGTGTGTGTGTATAATGGTGTGTGTATGTGGTGTGTGTGTATAATGGTGTGTGTATGTGGTGTGTGTGTATAATGGTGTGTGTATGTGGTGGTGTGTGCATGTGGCGGTATGTATGTGGTGGAGTGTGTATATGGTGGTGTGTGTATGTGGTGGTGTTTGTGTATGTGGTGGTGTGTGTGTATGGTGGTGTGTGTATGTGGTGGTGTGTGTATGTGGTGGTGAGTATAATGGTGTGTGTATGTGGTGTGTGTGTATAATGGTGTGTGTATGTGGTGGTGTGTGCATGTGGCGGTATGTATGTGGTGGAGTGTGTATATGGTGGTGTGTGTATGTGGTGGTGTGTGTATGTGGTAGTGTGTATGTATGTGGTGGTGAGTGCATGTGGTTGTGTGTGTATGTGGTGGTGTGTGTATGTGGTGGTGTGTGTATGTGGTGCTGTGTATGTGGTGGTGTGTGTATGTGGGGATGTGTGTATGTGGTGGTGTGTGTATGTGGTGGTGTGTGTATGTGGTGGTGTGTATGTGGTGGTGTGTGTATATGGTGGTGTGTATATACTGTGGTGTGTGTATGTGGTTGTCTGTGTATATGGTGGTGTGTGTATGTGGTGGTGTGTGTATGTGGTGGTGTGTGTATGTGATGGTGTGTGTGTACATGATGGTGTATGTATGTGGTGGTGTGTGTATGTGGTGGTATATTTATATAGTGGTGTGTGTGTATGTGGTAGTGTGTGTATATGGTTGTGTGTGTATGTAGTTTGTGTATGTGGTGGTGTGAGTATGTGATGGCGTGTGTATGTGGTGGTGGTGGTGTGTGTGTGTGGGGGGGGGGTAGTGTGTGTGTATGTGGTGGTGGATCAGGATGAATGCTCTGTGGTTGATGGTTTGGTGTGGTTATGTGTGCGTTTGTGGAGTGGCTGCCAGTGTTGAGATGTCTGACAGCAAGTTGTAAATGTATAAATGAGAGTGCCAGTACCACAGTGATAGTCAGAGGGAAAAATAGTGCAGTGTTGATTGGAGTGTGATTTACTTAGGATCAAATAAACTGCAACAAATATTGACGGATGGGTCAACACGAAGTTTATTGAGAGAGAGAGAGAGAGAGAGAGAGAGAGAGAGAGAGAGAGAGAGAGAGAGAGAGAGAGAGAGAGAGAGAGAGAGAGAGAGAGAGAGATGTATCCCCAAAGGACAAATTTTAAGTATCTCCTCTACCAGTCTCACAACCACCACCAAGCGTGCTCTCTTTACCTGCTGTAAGCCCAGTTCTGGTAACATAAACTTTCTAAATAGTACAAAGAACATCATCTACTTAAATGCCAGAATTTATTCCAGACACAATATAATAGCCCAGAGATCGCCCGACTGCTCTAAATATAAGCCAAACCTCGCCCAGGAAATCCTAAAAATTTTGTATTGAAAACTAAGTACGGATAATTATCAACACATTGTTATATTTGATAAAATATGATTGTAAATACATTCGTTTTTAGTTCAAATCAATATTTATGCAAAACAGAAGTCTGTCAAGGCGAGTTGGCGAGCTGAAGGTGAAACACTTCTGCTAACTTTAGCACATTTGTGCTCAAAATCCTGATTATTTCATTAATGGTTGAATGAAACAAAATTTTAACCAGATTTCCGGTAATTTGGTGTGTATGAACATATGTGGTCATAAAAATGTAAATGTTTTCAAATTAAAAGTGCCGATTCGGTAAATGGCCGCCGATCCGGTATTTCGTCGCGTTACAACTCGATCTAGCCCATTTAGTCTCGTCTGAAAAAGATCCCTAACCTCTTTCTGTTCAGTTAATGGCAAAAAAAAGTCAGATGGGACGATAATTTTTACTAGTAACCAAGGAGACTCATTCCTACCGCATGACCAAGACTTGTCAAAAATCACACAACCGTGACTGAGGGCGGTATTCTCGTGGAGTTAGGAAGGTTACTAACACCTCTTCCTTAGTGGTTTATTTTGAATCTACTCTTTTACTATATTCTCGCGCATTATTCATCCAATCCCAGTCCACACAAAAAACGTATGAGAAGCAAAAACAATACTGTTAATGGGTAGTTTGGAAAATAAATCGCTATGAAAGAAGTGTTAGGGAGCCTCCTTACCCGACAAGATTACTGGACCAGGTATTCGAGTTTAATAGTTATTTAGTTCCATCAAATGAAAACAAAATCTATAGGCAATTACACAGCCCAAATAATGTGGGTGCCACCACGTGAAGGCGTCACTCCCTAGAGCCTTAGTTACCCATTTATATCACGTTTTCTCTTTCTCTTACCATAGAAAACTGAAAGGATAATTATTTTGATGGATACCTATAATTTTAAGGATAATATCGGCTCAACCTGATAGAAAGCGTTAGCAGATATGCATTGAGTTAGTTTGGCCATGTGGAGAGGATGGAGAGTGAGAGACTGACTAGGAGAGTGTATGTGAGTGAGGTGGAAGGGGGGAGAGGGGAGGGGATGCCAAGGATGAGATGGAGGGATGGAATAGAGAGGTATATGAGAGGGGTCCGTAAGTTGGGGGGATGGAGAGTGAGAGACTGACTAGGAGAGTGTATGTGAGTGACGTGGAGGGAGGGAGAGGGGAGGGGAGACAGAGGGTGAGATGGAGGGATGGAGTAGAGACGTATATGATACAGGAGGGTGTAGGTAGGGGAGGTGGAGTGTGAGAGGCCGACCGCTGCTGCCATACACCTTGTCCCAGTGGCAGATCATGCCTTGGTTTTGCAATGGGATCAGAGTAACTGGATCTTTTGTGT
>NC_137048.1:12929925-12957425 GCF_032717465.1 Coenobita brevimanus
AGCAGTAATGAAGTGAGAGAAAAACTTAATAAAATGAACAGTAATAAGACTCCCGGCCCAGACAATTTCTACCTTAAAATATTAAAAAATGTGATGGATGTAATATGCAGTCATCTGACATCTATCTTTAACAAGTCCCTACAACAAGGAAAAGTTCCAGCAGACTGGAGACTGGCTAACGTGACTCCTATATATATAAAGGGCAGTAGAAATCAACCAAGTAATTATAGACCAATTAACCTAACCTCTGTCTTGGGAAAGATCCTCGAATCATTAATTAGAGATAGGATAGTTGAGTTCTTAGAAACTAAGAACGTAATTAGGAAAAGCCAGTATATATGGCTTTAGAACGCGGAGATCATGCGTGACAAATTTAACTGAGTGTTACGATACACTTTTTAAAATGAGTGATTTTACCAGGTCTCTTGTTATAATCTACTTGGATTTCCAGAAAGCCTTTGGCAAAGTGCCACGTCATAAACTAATGACAAAGGTAAGAACACTTGGAATTGACGGAAATATTCATAGGTGGATAGGTTGCTGGTTGAGTGAGAGAAAGCAACGAGTCGTTATAAATGGAGTGGAGTCAGACTGGGCTCCAGTGACCAGTGGCGTTCCTCAGGGATCGGTGTTGGGACCAGTCCTATTTATTATGTATATTAACGATATCGATGTTGGCTTAAACAACGTCATTTCTAAATTTGCGGACGATACAAAAATCGGCAACACTCTATTAACTGAAGAAGACAGAATTAGCCTTCAAAATGACCTTAACAAAATTGTCAGCTAGTCAGAAAAGTGTCAAATGCCCTTCAATGTAAGTGAATGTCAGGTACTGCAATGTGGGAAGAAAAACAAAAAGTATGTTTACGAAATGAAGGGCCAAATCATTAGCAAGTCCTCATTAGTTAAGGATCTAGGCATACTAATTTCAGACGACCTAAAATATTCATATCAATGTATCTCTACAGCCAATAAAGCCAACAGGGCCCTAGGCTTCATCAAAAGATATTTTACATATAAAAGCAGAGATATTGTAATCCCCCTATACAAAAGCATAGTCAGGCCACACTTAGAGTTGCAGTGCAATTTTGGGCGCCTCACCTAGTTAAAGATATAGAAATACTGGAAGCGATCCAGCGTAGGGCTACCAAGTTAATCCCGTCCCTGAGGAATAAACCATATCTCGAGAGACTCAGGGAATTAAACCTATTCTCTCTTAGAAAACGGAGACTCAGGGGACAACTGATTGAATGTTTTAAGATTCTAAAAGGCTTTAGTAATATTGATTCAAGCAAGCTATTCACAGTAATTGCCGAGACTGTTACTCAAGGAAATTGTATGAAGTTGCAAGCAAGGAGGGCTAATCTTGATACAATTAAAAACTTCTTCACTTACTCTGTTGCAAGCAAATGGAGTAAACTTCATGGAAATGTGATTGAGGGTGGTACCATAAATATATTTAAAAAGAGACTGGACATGTATCTCGACGCGATTGGTATCGTTTAGTTAGGATGGAGCAATTATTGGATATTCGAGTCTACATTCATCTATTTATGAAACACAATATACCTAAACTAGTAATCAACACAGACAGTATTTTAGGACAAATATAATACATAAACATTCTATTCATCTTTTTATATGAAAAAAAAATAAATAAAATAAAAAATTGCATGCATAGAGTAAGTATGTGGCTGTATGCCCAAATTTTCCTTTTCCATATTATTCTACTTTTTGCCGATCCTATAAAATTCCTTCAGGTTTTTCATTCCTGCAAGGTATTACTTCCTCTCATGTTTCCTGTACGGCAAATGCCGGAGGGTCTGGAGGGTGGGGGAGAGAGCCTTCTGCTGTGCTATCCTTTTCTCCTGCTCCTATAATTATAGCACTGCATTAGTATTAAGGCCGGACCGCCTCGTAGGGACCGTAAGGTCTGTGTGGTCTGTGTATCTGTGTAACTCTATGTATGTAACTCTGTCTGTCTGTCTGTCTGTCTGTCTGTCTGTCTGTCTGTCTCTCTCTCTCTCTCTCTCTCTCTCTCTCTCTCTCTCTCTCTCTCTCTCTCTCTTGAGACACTCCTAAGGCTGAGAGAAATCGTCTTTTTAATATGCAAGACGTCCTCGGCTTGAAGGGATTGACACTCTTAGGCTCCTATGACCCACTCTGAGCCACATCAAACCCCTCCCTAACACTTCTTCTTTGGCAATTTAGTTTTCGAAATGGCTGGTTAATATACTTTTGTACGTGGCAGAGTATGGCGATATTGGAAGGATTTATGTGACAGAATAGGACAATAAGGTGTAATAAACAAAATAAATTGCTGAGGAAAAGGTGTTTGAGAGTTTCCTGACCCAACAAATAAAACCTCTATTCTAGTCAATTATGAAATATCCCTAACGACTTTTCCTAAGCGTTTTATTTTGCTCATTATAACTTACTGTCCTCTTTTGTGTTACGTAAATCCTTCCAATGTCACCATACTTTGCATAAATAACGTACAAAAGGATATTAACCAGCCATATCCAAAACTAAATCGCTAAGAAAGAGGTGTTAGGGAGCCCCCTTACCCGACGATGGATGCTAGACAGGGACGCCATCACGTGGTGGCACTGATATAACCCGGCGTTGGACTAGCCTGGAATACTACCACTACTGCTACTACTACTACTACTACTACTAGTATTACTACGCTACTACTGCCACTGCTGCTATTACCACTACTGCTACTACAACTACTACTTTCTTTTTTTTATACTTTTTAAAAATTAACTCATCTCCAACCATTTGGGAATGATATTTGCGTCTCAGCACCAACCTTTCTAATACAGTTCACCATCTAGAGTTGTACTTTGAAGGTTAACACTATCCTTCATAACACAATCCGTTGGCCCCAAGCACGCCAAACACTGTGCTTACTAATCATATACTACTACTTTTATTACTTTTTTAAAATTACAGTGCTTATAAAGAGTCGCTGGTCTATACGACTCTCGACCACAGTAGCTTCGTAATCCATATCCGCCAGAGAGACAGGCCTGAGGGCTGATGATTTGTGCCCCTGAGACATGGCAGTGCAGACCTCATGAGGGAGAATGACAGTCAACATCTCATCCAGGCCATAACAGAACTCTGAGGTTGACTATTACTACCACTACTACTACTACTACTACCACTACTACTACTACTACTACTACCACTACTACTACTATTACTACTATGGAGGGAGAATGACAGTGGACATCTCATCCAGGCCATAACAGAACTCTGTAGTTGAAGTTTTTTCTCTAAAAGTACCTCTGCCAGTCTGGAGTAGAATCTCACGGCCTCTGGACCCGTCCCACGAGATGTTGTGAACACAAGGGTAGTGAATCGACCGTGGTCCACATGTTGGATCCTTTCTTGATAGCTTCTGTTTTTATCTTGTTCATTCCTTTTCTGTGTAGCCTTGAGAGACATTTAGCGATAACATGCTGCCATGGGATCAAATATCCTGATGTCGAAGAACGCGCTCTGCCCATGTGTCCAGAAACCTCAAGCACTGACATCCTGGAATCGAGCTAAGTCTGTTCTTCGCTATGCTAAAAATAATTTCATAGGTACAAAATGCTCTCAACTCTCTAACTCGAACTCTTCCCGCTCCTTCTGGCACCTTGCCAAAAACCTTTCTAACAACTTTACCTCATCATCCTTTCCTCCTCTTTTCTACTCTGATGTCTCTGTAGCTATTTCTTCTACTGATAAAGCAGATCTCTTCGCTCAAACTTTCTCCTCCAACTCCACCTTAGACGATTCCGGTGCTGTTCCTCCATCACTTCCTCCCTCTGACTTCCTCTGGCTAACACTAAAATTTCTTCAGCTGATGTATATTCTGCCATCACTGGCCTCAGTATTAATAAGGCATATGGGCCTGATGAAGTCCCTCCTGTTGTTCTCAAGAACTGTGCTTCTGTGCTTACTCCCTGCCTAGGCAAACTCTTTCGCCTTTGTCTGTCAACTTATACCTTTCCTTCTTGCTGGACGTTTGCTCTCATTCAGCCAGTCCCAAAGAAGGGTGACCATTCCCAACCCTCTAACTATCGTCCAATTGCTTTAACATCCTGTATCTCAAAAGTTTTCGAGTCAATTCTTAATAGAAAAATTTTGAGGCATCTTTCCTATCACAACCTTCTTTCTGATCGTCAGTATGGGTTCCGTCAGGGACGCTCCACAGGCGATCTTCTCATCTACCTTTCAGACTCCTGGTCATCCTCCTTTCGGGACTTTGGCGAAAGCTTTGCCATTGCACTTGACATCTCAAAGGCTTTCGATCGAGTCTGGCATAAATCTTTAATTTCCAAACTGCCCTCTTATGGTTTCTATCCTTCTATCTGTGCCTTCATCTCTAGCTTCCTTTCTGGTCATTCTATAGTCGCTGTTGTAGACGACTATCGTTCTTCTCCTAGATCTATTAACAGTGGTGTTCCTCAGGGCTCTGTCCTATCACCAACTCTCTTCCTTTTATTCATCAATGACCTTCTAAGCTGTACATCTAACCCTATCCACTCATACGCTGATGACTCCACCCTTCACCTTTCCATTCGATTCCCACAACGTCCATCTCAGCAGTTACTTCAACAGGCAAGGGATGAGGCTATGGCACACATAATGTCTGACTTCGCTCGTATCTCTGACTAGGGTAAAAATAATCTGGTTGTTTTTAATGCATCAAAGACTCAGTTTTTGCACCTATCAACGCGACAAAATCTTCCACAGGAATACCCACTAATGTTTAATAATACTCAACTTAATCCTGCATCATCGTTGAACATGCTTGGGGTTTCATTTGTTTGGGACTTGTCTTGGAAAGATCATATTACATCTCTTGTAAAATCTGCTTCCAAGCGATTGGGTGTGCTAAACCGACTCCGTTCCTTCTTTACCCCTGCACAATTGTTGACTCTATACAGAGGTTTTATCCGCCCCTGTGTGGAGTACAACTCTCATGTATGGGGAGGCTCCCCACATACAGCTCTTCTCAATAGGGTGGAGTCAAAGGCTTTTCGTCTCATTAACTCTCCTCCTCTTACTGACTCCCTTCAACCTCTGTCTCTTCGCCGCACTGTTGCATCTTTATCTCTTTTCTATCGCTACTTCAATGGTCACTGTTCCTCTGAACTGTCTGCATGCATTCCTCCACTTCTACAATGGGCGCATAACACCCGTCTAGCAGCAAACTCTCACCCCTTTTCTGTCCAACTCTCTAATGCAAGAGTCAACCATTACTCCCAGTCCTTCATTTATGCAACAGGTCAGCTCCGGAACTGTCTCCCTCTGTCTGTATTTTCTGCTAGTTATGATCTCCAGTCTTTCAAACGCAGTGTGTCCAGGCATCTCGAAATGAATGGATCTTGAATTTGGCTCTCTCTTGTATTTTGTTTTTCTCTTGGAGGGAACAGTATTGCGGGCTCATTGCCTTTGGTTCCTTCTTCATCACATAAAAAAAAAAAAAAAAACTCTTGCATCATTTGATGTGTTTGCTGTTCTGTGGATGAAATGGTCACCGTCCAGAGGGAGCAGGGCTAATTCTGTGGTTGCATCATGGTATATTTCTGTAGCATTCTCGTAGAAAGGTCATGTACTTCATCATGTCGAATCCAAACAAGGCCTCCCTTCTTGCAAACCACTGCATGGATTACATCAAAGGCAGTGCCACAGGCACAGTGTTGAGGTAGGTTCTCTATTGGCCACCGATATCTCAAGGCTATAGTATCAATAAATTCTTGTTTGTTGAAGTGGAAGCCTTTTGCCTTGAGAGGTAGGTTAGTCAACCAGTTCGATGCTCCAGCCTCCTGTGCAATTTCAACTCTTCTGCACTGGTCTGGTGCAAGATGCTCGGTTATGGGCTGCAGCTGGTCCTTTTGTCTTGCTTCTCGCTTTTTGTTTATCTGTGTCTCTATATCTTTCTGTCGTTGTTGGTCGATTTCACTCGTCTCAGCCTGGGCACAAATCTTCTGTAACAAGTATTCGGTGAGCCTAAGTGCATTTCTAAGTTCATAGCCTGCCATGGCTGCTGGATTTACAATGTCAAGGCCTCCCATTCTGGGTGGTAGTGCTAGATCCCCCTCTTCTGGTGTGTGGATGCGGCCATTGGTCAGCGATAGGAGGAATGAGTCACTGATAGCATCCTCCAGTGGTTGTAGCAGTAACTCGATGTCAGAGATGGTCCGCATCACGAAGGTCCACTTGTGCTTTACACCAAGCTAGCACAAAGACAGTGTATGCTGCATGGAGTTCTGTTTTTGTGTGGCTAGATAGTACATGTATTATTTCAACCCATTTCTTTACCTTATCACTCACATATTTGTCTCTGCATTCCTTAGTTCAAGTCACTGCACCTAGATGCCTCTGAACTTGTTTTGTCATTATCATCTTGTCTATAAAGGTTTCCTGTACATCTTGATAGTAAACTGATATCACGATCAAGGCATTAGGGTAGCAGCCTATTTCAGGACCATGAGATGTTACAAGGTCCCACCATTTCCTCACATCCTCCACCTTGCCAGCACCTGTGAGATCATCTGCACAGGCTCGTTTTACATTGGTGATTTCGTATTTGATCTGCTGTTGCAGCACTGCCATAGCCAGGGCGTACATAGCCATGGCAACGGGGTACCCCTGGGTAGTTCCTTCTGCGGACTGGGTGACTCCCTGCTTAGCTCTCGATGTGAGCAGACCTCCGGCCAGTCTCTCTCGAGCTCTGAACTCTGTCTCATTTACTGAGAACGATTTTCGGGAGTTTTTCCAGCATTTGTCTTTGCTGGTATTTACCTCATATACTGAGGGTGGTTTTTTTTTTTCCGTTATTGGCGAGAGACTGTCCCTGATAGATAGACCCTGCTGCTTGTGTGTGTGTTTGTGTGTGTGACTGTGTGTGTATTTGTTGGTGTATGTGAGTTTTTTTTTTCCTGGCTGCTGTTGGTGTCTCTCTGCGTGATACGAAGCCAAACCCTGAAGGGGTGCCGTTAGGGCATTTCCATGAGGAGGGGCTATCAGGGCCTGGTTATAGGAAGCGCAGAGAGTGGCTCTGATAGATTAGGAAAGACCCGAAAGGGGCAGTGGTGGGGCCTCCTTCGTCGCCCTTTAGAGGGCGGGGAGCATAGGTAGCCCGTCACTGTAGGTACCTGCCAGATTTTCTTTTTTGTTTATTGTTTTTTTTATGTTTTTGTGTGTGTGTGTTGAGAGTGAGTGTTGGTGTATCTGTCTGAGTGTCTGTGTGTGACGTCTGTGTGTTTTTGTCTATGTCTGTCCCTCAGGGACGTGAAGAGGACTCAGATCCCCAGGCCCACAGGGCCGGCCCTCCAGTCCCCTTCTGTGCAGAGGATGTCTCACACTGCTGCCACACCAGGCGTGAAGTGGGAGCGGCGTCTTTCAGATGCCAGCTCCCATTTGTCGACGTCTGGCGATGCCTCTGCCTCCTTTCCTTCTCCTCGGCCTACAGGGACTGTTCCCCACGCACGGGCTGTCACCTCAGCCCCCCCTCCTCCACTTTGGCACGTGCAGCCAAGGTTGCACGTGTCCATGAGGCAATGGAGGAAGAAGCTTCGGCTCCTCCTTTCCCCACCTCTAACAAAAAGACCTTTGGTGCCGTCCATACAGCTGCCTCTCGCGCTGAGTGCCCACTCCGTCAGGCACCTACCACTGCCAAGCTGTCTCTACCTGTCGCTTTGACCATGCGCAATGGAGCCTGCGCTGCAACGGCACCCATGGCTGCTCATTCTCCTGCTGGAGTTGCTCCTTCTGCCACACCTGTTGACTCTCCTGATACTGACGGCTTTATCCCTGTGGCGTGAAAACAACGGCGAGCGCCGCAGGGAAATACCTCTCATCCTGCATCCAGGACTTTGGTGCCATGGCTGCCTCCCTCTGCTACTCACCCCTCAGTCTCAGTTGCACCTCCTCCGTCTCCTCGCTCGTCCTACCCGGCCTTTCGTGTTCCTTTCCAGGAGCGATACGGCACGAGCTAAGATGTATTAACGGCACTGGAACAACATCTGCCAGTCCTTGCAGCTGTGAACCACTATGGACGCGACAACAGCTGCGTGCTGATCCCCACTGAGGAGGAGTCATACCTACGCCTAAAGGCAGTGGCGGAGGAGGACGCCCCGATAGACAGGCTCATGGAGCTCCCTCAGGATGCCCAATCTACGAAAGCGATGGTCATGGGATATTCCAGGCACATGCTGGTGGATATTCTCCCACGGCGCCCTCTTGTAGAAGCAGCGGAGCACTGTCAAAATCAGTGGACAAGAGAGGAAATGCTGCAGATCTGTGTGACCCTGCGGAGGCTTCTAGTGCTGTCCCTCGACCTGGACAATTGGGGAACCTTCCATTTCTGCCCCTTCACACTGCAACTGCTGCGCTGCTACTGGTGCCACCGCTATGGACACCATCATGCCACCTGCAACCGCCCTCTCATCTGCAGTACATGCAGTGGCGTGCACGACACGGAACAGAGCCTGCAGTGGTTCAAGGTCAAGAAACCGATTGCCGCCAAGTGCCCCAATTGCTCAGGGTGACACCAGGCCTGGCACTGCAGTTGTCCTGTGAGGGTTCAGTGAGTGAACCAGGGTCACGAGAGGCAGGTTGCTTTTGTGCAAGAGCACCAGGCCACTAGCGCCACTCCAGCTCCCCCTGGCACTTTCATCTGGGGACAGCAGTGCCACCCTCCTGCTCCAAGCCCACTAGCCCTCATTATCCAGGACTTTCCTCCCTTGCCCTCAGCTCTCACTGTGGGCCAGACCACCTCAGAGGTCCACTGCCCACCGCCTCCCGAATGGCCACCACCACCCACCTCAGCACCCAGTCAGCTGCCAAATGTTATGCCACTGCCACCCAGCTCCATGCCCAGCCCACCCACCGCTCCTGCCTCTCCAGTCCTTACATTCCTGGCAGAGGATATCAGAGACCTGGGGTCGCTGATTGCGGTGGCCATTGCCAAAGCCGTCTCCCTAAAACTGGGAATTGCTTTGAAGGCGGCCTCGATTGCCTCTGCTGCAGATCGCATCGTTGATCAAACAATCGACAAGAAACTGCAAGGTCTTGGCGCCCATTCTGCCCCTCGCCGCCCAGCTTGCTCTACAGGGGGACCATGGACTACCCCATGCAGGCCATCTCACTCATTCAAGCGCGCCAAGCCCCAGAATTCCACCACCCTATCTCCTGCCCTTCAGCAGACTCGACCTCGCCACATTCAAGGGCAAGTGCCTGTGCCTTTGGTAGCGACAGCAATAGACATGGCCCCACCTCAGATGCCAGAGGAAGATCGTCTCTGTCTCCAGACAGCAGGACAACTCCTTCCCTAGACTCCTCCAGTGGAACTGTCTAGGAGCATAGCAAAAGCTCACGCTTTTGCAGGAGGCAGCCGATAGGGACTGCCCTCATGTTATCCTACTGCAGGAGACCCTGCTCCCAGATAGTTCCACTTTTCGTCTCTTGGGTTACACCACCCACCTCCTCCCATATGTTCATGGCATTACCCGGGGATGCGCCGTTCTGGTTCAGGACCACCATCACATGCACAGAGTGTGAACCCCCTCCTTTCTGTGGACCTGATGTGGAGGTCCAGGGCATGGATCTCCACCTGGTGACGTCGTCCTTGATGGTATACAACATATTCACAGGGGCCTCTTGGAAATGGGAGACTTGTTCTCCCAGGCTGCTAAGGGTGCTGTGTACATTGGTGTCGACTTTAACGCCCACCACGCCCTTCTCTCATCGCCTCTTCCATCCAATGAAGCAGGGCAGCACATCTCTTTGGTACTGGAGGAGATGGATGGTGTATCCCTTTTGAATGATTCTGGGGTTGCCACACACATAGGTGGGGGCCGTCTCGACCTGTGTTTTGTGTCGTCCCCCCTGGCGGGCTCAGCGAACTGGTTGCTCCACCCCCATCTCGCTAGTGACCACTTCGCGGTCACAGTCACATTACTGAAGACTCCACTTCCCCCTCCCCCTTTTCCTCCCCAAGGTGAGATCTCCACAGGGCTGACTGGTCGGCTTTTGCCCGTGCATTAGCTGCGGTCTTTGAGGCGTCTCCTCCTGCCCCCGACCTCGAGAGTCAAACAGATCAAGTAGCCCAAGCTTTTTCCCAGGCGGCCTCTCTCACTATTCTTCTGCAATGACTATCCATGCAGTGCTATTGAGATGGCTGGATTTACTGTGACAGAGTCAGGGAATTGAATTGTGGGCTCAATGTGGTGCGCAGGCAGTACCGGCGGCGCCAAACATCCCCACACCATCGGTACATGGCAGCCGTCACACGCCGTGTGATGTCAGAAAAACACTGCCTTAAGGAGGAGGTGTGGATTAGATGGTGTCATACCTTGGATTCTCACACCACTCTCCGTGAGATGTGGAGGTGAATCTGGTCCATCTCTGATCCATGTCCTCCTTGCCCTCCACCGCACCCTGACCCTGCTACTGAAGCCAGCCATCTTGCACAGCATTTTGTGGACTGTTCTGCTTCCCAGAATCTCCCGCACTCCGTCAGCCCTACAGAAGCAGTTGTCGGCTTCTCGTGTCGCTGCTGTACAGGCTGCATGTGCCAGACCTGATCCCGCTGATCATCCCATCACCAACGGGGAGCTTTGTAATGCACTGCAAAGCAGAACCGACACTGCACCTTGGCTCGATGAGCTTGCCTACTCGTTTTTGTCCGATGCTGGAGATTGTGGTAGTGAGAGATTTCTTGATCTGTTCAACCTCTCGTGGTCTGAGGGCCGTTTGTCGAGGTCGTGGAAGATAGTTGTCATCCATCTGATTCCTAAACCTAGTGATCCTGGTGCCATGCACCCTATCTTGCTTCTTAGCTGTGTGGCTAAGACAGCAGAAAGGGTTGTGTGTGCTTGCCTTGCCTGGCGTCTGGGACCATTGCACCTGAGGACTTTTGCGTACCATCCTGGCAGGAATGCTTCTCACTGCCTCGCTTCTTTCCTCGGGGAGCTTCAAGGTGGATGGGGGATGGCTGTCTTCCTCAACCTCGAGAAGGCCTTTGAGCTGGCAAGCCCTCTTGCCATCCAGGCAGCCCTTGCGGACCGGGGAGTCGGGGGTAGACTCTTATCATGGGTGGGGGATTTCTTTCAGCAGCGGACAGTGGGGGTCAGATTTCAGGGGCAGCTCTCCACTTTTTATCAACATCAAAATGGCACCCCCCCAGGGGAGTGTTCTTAGCCCTTTGCTATTCAACGTACTGGTGGAAGGGCTACTGACACTGGACTATGGCACTGGCATGACGCTGCTCGTCTATGCAGATGATTTGGCACTTGTCTTCTCGAGGGGGGACTGTTTCACCCAGGTGCCGGTTGCATTCTCTCAGCTGCATGCCAAGTGCAGCGAATTTGGGCTGAAGGTCAACCTCAAGAAGACTAAGTGCCTACCTTTCGGTCTCCACCCTCCAGGTCGTCTGCTCTTGCTTTGTGGCCAGTGCATTGAGACTGTCATGCTCCATCGTTATCTGGAAGTTTATTTCAACCGCAATCTCACTTCTAAAAAACATGTGAAGTACCTGCGAGAGTGGGTTGCAACCTTCACTTCCGCTCTCCGCTACCTTCCACGCCACAGTCTAGGGGCGTCTTATGCTGTCTTACGTCTCTTATATGTACAGGCCATCTGCTCACTCATAGATTATAGTGCTATATGCCTCACAGGTCTTGCCTCACACATTTCTCAGTCTTTGGACGTGCTTCAAAATGAAGCACTCCGTCTTATGCTACATGCGCCACAAGGGACTAGGCTGGTTAACCTGCACCTAGAAAGTGGGTTTCCATCACTTGCCCACAGAATTGCTTTGCGTGCGACAGCTGAGACGCTCTGGCTAGTACATCACCATCCACACTTACCAGTCTCAGTTTTACTGCGGCGTCTAGCAAGCCGCCCTCCTGACCCACTCCCCCATCATGACTGGGCTCGGGCCACCATGGCTCTACTTCATGACTTGGGTGTGGCTTCAGAGGTGTGCAGCGATCCTGAGCTAGATTGTCCGGGTTACTCGCCTCCATCTCCCTGGTCACCTCCCCCTTTTATCGTTGTTTATCCCTTGGTGTCCAAGCCTCGCCACTCCATTCCGGCTGTCCTCCGTCAGGAGAGTCTTAGTATCATCTCTGCTATGAACTCTACAGCTTCAGCAGTCTACTATACGGATGGCTCAGTCTCGTCTGATGGCTCAGCAGGGGCGGCTTTTGCTTCTGGAATATACACAGAATCCTGACACTTCTCCACAAGGGTGTCAGCCTTCCAGGTGAAGCTGGTGGCTCTTCTCAGTGCCTTGCGCCATGCTTACACACATCGACATCAGTGAGTCGTTTTCCACACTGACTTGCTCTCCTCCCTTCAGTGCCTGGAGTCTCTCTCGCATCCCACCGGTTCCTTCTCACTGCCATATATACTGTTTCTTCCTTCATCCAGCAGCGGGGTGGCTCAGTGACTTTTCACTGGGTCCCTGGGCATGTTGGAATTTGGGGAAATGAGCTGGTGGATACAACTGCGCATGCGTCTAGCACTCTCCCTGCTGTCACGTTTCCACTCAGACCTTGTGCCACCCAAGTCCTCTCAGTGGTGGCTACCACCCTCTCAAGACGTACTAGGGATGACCATCACCTATGTATTGCCGAAGGCTCTTGCTCAGCCGATTGGTATGTGGTGGCCACACCATCTACTCCTCTTTCTATACTGACTGGCCTACCTAACTAGATTCTAGTTAGAATCTGGCGTCTCCACCTAGGCTTCCTGTGCTATCACCAGGTTGCCGGCTTAGATCCTGAACCGTGCCCCCATTGCTATCCACAATCTGCCGAACCCCTCTGCCATTACCTTCTCAACTGTCCAGCAACTGCCCCACTTCATACAAGGATTGACGGAGACTTTCCTTGTACTGGTGACGATATCTTTGATGTGGCTCGGGTCGTTAGCATTGTACCCTTCCAGAGGCTTCTACACATAGTGAGAAATTATCCTCCTCCTCGCTAACTTCCTTCCACTTAGTCATTGCTCTAGGATATTCTATTTTTTTTTTTTAAATGCTTGTTGTCTTTTTTACTCTGCTTATCACTGACGGGCTCTCAGTTTGCCCGTGTCCCACCAGGTGTAGGCAAATATCAACAATAACAACAAAGCAGACTGGTTTACACCGACATCATGAGCACCTGTCTTACTCACAATGAAGAGGTCTGCTGGTTCTTTGTAGGTGTTTTCCACACACTGGGCAAATGCTGGGCATTTAACCTTGATGTTGTTGATGGACATTTAACCGTGATGTTATGCAGCATTGCCTCTTGATTAATGGAATTAAATGGATTTGAGGCATCAACTAATAATACTGCCTGACAGTCCTCTTCCCCAAATTTTTCCCTCACAGAATGATCTGCTGCCTCACCTCCTACCTGCTGGCCTGCATACACTTGGAGGTTGCCAACTGCTTGCTTCACATCATCTTTCACACCTCCATGATGCATTTTCCTATAATCCATCTTAAGACTTCACCCACCCCAATGGGCCTACATCCAGGATTCTTATCAACGGGGATTAGTCTGCAAGCCGTCAGTGCTTCGATGTTATTGCACTGACTTGAAGCAAGCTTCCTCACCAGTGAAGCAATGTTTTTACACAAGTCTGTTGCTGCCTCCCCAAAATTGATGTTACTGAGGATTATCCGCCAAGATTTTGCATCCAGGCCTGACGGTCGTGCCCCTCCCTGTGTGTGCATTGCCTTCTGCCATACCATATCTCCAGCTATCCTGTCATATATGATGGGAATGGGAGGAGTGTAGTGCATTGCCTTCCTGCACACCATATCTCCAGTTATCTTGTCATTTATGATGGCACTGGGAGGAGTGTAGTGCATTGCCTTCCTGCACACCATATCTCCAGTTATCCTGTCATATATGATGGCATTGGGTGGAGTGCAGTTGCCTGTGTGTGCACTGCCTCCGCCACACCATGTCTCCAGCTATCCTGTCATATATGATGGCAACGAGAGGAGCGTAGTTCCCGTCAAGTTTTGACTGGGCACTTGCTTGTCGTGCAGTCGGGTGTTTTTCCTTTAGTTGTTGCGTTGTTTCTTCTGTCAGGTCAGGTACTCCGTTTGGTGATTCAGCTGACAGGGATCTCTCGCCATCGAGACCTTCCCCTGTCTCATCTTTGTGCCAATGTCCTTGCCACATCGTTGGTGTTCTGGCTTCTGTCTGGACTACATATTCTCATCTGCAAGGCCCTTGCTTCCTGAAGTAGGTTGTCAGTTTCACCTCTTTTCCATGTTTCAACCCGCCTTTGAATGGCCTTAATATTTTCCCGCAATGCTTGCTCTTGGGCAGGTCTTGTTGAGGAAGAGATGTGGTATCAGTGCAAGGAACTTAAGAGAGAACGAGGCAATGGGTGAGTTAGTATTGTTATTTGTTATTAGGCGAGTGATTTCCCTGGTCATGTAAATTGTTGCATTACATTTGGAAGGTTCAAAAATGTTACTTGAATAATAATAATGATGATGATGATAAAAATACTACTACTACTACTACTACTACTACTACTACTAATAATAATAATAATGAATTTCCCACTGCTGTTACTATTACTGTTGCTGCTGCTGTTGCTACTACTACTACTACTAAAAATTATAATAATAATAATGGTAATAATAATAATAATAATTACAATAACAGTAATAGTAATATTTCCATTTGCCTACTACTATTACTGCTGCTACTACTACTACTACTACTACTACTACAACTACAACAACAACAACAACAACTACTACTACTACTACTACTACTACTACTTTTACTACTGCTGC
Source organism: Coenobita brevimanus (assembly GCF_032717465.1). Lineage (NCBI taxonomy): Eukaryota > Metazoa > Arthropoda > Malacostraca > Decapoda > Coenobitidae > Coenobita > Coenobita brevimanus. Next base: position 12,944,753 of record NC_137048.1, read on the forward strand.
TCTTAATACTGCTAATAAAAAGAAGATGAGGAAGAACTACAGCACCGCAAAATTATTCGAGGACAAATTTGATAAAGAAAATTTTCCAACAGCCATTGCCTACTAGAAGCCGAGCCATAAAGGGACCTTTCGGTCAGGGTCATTGATCTTGTGCATGTCACCTTAGATCATCACAGACTGTTAGACCAGCAAGTTTGATGGCTCTAGCCTTAATCCTTCATGGAAAATTAGCTGACATCCGGAATATTCCCCCAAATCCCATTTTTTTACGTCAGGTGATCTCAGAGAATAGTCAACTGATTGGAACCATACTCCTTTCCTCACTGCATCGGCCTTAAGGCTATATTGTAGTAAAGTTTCAGTTTCCAAGCTCATGCACTTCTTGAGAAAGCCTGGCTGACTCACTTTTCTGTGTTTTGGATAATATCCTGAGATCCGGTTGACAGAATGCCACCATATTTGGCCAAAAGACAGCTGTCCGACAAAGTTGACCAAGTTTGAAGGCTCTCGGCCAAATAGCCTTCGAAGTATAGTAGTTTTAAAATAAGTACTACTACTACTAATAATAATAACTAGAACCGTTGCTTGTTGCTAGGGCAATAAGTAGGTCTTCCGTCAAGAACAAAGTTGTTGAAGCGTTGTGAGCTGGATTGACAAGTTGACGTTTATTTTATGATTACACATAATTATAGTATAAGAGTTAAGCAAGACAACTTTTGTTCAACATGTATCAACAAATTCTCGACGGTTAGAAAGATTTCACGTGTAAAATTTAGCACTGCTTAACATGCCATAACAAATTCTCAACGGTTAACGAGTCATTCAGCAAAACGTTTTAGGGACCGTACTTTCTTAACATAAGGCGCCTGCCTCCTTTCCTTGATGTCAAATGAAAGAACTCACAAAACAGCACAACTTTTGTTCAGTATGTTATAACAAAATATTTACATGTTACAAATATAAACAAAAACGTGTCGAAAAAAATTAACGTTTCTACCCTCCGTGTGTCAGGTCCAGGCGAGCTTTTCTGTGCGGCACTTCCGGTCCCATTGATATATATGCGGATCAACCACCAAGTCTAGACTATGTCATCTCGAGTCTCGTTGCAATAGCTTTTTCATTTCTGAGTTTTTGTCTGCACAAAATGATTTTTTTTTTTAAACTGCGTTAATGTAAACAAAAGTAAAGTTATGGTGTTTGAGAGGAATGAAGTCACAGAGTGTGCAGTGAGGTTGGATGGTGAGGATATGGAGAATGTGAGTACATTCAAGTACTTCGGTAGTGTGATGAGTAAGGATGGAACTTTGGGGGATGAAGTGCGTGAAAGGGTACAGCAGGGAAGGAAGGTCGTTGGTACACTGAAAGCAGTGATGAGAAATAGGGAGGTGAGTATGGAAGTTAAGAAGTCACTGCATGATAGTATTGTGATCCCTACCCTGACGTATGGAAGCGAGGCATGGACCTTGCAAGAGGGGAACAAGTCAAGAGTGAGAGCAGTGGAAATGAGTTACTTGAGAGGAGCATGTGGAGTGACGTGGAGGGACAGGTTGACGAATGAAGAAGTGAAGGAACGATGTGGGGTGGATGTGGATGTGGTTGAGAAGATTAGGAGAAATACACTGAGGTGGTTTGGACATGTGAAGAGATTGGAGAATGAAAGACTGACTAAGAGGGTGTATGTAGGTGAGGTGGAGGGAGGGAGAGGGAGAGGTAGACCGAGGATGAGGTGGAGGGATGGAGTTGAGAGGTATATGAGGGAGGGGGGGGTGAGTTGGGGGGAAGTTAGTCAAATGGTGGGTGACAGAGCGACTTGGAGGCGTTTTGTCTGCGGCCACCCTTTGCGGGATTGGGGCGTCGGGCTATAGATAGATAGACAGATAGATAGTTTTCTCAAAACCGGAAGTAGATGTTTGACAAATGAAAAATGTGTTTGAAGCGCCTGCTGGCGTTGCATCTTTTCTGAGAATATGAACGAAATCGGACACCAGACGTCTGAGCTATTAACGTTTGAAAAAAAAAGGGGGAGGGGGGAGGAGAAAAATAACACAGTAATAATAACAAGAAGGTCTTCCATTGAAGGCAGAAGACATTAATGACATGACTAATGTAACTGGCACAGGAATGTAGGAAGTTTTAACAATTCTCTTTGCATTACTGCTACTACTGCTACTACCACTACTACTACTACTACTACTACTACTACTACTATACTACTACTACTACTACTACTACTACCGCCACTACTACTACTACTACTACTACTACTACTACTCTTATTACTACTACTAATACTATTGCTACTACTACTAATAGTAATACTAATTCTACTACTAGTACTAATACTATTACCAATACTGCTACTACTACAATTACCAAGAATACTTTACCATTACTACTACTACTACTATTACTACGACTATTGTTACTACTACTAATATTAATACTAATTCTACTACTAATACAAATACTAATACTATTACCAATACTGCTACTACTACAATTACCACGAATACCTTACCATTACTACTACTACTACTACTACTACTACCAATACTGCTACTACTACAATTACCACTAATACTTGTACCATTACTACTACTACTACTATTGTTACTACTACCAATATTAATACTAATTCTACTACCAATACAAATACTAATACTATTACCAATACTGCTCCTACTACAATTACCACGAACACTTTACCATTATTATTATTACTGCTACTACTACTACTACTACTACTACTACTACTACTACTACTACTGCCCATACTGCTACTTCTACAATTACCACTAATACTTGTACCATTACTACTACTACTACTACTACTACTACTACTACCACCAGCAGTCTCAAAAGCTGAATGAAACTGTTTGGCGGGGATAAAACTAGACAGAGAACCGTGGCGACTCCATTCCAATCCCGTATATTACCGGTATGATCCCCGTTTGGCCGGAATATATACGTAAAGCCTTTGGGGGATTATTGGATGGACGGAAAGAGTGGGATTTGATAGTGTCTGTCTATCTGTGTCTGTCTGTCTGTGGTCTTGAGAAGAAGGTCATATAAATAGACAGATAGATAAACAGGTAGATAGATAGATAGACAGGTAGGTAGATAGATAGACAGAGCAGAAACATACTGAACCAAGAGAAACAACTAAACCAAACCCAAATAAACCAAACAGAACTGAACCAAACAGAACCAAACCAAACAGAACCATACTAAACATAACCAAACCAAACAGAACCAAACTAAACATAACCAAACCAAACAGAACCGTACTAAACATAACCAAATCAAACCAAACCAAACAGAACCAAACCAAACCAAACATAACCAAACAAAACAAAACAAAACAAAACAAAACAGAACCAAACCAAACAGAACCAAACCAAACAGAACCAAACTAAACCAAACCAAACAGAACCAAACCAAACAGAACCAAACCAAACAGAACTAAACCAAATAGGACCAAACCAAGCCAAACCAAACAGAACCAAACCAAGCCAAACCAAACAGAACCAAACCAAGCCAAACCAAACAAAACATAACCAAACGAAACCAAATCAAACCAAACCAAACCGAACCGAACCAAACAGAACCAAACCAAACGAAACCAATCCAAACCAAACCAAGCCAAATAGAACCAAACCAAACAGAACCAAAAAGAGCTAAACCAAACCAAACCAAACCAAACCAAACCAAACAGAACCAAAGCAAAGCAAAGCAAACCAAACCAAACCAAACCAAACCAAACAGAACCAAACAGAACCAAAGCAAAGCAAAGCAAACCAAACCAAACCAAACAGAACCAAACAGAACCAAAGCAAACCAAACCAAACCAAACCAAACCAAACAGAACCAAAGCAAAGCAAAGCAAAGCAAAGCAAACCAAACCAAACAGAACCAAACCAAACAGAAGGAAGCCAAACCAACCCAAACCAAACCAAACAGAACCAAAGCAAACTAAACCAAACAGAACCAAAACAAATCAAACCAATCCAAACCAAACCAAACCAAACAGAACCAAACCAAACAGAAGGAAGCCAAACCAACCCAACCCAAACCAAACCAAACAGAACCAAATCAAACAGAACCAAACCAAATCAAACCAAACAACAAAACCACACATAACCAAACACAGCCAAACCAAACCAAACAGAACCAAACCAAACCAAACAGAACCAAACCAATCCAAACAACCAAACCAAGCTATACCAAACCAAACCAAACAGAACCAAACCAAACAGAGGCAAACTAAACATAACCAAACCAAACCAAACAACCAAACCAAACCAAACACAACCAAACCAAACCAAACACAACCAAACCAAACCAAACCAAACCAAACAGAACCAAACAGAACCAAACCAAATTAAACCAAACAAAAACAAGCAAACCAAACAATATCAAGCAAAGCAAAAAAAACATGCAAATCAAGACAACCAAACAAAGACTCAACCAAACTGAAGTGAACCGAATAAAACAAAGCTCACCCAAACACAATCAAACAAAAGCTTACTTATACCGAACTGAACTGAATCAATTGGAACCGATATGAACAGAAATAAAATGAGCGAAACCAAGCAAAAAATCAACCCAGCCGAGCCAAACAAAGGGGAATGAAACCTACCCAAAGAGAACTGAACGACACGAAATGGTACAGAAAATAAACAAACAAGCAGAACCAAACAGAACGAAGCCTAACTAAGAAAACATCAAGCCAGTCAAACTGAACACAACTGAACCTAAATGAACTGAATGAAACGACACCGAACCCAACGAAAACCAATCCACACCGAATCAAAACCTATCCGAGCCGAATTCAACTGAACTGAAACAAACAGAACCGAACTGAACCGAACCAGAACCGATCCGGACCGAACCGAACCAAAACCGATCAGAATCAAACCGAACTGAACCGAACCAAAACCAATCTGAACCGAGCAGAATAAAAACTGATCCGAACCGAACCACAACCGAACCGAACCACAACCGAACCGAACCACAACCGAACCGAACCACAACCGAACCGAACCACAACCGAATCGAACCACAACCGAACCGAACCAAAATCGAACCGAACCAAAATCGAACCGAACAGAAACAAAACCGAACAAACACATCTGAACAGAAACACAACTGAACCAAAACAGAACAGAACCATAAGCAAACCGAACCACAACCGAACCGAACCAAAACTGAGCAGAACCAAAACCAAACCGAACCACAACCGAACCGAACCACAACCGAACCGAACCACAACCGAACCGAATCAAAACCGAACCGAATGAAAACCGAACCGAACCACAACCGATCAGAACCATAACCGAACCGAACCACAACCGAACCGAACCACAACCGAACCGAACCACAACCGAACCGAACCACAACCGAACCGAACCACAACCGAACCGAACCACAACCGAACCGAACCACAACCGAACCGAACCACAACCGAACCGAACCACAACCGAACCGAACCACAACCGAACCGAACCATAACCGAACTGAACCACAACCGAACCGAATAAAAACCGAACCGAACCACAACCGAACCGAACCACAACCGAACTGAACCACAACCGAACCGAATAAAAACCGAACCGAACCACAACCGAACAGAACCACAACCAATCAGAACCACAACCGATCAGAACCATAACCGAACCGAACCACAATCGAACCGAACCACAACCGAACCGAACCACAACCGAACCGAACCACAACCGAACTGAACCACAACCGAACCGAATAAAAACCGAACCGAACCACAACCGAACCGAACCACAACCGAACCGAACCACAACCGAACCGAACCACAACCGAACCGAACCACAACCGAACCGAACCACAACCGAACTGAACCACAACCGAACCGAATAAAAACCGAACCGAACCACAACCGAACCGAACCACAACCGAACCGAACCACAACCGATCAGAACCACAACCGAATCGAACCACAACCGAATCGAGCCACAACCGAATAGAACCACAACCGAATCGAACCAAAACTGAACTGAATGAGAACCGAACCAAACCGAACCGAACCAAAACCGAGCCGAACCCAACCGAACGCATCTCACAAATCAGTCCGGTTAAATCCCTTCTGGTATCGTGTCAAATCCCTTCCTTGGTCAATTTGCTAATGTACAGTGTGACGCAAAAAGCCTACCCTCGCTCCATACCTCAGATTAAGGTCACTAAAACACCCCCTCTCTCTCTCTCTCTCTCTCTCTCTCTCTCTCTCACACACACACACACACACACACACACACACACACACACGTCGGGTTAAACATAGCACTCTCACTTTGCAAGCACTGGTGGAATGAATGAAGCACATGGAAGAAATTCGTAAATAAAACACAAATAAAATAGATAAGATAGATTGATGGATAAAAATATATATAGATAAAACACATAGATAGAATACATAGATTAAATGCACAGATAGATAACGTACATAGTTACATATAGTAGTAGTAGTAGTAGTAGTAGTAGTAGTAATAATAATAATAATAATAATAATAATAATAAAGGCTCCATGCAAGGGTAGATGGCCTGACTGCTTCCCTTGGTGTCGTTACAATAAATAAATAAAACAATAAATGAATAATTATATACAAGACCGACACTCCGACCGGTGCATGCTAACCCCTATGCCACCACGCGCAGGGGAAGCAATTTTATTAAACGAAGGATTAGCAGGGAAATACATGGAGTAATCCGAGACTCAGGAGGAACTGACCCCAAAACAACAGGGTATATATACAGGGAATCTCGGACTTGGGGCTTAGTGCCTCGTTAGCGACGGGGGGCAAAGGCGTGTTGAGTTTCTTTGGAGATTCCGTAATACCTCATCCTTAGCGATTTATTCCCCAGATTACACCTTAAACTCGACTTATAGATGTACTTAGTTTTTCTTCCTTAGCGATTTTTTTTTCTTCGTTTCCTCCTTGTATAAATTTTCCTCTTGTCCTAAAATTGCCATCTCTACATCTCGAATATTTAGCTATAGCGATAATTTAACACTAGATTTAGATGCTAGTCACGAAGAAGTGCTAAGAGAAGAATGTGCAGCCGTAGCACTGTCATTTACGTGAATTAAGCTGCAGAAGGACGAACATTTTGGCAGAGAGAGAGAGAGAGAAAAAAAAATTAGTTCACTTCAAATTTGGTTCAGTTATCGCTTGAGAAAATTCTCTCTCTCTCTCTCTCTCTCTGTCTCTGTCTCTCTCTCTCTCTCTGTCTCTGTCTCTCTGTCTCTCTGTCTCTCTCTCTCTCTCTCTCTCTCTCTCACTTTGCATTCCACCTCTCAGGCACTAATATCTATTCCCCGTGTCATCAAACTTCTGCCGTCGATTGTACAACACCAATGGCCCTCCTGTCACCACTACTGGCAGGTGAGAATAGTAGGAAATAGTACTAGTGAGAAATACTGTAGTAAGATATAGTGAGACATAGTAAGAAATATTAAGTAGTAATAGTAAGAAATAGTAGGAAATAGTACTAGTGAGAAATAGTATGATATAGTGAGACATAGTAAGAAATATTAAGTAGTAATAGTAAGAAATAGTAGGAAATAGTACTAGTGAGAAATAGTAAGACATGGTGAGACATAGTAAGAAATATTAATAGTAGGAAATAGTAAGATAGAGTGAGAAATAGTAGGAAATAGTATGAAATAGTAATAAGAAATAGTAAGAGATAGTAAGAAACATGTCTGCCATATCACCCCAGTATTTAAGCGTAGGGTGGCGAGGCTAGGCTGGCGTAATTCAGCAGTAGATTTAGAAGTAGATGACCAGACTCCCTTCCTTGGGTGGCGTTACCCAATCAACAGCCTCCATCCACCTCATGGGAATCACACCAGTACAAGGTGGTCACACCAGTACAGGGTGGTCACACCAGTACAGGGTGGTCACACCAGTACAGGGTGGTCACACCAGTACAGGGTGGTCACACCAGTACAGGATGGTCACACCAGTACAGGGTGGTCACACCAGTACAGGATGGTCACACCAGTACAGGGTGGTCACACCAGTACAGGGTGGTCACACCAGTACAGGGTGGTCACACCAGTACAGGGTGTCACACCAGTACAGGGTGGTCACACCAGTACAGGGTGTCACACCAGTACAGGGTGGTCATGGCCACTGCACTGTTTCAACCACTGCAACATCACCACAGCTGGGTGAGGGCAGACGCCATGACACGCTTAGCTGCGGTGCTCATTGTAACAGGCCTTTGAGCCTGTGGCGGGTTTTCACCCAATATCCTGAGATACAAGGCCACTGCGTCATCCAGGTTACCACAGTTACCTGCCCCAGGTGTTACCCAAGGTACTTACCTGACCTGCCAGCCCACAGTGGGTGGAGGCACATCTGAGTCCAGTGACCCCACCTGCCCACACCAGGATTTGAACCCTGGCTCTAACGGGCTGGCAGCTTCGCAGTCAGCAACACTGACCACTCAGCCACCACAGCTGTGGACTGCAGGCCCAGGGCATCTGCAGCCTGCAGTCCACTGGGTTCACGTTCATTTGAGGCTGGGGCCACAAGAACAACTGCAACAAGAATCAGAAGAATAATTCTTGTGCCAGCTTTGTCACCCTGAAGGTTTAGTATGATGATGTTAGTGGTGATGATGATAATGACGCTGAGAAGCCTAGTATTCCGATATTTACTTCTGTGTGCTGTATTCTCGAGCCAAGTCAACCAGTAATTTCTGGCGGCAGTCATCACTCCCGGGGCAGCTGGATATTGCAGCCCTTATTATTGTAGGTATCAAAGGGTCGTGTTCTCGTCGATTAACGAAGCTCACTAACACCTTTTCCTAAGCTATTTATTTTGTTTATTACACCATCTTGTCCTGTTCTGTGTTATATAAATCCTTCAAACATCGCCATACTCTGCATAAACAACCTACAAAAGGATATGAACCACCCGGATTCAAAAATAAATCGCTCAGGAAGAGGTGTTAGAGAACTATCTTACCAGACAAGAATATAGGCCAAAGTGACACATATTATCCACTTTTCTTCGTTTATTTAAGTCTGTGTTGTATATCCAGTGATGGGGCGAGGCAGTGATGTCAACCATCCATTTTCAGTGCAAGCTTCGTCATCTGCATCAATAAATTTAGTCACATAATGTACATTTTTTTAAATGTTTCTTTCAATTTATCTATTGCCAGACTCCTCAATCCTGTAAGGGGTGGCCACAAACAAATAGCTTCTGTGTTGCCCTGTCCCCTGCCATTTTACTGCCCTACCCCGAGCTCACACATCCCTTCTCATATACCTCTCCGCTCCATCCCTCCATCTCATCCTTGGCCTCCCCCTCCCTCCTCCCTCCCTCTTTCAATGCTTAGTCTGTCTCTGGCGGAGGGGTAATAAACTCAACAGCCCATCTCTGTGCTGGTATCATCGCTTCCCAGGGTCGATGGGTATCTATGTAACTCCTGTCACTGCATGTATCAAGCCAGAATATCCACTTTCTGACGTAAATTTCAGCCTGCATTCTGGTTTTAGCAACGATATGAGGGAGGGAAGAGCAACAGCCATCTTTTGTGTTGGTGTCATCTCTTTCTGTTGTGGTTGGCTACCTTAGCAGTCCCTTCCATCTTCTAAATTACCTAACTCGGTCCTTGTATCTTTTCTTTTTCTTTCTGTAGATTAATTTCAGTGTGTGTTCAGTGTCTGATAACGATATGAGGGAATGAGGAGCAAATCCATCTCTTGTGCTGGTGTCATCTCTTGTCGGTGTGGTTGGCTACCTTGGCAATCCCCTCCATCTTCTAAATTACCTAACCCAGGCCCAGTCATTTCTTTGTTAATTTCAGTGTGTGCTCTGTGTCTGGTCACCATACAAGGGAATGGGGACCAAAATCCATCCTCTGTATTGGTCTCCTCTCTCCCTGGCGTGGCTGGCTACCTCAGCAACCCCTGCCACCTGATCAACCAACAGGCCCAGACCCCGACCCTCGGCATGACCGTGAGGCACCAAATCATACAAGTGGCCCTCACCAACATCGTCTTCGCCAACACCTCACTCCTTGGAATACAGGCTATTTTGGTGAGTCTGTCAGTCATCTCATGGTCCACATAACTCCAGTATTCATTCTGGGACAATATATTGAGCTGAGTCATAGGAGCTGAAAATGTTACTATCTGTACCACATCATACAAGCGGTTCTTATTAACATTCTCCCCACCTCCTTGGAAGACAGATTATTTGAGTAAGATTGTTGCAGTTAGTTTGTGTTCATCTGACGGAACTGGGCCACTCCTATAACGTGAATTTTATCCCAGTATTACCAAGGGTTCCAGAGTGTGGGATTTCTTCAAACAGCACTCAGCATACCTCCCTCCGCCTATCAGCTCATTGTCGCAAACCTCAAATGTCCACACCCACGGCTCCACTACTTATTTTTATTATTTTTTTAATGCCCTAGTTCTGCAGGCCACCATCCTCCTCTTAGGGATAGGTAGGGAGTTCAGGGACGTTTGTATAACCAGGCAGCTGACCCACCCGGCTAAAATGATGCCACCACCTGAAGGCGCCCCTCTCCAGCATCCTTCAGGGCTCAGAAATTTCTCAACACCTCTTCCTGAGCGACTTACTCTGCAAATTACACGTTGATATCCTTTTGCATGTTAGTGATGTAAACTGTGTCAATATTAAGATTGCATAAACAACATACTGCATTAGAAAACATTAATGCACAAGATACAAAATAAGTCGCCAAGGGAGAGATGCTACCAAACCTCTTATATGACCCAGATGACGGTCTTCAGTTTTACCAAGATAGAATGAACAGACTACACATATTTTTCCAATATAGAGTAACTACAGGCAGTGGAGGGGGACGCCTTCATGCGGTGGCACTGATATAACAAGGTGACTCCACTGTCCTGTTATACAAATCCTGAGTTCTCTCCCTATCCCTTAAAAGGAGAATGGTGAACTGTATATATTTTTCTCTTTTTTAATGCAATGAAGAAGGAACCAAAGGCCAAGAGCCCGAGAACCGTTCCCTCCAAAAACAAAAACAATACAACAGAGAGCCAAATTCAAGAGCTTGGAAAACAACAACAACTACAACAAATACAACAGATCAGGCACTACAATGCTTCCCTTAGTGGTGGAGGCGTGGCTCAGTTTTGCCAGGTTAAAATTAAAGGACTGTCGTAAACTTTTTCTCCCTTATCAGAACAGCAATAGTAACGTGCCTTTATTGATTCCTTTATTAGGGGTGTGGCTCTCTTTACCGGGGGTGTGGCTTACGTTGGCCAAGTTAAAATGAACGTACTAGAGACGTAGTTTTTCCCATTTTAAAACTGATACTGTAATGAACTCTTATTTAGGGGGTGTGGCTTAGTTTTGCCAAGTTAAAATGAACGTAGTATACACTTATTTTTCCCCATTTTAAGATTGCTACTGTAATGAGCTCTTACTTGGGGTGTGGCTATTACTTGGGAGTGTGGTTGTTATTTGGGGGTGTGCCTTAGTTCTGCCATGTTAAAATGAACGTACCATACATATATTTTTCCTCATTTTAAAATTGATACTGCAATGAGCTCTTACTTGGGGGTGTGGCTTTTATTTTGGGGGTGTGGCTTGGTTCTGTCAACTTAACATGAAAAGACTATGGGTATAATTTTTCCTCTTTTTTCAGAATAGCAACTGCAATGTGCCCTTTTCGCTGCTCACCCTACCCACGCCTCCCCATCCCTTCAATACCACTGTAAGTATAGCTTTGCCAGATTAAAATGGACAATCTATAGGCGTGGTTTTATGCTGGCTGGTTTTGTTTTGCCAGGATGAAGTGAAACTACTGTAGATTTGTTAAGATATGGGAAAACTGTAGTTACGGTAAGATGTAAGGAAAACATTAATTTTTACCAGTTTAAAGTGGACAATCTATAGGTGTGAATAATGCTTGTAGTTCTGGTTTTTGGCAAAGTAAAACGAATGGAGTATGTCTTTTTTATTAGGGTTTGAATGAATGGACTGCCGTTTTGCCAAGTTGAATGTAACGAGATAGAGGTATTATATTTCCTCAGTGACTGTATAGGGATCTGTTTAGAGTTATGCTTCTGTTTATGTAGACTCAGTTTGGCTAAGATTAATAAAGTCTCTCTCTCTCTCTCTCTCTCTCTCTCTCTCTCTCTCTCACACACACACACACACACACACACACACACACACACACACACACACACACACACACACACACACACACACACACACACACACACATACCATTTTTATTTTATTATCTTGCTTTCCCTCATTATTAATGCTCTCTCTCTCTCTCTCTCTCTCTCTCTCTCTCTCTCTCTCTCTCTCTCTCTCTAACACTGCAAACCCAAACCTCCAAACCTCCACCTTACCAGCCAGACTCAACTTTGCCAACTTAAACTAACCACACTATAGGCATTTTTTCCTCCCTACCCCCCCAGCGTCGGGCAGGTGAGCTAATGATGCACCGTGACCTGCTCTACCTGGCTGCACACCTGTATTTCGCCCTTAATTACACGCAGCCCCACACCTCCCTCTGCATGCACGAAACCACCGAATTTGCCGTCCACTTACACCAGTGAGTGGCTGTTTGGTTGCATGTTGTAGTTGTTGTTGTTTTCCTGCTCCTCCTCCTC
>NC_137048.1:12962425-13034925 GCF_032717465.1 Coenobita brevimanus
GTCATTCCGTCCCCTCATCGGAAAACTTTCTATTGTTGACCGATAATTTACAAATATTTAGAACTGATTTCAGCTGCTTGTCATGCAAGTTGCTTAACATACCGTAACTTTCATTGGAACTTGTACTGAATATCGAATCTAACATCCTGTAATAGTCCATTTTGTATTTGTATAAGTCAACTACTGTTATCTTACGACCGAACGCTGACAGAATAAGGAAAATACATACTTTACACTGAGGGTGTAATTTGTTATCCTTTCATAGTCGTCTAGGCACTAACCCGGCTTACGGATGGATGAGCCTGGCCTTCATAACAGACTATAAATTTAAGCATAATCCAGTCAACACTTTCTTGGGGCCAATCCCTCATATCTTAATAGGCCTATATAACTTTATGCTTACGTGCATACGTGCGTGATTATACTAATATTAAACGTGCATAATCTCTCTCTCTCTCTGACACACGCAGTAGATTACCTTACATACAGTCACACTGGTAACCCTTCGGTTGGCAGGAATAAGATACAATCAGTCTGTTTTTCAGTTGTCATATAAAGTGAATACAGACATAATGTCGCTGTGAACGACGGTGATATATTTGATTAAATACACACGACACTCACACAGAATTACCAGCACTATGTAAGACTTGCATTGCTGCAAATGGTGCATGCACCTGACGTTTTACGAAATTTTCGTAATGTAATATCTACAAATGTGCTAGCAGTAGCGGTCGCCCCGTCCACACAATTGTTCTAACCAGCCTACACACACACACACACACACACACACACACACACACACACACACACACACACAACCAACTGGCGTAGTGGTAATGCTTTCGCCTGCCAATTAGTAGGACGGGGGTTCGCGCCGGGTCGGGTACGAGAAGTTTAACTAACGAAGTGGGAGGTTACTGTTCCTCTCGAGGGAGGGAATGGTTGTGTGCGTGTGTGAAGGTCACAGCCTTGCGCTAGATCGGACTATAGAACTCTCAGCTCTCTTCCTGGAGGGTAATGAGCTGACGATCACGCCAATCACGTTATCCTGACCCACCCGGTGAATTACACACATCCAAACGCATTAAATTTTAGTAGGCAGTTCTCCGCTCTGCCCACTCCTTCCACATACACACTAAGTGATAATTTTACATACTTATTGTCTCATACAAATCACAGTTGAGGAGAATATAGCTAAATATAATTCTTTCTGGGAATTAGGTCGAAGGAAGGACTTATTTGTCTCATTACATTTAAACAAGAAGTGTTTCTCAACCCAACTATTCTATTCTACTGAGTTTCTGATAAACTTCATGCATCAGTCCAGTACTACGCGTTCTAACATTTGTTTAGATAAACAAACATTATTAACTGAACCAAGAGCAAAATACGTCACTGATAGAATGTGTTAATACCAATGACTATGTTGGGTTAGCACTCGGCTGGCAATGTTCTTGTAAACCAGTGCTTTCCAAACTGGGGAACGCCGCCCCCTTTGGGGTGTGTGAGGTAGATGGAGGAACGACCTGAAGCCATCTTCCAAAAGTTGCCATTACGAGTACATCACTGAATGGCGCAGAAGCCTGGGCGTTGAGGAAGAATGAAGAGAAACAGCCGGAGAGGACAGAGGTGAGAATGCTGCGATGGCTGATGGGAGTGTTACAGAGAGAAAGGAGCAGGAATGATGATATCAGAGCAAAGGCAAGAGTTGTGTCAGTTGTGGAGAAAGCAAGAGTGGCATTTTTTTTTCTTTTTTTTATGTGTTCGACTCTGGACATAGGCTTCACAGCCTGCTATCCATGTCCAGCAATCCTCCTACATACCATACACCTCTACATGTCACCACTTCGGCACAAACACCCACCGTCCATATTGAATACATGCTAGAGCTGTCTCATACAGGACTGGTGCATTGGTATTAGCTGGGGTATTTTTACGACATGTCGGCGGGTCTTCTGGTAGATCAGTAAAGCCTGATTTAATGAAATTCAATAAACTGTTCTCTGCCCCAGCGGGGATTTGAACCTGGGTCCGTTAGAACGGCAGCCACCTCTCTACCGATTGAGCCACGCCTCCCCCCTGGCATGTGACCAGGGTGAAGGAAGTTGATCGTGTGAAGGTGGCATGGGGGAGTCAGGTGGAAGGGAGAAGAACGAGGGGAAGACAAAGGATTAGGTGGAGAGATGGAATTGAGAAAGAAATGAGGCAGTTAGGCCTGGCGGAAGAGAACGCAGTGGACAGAAGTTACTGACGATAACATTTAAGAGCGACCGCACCCACCAAGGGCTAAGGCAACGACTATATATATATATATATATATATATATATATATATATATATATATATATATATATATATATATATATATATATATATATATATATATTGTATAGATAGATAGACAGATAGATTGATATATAGATATTAGTCACAGGCCATGCGTGCGTCTCAGACCCTGGTGAGTCAGGTGGTGATACACGAATCCATCTCATTCAGCTGCTGTCTATCGACCATGAAGTCACGGCCTTCCCAACCACAGCCAATTAAGCAGTATACTCGTATGATTCACTATGATCGGATGGATATTATGACTTTAAATATTATTACAGGTTGAAGAAGTTATTATAATACCCGGGAAATGAAAAAGAATATGCCGTATAAATAAACAAATAAGAAGGACTATGCACTTACTCTCATAAATGGCTAGAATATGCATTTGCATGTGCACATAGGCAAATGCATGATTATCCTAAGCCTACTTATGAGTCTCTGTAAGATAAACTGAGAGAGTTAGACAGCGAGAGACCCAGTATTATACACTGCACATCACACACACACACACACACACACACACACACGCAGAAGCTATTGATTGACCTGAAAAGGTCTTGGTCTGGTTTATGATTAAATTAGTTTGTGACAAGCAGCCGGCATGTGCTTACGATTTAGGAAATATATCAAATTTACGTTGACAGCTAACAAAGATGCATTTGTCTTAATATCTGACATACTTTAATACCTTTTGGAGTAAAAAATACTAATGGTTGACTGAAACAACAAAGAAATGGAGTATTATATATACTTTTTTTTTTTTTTTCATACACTGCATTTCTACGCTACAATTAAGAATGTATGAGCAACTTTTCTGAGACGTATCTGAGGCAAGCGTCTGATATTAGTCTGTGTGTTACAATCAGGATGTTACAGATACCGAAGGGGGGCGAGTCAAGGTTACGTGTTGGTGATGTCTGTACGTTTATATCAGCCTTGCATGATCACTGGACTGATCTTTTATCATCGTGCCAAGAATCATCACTTTACAGCTTGTTGCTACTTCGTGTGTTCCCCTATCATAAAAACACATTCATTTTAAATCAAAGCAAATTATGTTACGAAATTAAATGGCTACAAAGCATCTCCCCAACACTACATTACCCCCACTCCCATCCCTCCCAAGACACAGCTACTCCCACTACCCCCCAACCCTCACGTCCCACCCCTCCCACCACACAGCTACCCCCACTACCCTCCAATCCCTCACCTACCCCGTACGTCCCACCCCTCCTTTACCCCCAACACTGTTACCAGATCAAATTATTTGCCGCTCCTGCTGCCTTGTACACGGTGTCCCGCGCGGAAATTTTTCCTACAGTACATACCTACCCACCTACCTACCTAACTATGTATCTACTAAGCTATCTCCCTACCTACCTACCTACCGACCGACCTATCTATCTGCCTAGCTATTTATCTATTATCTATATACCCATGTATCTGACAGGTTGGGAAGCGACATCAGCACACCTGGCCAGCAGCTGATGACCCCCCTCACCTGACCCCGTGCCTGACCTGCCTCCTCACCAGGTCATGCCTCAAGCGCTGGCCGCCTCACAAGAAGCACCTGGCCACCTTGTAATTAACCTGATCACCATCTAATTAACCTGACCACCTTCTAATTAACCTGAATTCTAATTAACCTGGCCACCTTCTAATTAACCTGGCAACCTTCTAATTAATCTAGACACCTTCTAATTAACCTGGCCACCTTCTAATTAATCTAGACACCTTCTAATTAACCTGGACACCTTCTAATTAACCTGGCCACCTTCTAATTAACCTGGCCGCCTTCTGATTAACCTGAAGTCTAGTTAACCTGGCCACCTTCGAATTAACCTGAAGTCTAAGTAACATGGCCACCTTCTAATTAACCTGGCCTCCTTCTAATTAACCTGGCCACCTTCTAATTAATCTAGACACCTTCTAATTAACCTGGCCACCTTCTAATTAACCTGGCCACCTTCTAATTAACCTGGCCACCTTCTAATTAACCTAGACACCTTCTAATTAACCTGGACACCTCTCATTAACCTGGCCACCTTCTAATTAACCTGGCCACCTTCTAATTAACCTGGCCACCTTCTAATTAACCTAGACACCTTCTAATTAACCTGGCCACCTTCTAATTAACCTGGACACCTTCTAATTAACCTGGACACCTTCTAATTAACCTGGACACCTTCTAATTAACCTTGCCAGCATCTAATTAACCTGGCCAGCATGTAATTAACCTGGCCACCTTCCAATTAACCTGGCCACCTCCTAATTTACCTGGCCACCTTCTAATTAACCTGGCCACCTTCTAATTTACCTGGCCACCCTCTGATTAACCAGGTGTAGTGTTCAAAATAAATCGCTAGGGAAGAGGTGTTAGGACATCTAATTACTGTAGCTTAGAATAAGGTCTTCACTTTTGATAACTAAGCTCTTTCCACTTCCCTTATTCAGCACTTCTTCGTGACTAGCATCTTCTTCTAGTGTCTATTCTTAAAACTAATAATAAAAAAAAAAGAGAGTGATGGCAATTTTAGGCCAAGTTAGAGTGAGAAGGGTATAGGCGTGAAATAGATTACCACTAGAATATGATGCTAGTCACGAAGAAGTGCTACGGAAAGGACGTAGAGCCATAGTAGCCCTAATGTCTGATATGCGAGAAATAAGATACACACTAAAATATGATGCAAGTCACGAAGAAGTGTGTGCAAAGGATGTAGAGCCATAGTACTGTCTATCTGATCTGCGAGAAATAAGATGCACACTAAAATATGATGCAAGTCACGAAGAAGTGCTATGGAAAGGATGTAGAGCCATAGTACTGTCTATCTGATCTGCGAGAAATAAGATGCACACTAAAATATGATGCTAGTCACGAAGAAGTGCTGTGGAGAGGATGTAGAGCCATAGTGCTATCTGATCTGCGAGAAATAAGATGTACACTAAAATATGATGCTAGTCACGAAGAAGAGCCGGTGGTGTAGTGGTAAGACATCTGGCTGGAAACGTGTAGATCTTGGGGTTGCCTCTCGCGCCGGCCAGAGTTTCGGACAATACATAGGGACCTGGATGGCTCATGAACACCGTCGCTGTTATTTAAAGGGAAGATTTACACTGAGAAAATATATGCCTGATGAGTGGCACTTTTGGTGGATAGGTTGTGAGTTATTTGTTGTGTTGTTGTTGTTCTTCCTCTTCCTCTTCTTCTACTGCTCCTCCTCCTCCTCCTCCTCCTCCTCCTCCTTCATCTTTTTCTTCCTCTTCCTCTTCTTCTACTTCTCCTCCTCCTCTTCCTCCTCCTCCTCCTCCGTCTTCTTCTTTTTCTTCCTTTTTTTCTTTCTTCTTCTTTTTCTTCCTCTTTTTTTTCTCCTCCTCCTTTCCCTCCTCCTCCTCCTCTTCTTCTTTTTCTTCTTCTTCTTCTCCTCCTCTTCCTCTTCCTCCTCCTCTTCCTCCTCCTCCTCCTCCTCTTCTTCTTCTTCTTTTTCTTCTCCTCCTCCTCTTCCTTCTCTTCCCCCTCCTCCTCCTCCTCCTCCCCTTCTTCTTCAACCCTTTTAAATAATATCTGTCTGTCCGAATGTACATTTTCCCGGCTCCGTACGAAGAAAATTGACAGCAGGCGAAACTCAGTGCAAATCCCGTCTCTGCTAAGGCGTGTTTCAGAAGCTTTCGATCATTCCCTTATATTTTGGTCAGACCTTGAGTAGAGTCTTATTGCTCAGACCTTAAGCGCTGATCGGAGGCGTGGAAATATTCTTAACACCTTTCCTTTGGCGATCTATCCTTCTATCTATATTTTACTATCTATCTATCCTTCTATCTATCCTTCACTATCTATCTATCCTTCACTATCTATCTATCCTTCACTATCTATCTATTCTTCTATCTATCCTTCATTATCTATCTATCCTTCTATCTATCCTTCACTGTTTATCTATCCTTCTATCTATCCTTCACTGTTTATCTATCCTTCTATTTAACCTTCACTATCTATGTCCTTCTATCCTTCACTATCTATCTATCCTTCTGTCTATCCTTCACTATCTATCTATCCTATCTATCCTTCACTGTCTATCTATCCTTCTATCTATCCCTCACTATCTATCTATCCTTCTATCTATCCTTCAATCTATTCTCCACTATCTCTCTATCCCTCTATCCTTCACTATCTATCTACCCTTCTATCTTTCACTATCAATCTATCCTTCTATCTATCTTTCATGATCAATCTATCCTTCTATCTATCCCTCAGTATCTATCTATCCTTCTATCTATCCTTCACTATCTATCTATCCTTCTATCTATCCTTCACTATCTATCTATCCTTCTATCTGTCCTTCACTATATATCTAATCTTCTGTCTATCCTTCACTATCTATCTATCCTTCTATCTATCCTTCACTATCTATCTATCCTTCGCTATCTATCTATCCTTCACTATCTATCTATCCTTCTATCTATCCTTCACTATATATCTATTCTTCTGTCTATCCTTCGCTATCTATCTTTCCTTCGCTATCTATCTATCCTTCACTATCTATCTATCCTTCTCTGCCCTCCAATACATTGTTGATACAGAATAAATAGTGGTTTGGAAGTGGCAGTGTTGGTATCGCCCGCCTCGTGGTGCGTGGGAGGCCCAGGTGAAGGATGCGAGCCTAGGCGGTGGCGGTCATTTAAGTTAATGTTGAATTTAATATGTTGGTACCCTGTCTGGTTCTCTCTCTCTCTCTCTCTCTCTCTCTCTCTCACACACACACACACACACACACACACACACACACACACACACACACACACACACGTACATCGCCAGCATGGAGGAAGGGCAAACTCTGGCTATCAAGCTACAGACTGATTGATACATACTGATCGATAGATACATACTGATAGACAAATAGATACAGATAGATAGATACATACTGATAGACAGATAGATACAGATAGATAGATACATACTGATAGACCGATAGATACATACTGCTAGACATACATACTGACAGCCATACAGACACATACTGATAAACAGATAGACACAAACAGCTACTGATAGACAGACCTGCGCATGTACCAGCTCTGAGCCCGTGCTGGCACCTGCGCCGGCGTTCTCCGTTCCAACTCTCGTATTCTCACCGGTCAAGGAAGCTCCCTTACACCTGTTCTTTAGCGATTTATTTTTGGTGATGGGTGGGTAATGTCCTTTTGTTCGCTGTGTATGTGGAGTGTGGCGATACTGGAAGGATTTGTGTAATGTGGAAAAGGATAGTGAGGTGTAATAAGCAAAATAAATCGCCAAGAAAAAGGTGTTAGTGTACGGCCACACCGAACGCGACGAGCAGGGAGACTTGAGAGGGGAGATGTGGCGACACGATAAAACACACTAAATCCTATGTGGGTGGCCACACTGAATGAGTGGGGAGGTTTGTCGCCCCGCTCACCCTCCCCGCTCGTCGCTACGCGATGCAGCATGTTCCAAAATGTCGCGCACTGCCTAGCGACACCCCCACTGCCCAGGCATGTGCATCATCATTCAGTCGTGCTGGTACTGCGTGTTGGGGAGGTTGGGTTCTGGTAATTATGTCTACTGAACACCTTATTAGAGCCGTGTACCACAGGAGAGCTGTGTGGGATCCAAATGATCCACTCCACAAAAATACTGGAGTGTTGAAACACTGGGCCGATATCTGTGAAGAACTGCATACAAATGGTAAATTATAATCGAGCATTATTTTGTCATACGATTGCTTAAGTAACGTTTGTTCTACCGTTGTTAAAAAGCTATCAGACTATTATTGTCTAAAATTCATACTTGTATTCAGTGCTCTGTTCTCTTTGTTACACCATAGGCTTAAAACTAATAAACAGATAAGTGTATACACTATATGTATGTGTATATGTATAAATGTAATGGACATCGACAATTTATTATTTATCAATACATAAATCTATGAAATCTAATTCAGTAGTTGGTGAACTGTCCAGTTGATATTTCACTACAAGCATACTTCAGACTATCTGTCGCCCGAGAGGTTGCCGCTTCCTATTTGGACATGCATAGCGTTGATGCTCACCTCGCCACTCATCGCTCGACGCTACCTCCCCGATAGTCACATTCAGTGTAGCCGTAGCTTTAGGCTGCGGCCACACCGAACACGACGAGCAGGGTGGCTTGAGCGGGGAGGGATGAAGCAACACGATAAAACACACTAAATCCTATGTGGGTGGCCACACTGTATGAGCTAGGAGGTTTGTCGCCCCGCTTACCCTCCCCGCGTGTCACTAAGTGATGCAGCATGTTCCAGAATGTTGTGCACTGCCTAGCGACACCCCCACTCCCCAGGCGTTTGCATCATCATTCAGTTGTGCTGGTGCTGCATGTTAGGGAGGTTGGGTTCTGGTAATTATGTCTACTGAACACCTTATTGGAGCCGTGTACCACAGGAGAGCTGTGTGGGATTCAAATGATCCACTCCACAAAAATACTGGAGTGTTGAAACACTGGGACGATATCTGTGAATAACTGCATACAAATGGTATATTTAATCGAGCATTATTTTTTCATACGATTGCTTAAGGAACGTTTGTTCCGCCATTGTTATAAAACCTACTAAAGACCAGTAATGTCTAAAAATCATACTAGTATTTAGTACTCTGTTCTCTTTGTTACACCGTAGGCTTAAAACTAATGAAGAGATAAGTGTATACTTTATAGTATGTGTTCTATATGTATATATGTAATGATCATCGACAATTTTCTTATTTATCAATACACAAAACTATGAAATATAATTCAGAGGATAGTGAATTGTCCAGCGGATATTCCACTATAGGCATGCTTTTGACTAGCTGTTGCCCACGAGGTTGCCGCTTCCTATTTGGACACCCATCGTGTTGATGCTCCCCTAGCGGCTCATAGCTTGACGCTACCTCCACGCTCATTGCGTTCAGTGTGGCCGCAGCCTTAGGGAGCTTCTGCACCCAATGAGAAAGCTGGTCCAACACTCCCTTTAATTACAAACTAAATATTGAAATATTATTATTGTTATAATGATGATGATGATTATTACTGTTATTATTATGATGATGATGATGATTATTAAGAGAGAACCTGTATTTTTTTCACAGGAAAAATCATCAGAGAAATTACCAATATGCCGGGAATCGAACCCGGGACTCTCAGGTGAGAGCCAGGCAGCATACCACTACACCATGTCCCGGGTTCGATTCCCGGCATATTGGTAATTTCTCTGATGATTTTTCCTGTGTAAAAAATACAGGTTCTCTCTTCATTCTGACTTGCCGTAAGTGTTTGGGATAGATTAAAAGCATCTACTTGCCCGAGTGCGAGGGGGTTAACTCACCCTCTTCAGGCCCACAGTGGGGGCGGAGGGACGTTGGTTACAAGATTGTGACAACGTGAGTTAACTTTCATCTTGTCGTGGTGTAGTGGTATGCTGCCTGACTCTCACCTGAGAGTCCTGGGTTCGATTCCGGGCATATTGGTAATTTCTCTGATGATGTTTATTATTATCATCATCATCATTACTATTGTTATTGTTATGCTGCATGTTCAGAGCTGAACTCCTTGTTCTCTGGACACAAGCGACTGATCTGGGGTTCCCTTCAAGATCGGGTCTAGAGACTAGAGGAGCAGGGCATAAAATCTCGGTCAACCAACCTTACACATATATTGTTACAAAGACACACAGTGCCAAACACAATACAATGTACAAGTCAAAGGCACTATTACAGACACGGATGACCCGGCTGGGACTACTGGAACTTGGGCAGCTGCAGGTGTCGTCCTTGTGTAAAAGGGGTCCCGTCAGGCGTGCTTTCCTTCAGGAGACACGGGACTTTTGTCAAGGGCCAGGTTGTCTGAGGTGGGCTGCTGGGCAGTGTTGAGGAAGGCCTTTCCTTGGTGGGGCCTTGGCAGGTAGGTCGGCCCTTGGGACTGGGGCTGGACAGGGCGAGCAGGTGCACTTTCCTGAGCCTGCTCCTAGAAAAGGACCACTTGTCTGTAGGGTTGGGGAGGCCTCGGCCGGGAGTCCTGGGGGCGCGCCTGGGTGGCTGGGGGCTGCAGCCTCACTGGGTCAAGAGGTTATCAGGGGCTGGCTGTGGCATTTCTTCCTCTGGAGTCCGACAGCGAGGGGCGATGTCGGGGCGCTGGCAGCAGGGCGTTTATCCCCAGACTTACTATAGGGCCGCCATGGTCCTGCAGGGGGTATCAGTAGACGAGAGGTGTATGGTGGTCGTCTTCTCCCCGACACGGACAGCTGCAGCTCCGCTGGGGGGTTCGCTCTGCAGGGAGAGAGAGGGGTGTCCCACTCAGCCTCTGGAGAGGTGAGGCGAGCAAGGGATGTTGCCTTTGAGGGACGTCACAGGGGTAGCGGACAAGGAATGTACGGTGGCCATTCTCTCCCCGATGGGCACAGGAGGCGCCGTCACGGTTCCGTGAGACCCTGGGACAGCAGGTGATAGACAGATGGTGGCCGACCTTTCCCCGGTACGGATGGTGGCCACCGCCAGTCCTGCTCCCTGTAGAGGCGGCAGATGAGGGTCGGACGGTGGACATTCCCTCCCTGGCACAGACAGTGGCCGTCGCTGCAGTTCTGCTTGTGCCTGTGTGGCCGGCAGGCGAGAGATGTACGGTGACTGATTTCTCCCTGGCCTGGACAGTGGCCATCACCACAGTCCTGTCTGGACTGCAGATGAGAGACAGACAGTGGCTGACCTCTCCCCGGCGTGGACAGTGGCCATCGCTGTGGTTCTGCTCCCAGCAGAGTCTGCAGGTAAGGGACGTGTGGTGGCCACTTCCTCCCCAGCAGGTGCTGTGGACGCCGCCATGGTCCTGCAGGGGGTATCAGTAGACGAGAGGTGTATGGTGGTCGTCTTCTCCCCGACACGGACAGTGGCCATCGTCGTGGTTCTACCTGGGACTGTTAAGGAGCAAGTCCCATCCCGATCCTGGTGAGTGCTGGTCTGGTTGGAGAGTAGTGTGCTGGGCCGGCGTACCTATCGTTGGGTCTGTTGAGGGGAAGAGGGGCACATGGTGGCAGGGGACTTACGACCGTCTGGGCCAGGCCCTCTACCCTCTCTACACACCTCCCCGTGGTTCTCCTTGGGGTGGGTGTTTTGCCACCCTGTCCATGGTGTCCCTTTGGGGTGGGTATTTTAGTTATTATTATTATTATTATTATTATTATTATTATTATTACTGTCATCATCATTATCTCCCCCAAAGAATGGGATGATGAAGGGTCCAGAGAGAGAGAGAGAGAGAGAGAGAGAGAGAGAGAGAGAGAGAGAAAGTCACGACGATATTCAACCTATCTATCTGTCTATCTAGCTGTCTATCTATTGTCAGACGCCTTAATCCCGTAAGGGATGGCCACAAACAAATCGCCTCCATGTCGCCCAGTCCCCCACCATTTCGCTGCCCTCCCCCAGCTTACACCCCCTTCTATCAACTCCATCCCTCCATCTCATCCTTGGTCTCCCCCCTCCCTCTCCCCCTCTCTATCTCACTCACATACACCCTCCTAGTTAGTCTCTTACTCCCCATCCCCCTAACTTACACCCCCCTCTCTCATATACCTTTACTTCATTCCTCCATCTCATCCTCAGTCTTCCCCTTCCTCTCCCCCCCTCAATCTCATCCTCGGTCTCCCCCTCCTTCTCCCTACCTCCACCTCACTCACATACACTCTCCAAGTTAGTCTCTTACTCCCCATCCCCCCAACTTACACCCCTCTCTCATATACCTCTCTACTCCATTTCTCCATCTTATCCTCGGTCTTCCCCTCTCTCTCTCTCCCTCCATTTCATCCTTGGTCTCCCCCTCCCTCTCCCCCCCCTCCACCTCACTCACATATACTCTCCTAGTTAGTCTTTCACTCTCCATCCCCCAACTTACACCCCCCTCTCTCATATACCTCTACTCCATTTCTCCATCTTATCCTCAGTCTTCCCCTCTCTCTGCCCCCCTCCATCTCATCCCAGGTCTCTCCCTCCCTCTCCTCCCCACCTCGCTCACATACACTCTCCTAGTTAGTCTCTCACCATCCTCTCCACACAGGTAAGTGCTGGAAGATAATCACGCAGGAGAGGTGAACTGAATGGCTTTCCCTGCGTCTGTTTTTGTAGCATACATCGCCAGCACACTTTGACCTTGACCTCTGCCCTTGACCTTTGATTGATTGATCTCAAAATCGAATTATTTTATCTTCACCTGACCCTCAACCTGTCCACTAAGTTTGGTTCAACTCGGATCAAAAGTGTTGAAGTTGACTCTACCCTGTGACCATGACCTTTGACCTGATGTTCTGAAACTGGAGTAAATTCCTCCTTGGCTGACCTTGAACCCTTCCTTCAAGTTTAATTTCAATCTAATCAAATTTACTTGAGTTAAAGGGCAGAATATTCGACCTTGATCTCCGACATTGACCTTTGATCCTTAGTCCTCAAAATTACAACACTCTACCTTTTTCTGTCCCTCAACCTTCCCACCAAGTTTGGTCAAAGTCGGACAAAAGTAAGTTAACCTTACCTATGACTTGTGACCTGTGACCCATGACCTTGCTAGGCCAACTATGAACCACTTGTTCCTCTGATGGTGCTATTCCATTTAATGATTTTTCTATAATCTTGGTAACAGACAGACAGACAGACAGACAAATCGGACGAAATGCTTACCCCATTTGCGTTTTTTTTTTTGTCAATGTCAACACCACAACAAATTTCAGTCCACGAACATTCCATTATCCCCACACTGTAATGTAGCACACCACACCACACCACACCACACCACACCACACCACACTTTACCCCACCACACCACACCACACCACACTTTACCCCACCACATCACACCACACCATACTTTACCCCACCACATCACACCACACCACACTTTACCCCACCACACCACACCACACCATACTTTACCCCACCACACCACACCACACCACACCACACTTTACCCCACCACACCACACCACATCTCACCACACTTTACCCCACCACAGCACACCACACCACACCACGTAACACCTTACTCCACCTCAGCACAGCACACCACACCACATCACATAACACCTTACCCCACCTCAGCACAGCACACCTCAGCACATGACACCACACCACACCACACACCTCATGCATCTCACTGCCATAACACAGACAGTCGTTCATCATAACCTCAACAAAAGATCTTCGAGAGCGTCCGGCTGAAGTGGCCAGTGTCTTGCCGTCCACCAAGTTCAGGTCCTGTTGAGCCTGCGACAACAACAGCAACGACAACAGCAACAACAACAACAGCAACAACAACAACAGCAACAACAACAACAACAACAGCAACAACAACAGCAACAACAACAGCAACAGCAACAAAAACAACAACAAAAACAACAAAAACAACAAAAACAACAACGACAAGCATACTATTTTCTGAACATATTATCTTCTGATATTTACTGTATACCCTTCTGCCAACGAAGGAGGAGGAGGCACTGCACTCACCCAGATACAAGAATAAATAATGTCTATCTATCTATCTATCTATCACTCTATCTACCAAGCTAGCTAGTTGTCAGTCTAACTGTCTGTCTATCTATATACCTGTCCATCTAGCTATCAGTCTATCTGACTATCTATCTACGTAACTATCAGTCTATCCATCTATCTATCTAGCTATCAGACTATCTATCTCTATCTATCCATCTATCTATCTATCAGTCTGCCTACCTAATATATTGCGCTGAGGGGGTATGAGTCTATTTATCTATATCTATCTATTTATCTGTCTGTCTATGTACCTATCAGTCAATGTACCTAATATATTGCGTCGTGGAGGTGCCGTATGCGTTCTGTTATACATATATTGCGAAACAGGGCACCGTAAGACCGTAGAATTACTTGCCTGTGAGAGACTGTAGAAGCGTTCGTCTGGTCTTAAAAAGGAACTACAGCGTGTTTCATCCACTGACCCTGAGCATAGGTTACAGAGCCCGTTCCCTAAGGCTCATCAGTCCTATGTGCTAGACACCTTTCCATGTCGCCACTACAGCACCAATACCCACCGTCAATAATTAATACATGTAAGGGTTGTCTCATTCAGGACTGAAGTGACTGTACTGTACATGTCACCACTTGTGCACCGATACTCACCGTCCATACTGAATACATACTATCCTTGTCTTATTCAGGACTGGTGTGATGGTATTAGAGGTTGTGTCGTGGTGGTATTTCCCTGTGGTTTATTTTGCCATGTTAATTTAATATTAGTAAATTTTTCTGACTAAACCAGATTAGAAATACAGAGGATGTTATCGAACTGAAGGTGTTTATTATTATTGTTATTATTATTATTATTATTATTATTATTATTATTATTATTATTATTATTACAAATACTATTATTATTATTATTATTATTATTATTATTATTATTATTACAAATATTATTATTATTATTATTATTATTATTATTATTACTACTACTACTACTACTGCTACTACTACTACTGCTACTACTGCTACTACTACTACTACTACTGCTACTACTACTACTGCTACTACTGCTACTACTACTACTACTACTACTACTGCTACTACTACTACTACTACTACTACTCGTACTATTATTATTATTATTATTATTATTATTATTATTATTATTATTATCATAAGGAGTGATTGTAATGCCCTGTAGATATAGGAAAGTAAAAGAAAATAATGAATAAATGTGTCTGGTTTAATATATATTTTTCCTTATTCCTGAAAGACCTGGTGGTTTAGTGGGTTCAGGCGCCTCAAACCCTAATACCTTTTCCTAAGCAAGTTAGTTTCTTTACTGCACCTTACTGCCCTCTTCTGTGTCACATGAATCCTTCTCAAATCGCCATACTCTGCATAAATAACGTACAAAAGGATATTAACCAGCCATATCCAGAAATAAGTCGCTAAGGAAGAGGTGTTAGGGAGAATAGAAGCCTGTCACAAAACGGTTTATAACAGAGGGAAGAGAATTTTTTTTAATGATTCTTTAAATTATTGCACACACACACACACACACACACACACACACACACACACACACACACACACACACACACATACACATAATGTCTTACTTATGAATATCTACATTATTCTCTATGGCTCACTAATAATAATAATAATGATAATAATAATAATAATAATAATAATAATAATAATAATAATAATAATAATAATGATAATAATAATGATAGTGATAATAATAGTAATGATAATAATAATAATAATAATAATAATAATAATAATAATAATGATAATAATAAAAATAATAATTATTATTATTATATTAATAATATTATTAACAATAATAATGATAGTGATAATAATAGTAATGATAATAATATTAATAATAATAATAATAATAATAATAATAATAAATAAACCTTTTCATATTATTATTATTATTATTATTATTATATATATGAGAGAAGTGGAGGAACGATTGGGCAAATATGAATTGGAGCAGATGGGGGACGTGAAAGGTGTGTGTAGGATATTTACAGTAGAAATATGTGCAGCATGTGATGTGGTGTGTGGGATGAAGAGAAGACGGAGGGGTGTGCAAGGAACAGCGTGGTGGAATGAAGAGGTGAGACAGGCTGTGGCACAAAAGAAGAAAGCATACAATGAATGGATGAGAAATAGGGGCGTGGAAGAAGTTGAGAGGAGGAAGAGAGAGTTATATGTAGAAAGAAAGAGAGAGGTGAAAAGATTAGTAAGAGAGAGTAAGAAGAGAGTGGATGAGGAATTTGGAAGGAATTTGAGTGTAAAGTGGAGGGACTGTAAGAAAATGTTCTGGAAAGAGGTGAAAAGAGTAAGACAGGGTGGAAGTGAAGTTAGCAGGGGAGTGAAAGATAAAAATGGTAGATTACTAGTGGAGAAGGGAGAAAAAGTGATCAGATGGAGAGAACACTTTAAGGAATTGTTGAACATAGAGGATGGAAGTAATGCGAGTATAAGCGGCTGGGGAATGGCTGGGAGAGGGAGGGAGGTGAGAAGACAGGAAGAAATCAGTAGGATAGAAGTTGTGGAAGCAATGAAGAAAGTTAAATTGGGGAAAGCCCCAGGAATTGATGGAGTGTGTGGTGAAATGCTGAAGCATGGGGGAGAGATAGTAGTAGAATGGATGTGGAAAATGTGCAAATTGGCCTGGGAGGAAGGTAGGGTCCCGGAGGATTGGAAATCAGGTATAATTATTTCCTTGTACAAAGGAAAAAAGGAAAAAGAAGTGTGTGGTAATCATAGGGGCATCTGTCTTCTTAGTATAATAGGAAAAGTGTATGGTAGGATACTTACTGACAGAGAAAGAACAGCGGAATTAGTTGGAGAAGAACAGGGAGGCTTTAGGAAGGGAAGAGGTTCTGTAGATCAGGTATTCATTCTTAGATCTTTAGTGGAAAAGTTTCTAGAGAAGGGAAAGAAGTTGTATGTGGCTTTCATGGATTTGGAGAAAGCATATGACAGGGTGGATAGACAAGTATTGTGGAAAGTATTAAGAATATATGGAGTAGATGGGAAGTTGTTGAATGCTGTGAAGAGTATGTATGATGGTGCTAAGGTTGCAGTGCGTGTGGATGGTGAACTGAGTGAATTTTTCTCTTTGAAGGTTGGGTTGAAACAGGGATGTGTCATGTCTCCATGGTTGTTCAATCTGTACATGGATGGGGTAATAAAAGAGGTACAAGGTAGGGTAGTGGATGTTGGAGTGGCCCTGGTGAGAAAGGGTAGTGTTTGGAAACTCCCTGTACTGTTGTTTGCAGATGATGCTGTGTTGTTGAGTGAAGATGAAGGGGAGCTGCAAGGCTTGGTGGATGAGTTTGGGAGAGTGTGTAAGAAACGGAATCTAAAGGTGAATGTAGGGAAGAGTAAAGTGATGGTCTTTGAGAGAGGTGAAGTCAGTGAATGTACAGCGAGATTGGATGGTGAGGAATTGGAAAATGTGAGTACGTTTAAGTACTTGGGTAGTGTGATGAGTAAGGATGGAGGTTTGGAGGGTGAAGTACTTGAAAGGGTACAGCAGGGAAAAATGGTTGCTGGTTCCTTGAAAGCAGTGATAAGAAACAGGGAAGTGAGCATGGAAGTGAAAAAGTTACTACATGACAGTATTGTGATACCAACTCTAACATATTATGGTAGTGAAGCTTGGACGTTGCTGGAAGGACACAAGTCAAGAGTGAGAGCAGTGGAAATGAGTTATTTAAGAGGAGCCTGTGGAGTCACATGGAGAGACAGGCTGACAAATGAGGATATAAAGGAGCGTTGTGGTGTGGATGTGGATGTGATAGGAAACGTTAGGAGGAATACACTGAGGTGGTTTGGCCATGTGGAGAGGATGGAGGGTGAAAGACTGACGAAGAGAGTGTATGTGAGTGAGGTGGAGGGGAGAAGAGGGAGGGGTAGATCGAGGATGAGATGAAGGGATGGGGTGGAGAGGTATATGAGAGAGGGGTGTGTGAGTTGGGAGCGGGGCAGTGAAATGGCGGGGGACAGAGCGACGTGAAGGCGATTTGTTTGTGGCCACCCCGAACGGGATTGAGGCGTCTGGCAATAGATAGATAGATAGATTATTATTATTACTGTTACTGTTATTATTATCAGTATTATTATTAATATAATTGTTGTTACTGCTACAGTACTACTACTGGTACTACTACTACTAGGATGTGGGTAATATCAGAAAAATATATATGAACACTGAAAAGATAAATATACAAATTATAAAAACAATAAACCAATATCGTATATACATTAATGACAGCCCATGCTAGGTAAAGATAGGCGATAGGACTTGCTTTTATAAAGTTATAGTCCTCGGTAATATAGTACTAATCTACGTTTTCTATTATAGTAAAACAGAGAACGTTATTTTAAGGGGACCCAAAAGTGATTGAGAGCAACGCCTTCATGTGGTGACACCGTTATCATCAGGTAGATCCACTGCCCGGCTGCGGTAAAATTAACCCTGATATTCCTCCCTATTCCCCAGGAGGAGGATGGTGGACCACAGGAGAGGGGCAACCTCAGTCTGGACTCCACCGGGTTGCCGTTCACTTGAGCCTGAGGTAAGAAGAGGAGGAGCAAGAGGAAGAAAAAGAAGACAAGAATAAGAAGAGAGAAGCCCCGATAATTGTAGGGCGAAAGCGTTCATCTTGGCTGGTCTTTTTGCTACAACTGTATTACCTGACGATTTTATTTAGCTTATTAGTGACCTTTTATCATAAAGATTAATAACCCGCAAAAGTAGTAAAAAAAAAAAAAAAACTTGAATGCGGTTTGAAACTTGAAAATCAGATTCGTCTTGAGAGTGAGACGGTCCGTAATGCTGAATGTTTGTTTACACTGTAGGTTGACTTGGGTGGGTGTGGGTGTGTAGTGAATATTTTGTCATTTTTTTCGTCCCCTAGCGTTCGTTTGCGTGACTTTCGTGCATCAATTCGTAGAGAGTGAAGGAGAGTTCGTGCGTGTCCCAGAGGAAGAGTTTGAAGGTTGCTGGAGGGATGGGGAGACGGAGAGGAAGGTAGGAACACGGAAATTCAAAAGTACATAAGCGTTTGCCATCTTCACCTCGTGTGTGTGGCGTCTCTGGCTGATATCCTCGTCGGTTAAGCAAAGTCCCTAACACCTCTTTCTTAGTGATTTATTCTTGGATATGGCTGGTTAATGTCCCTTTGTACGTTACTTATATTGAATATGGTTATACTGGAAGGATTTACGCAACACAGAAGAGGACAGTAGAAGGTAATAAAATAAATCACCTAGAGAAAGGTATTAGGGAGCTTCCTTAAGCAAGAGTATATCGGCCAGTAATTAGTAGGGACGCAGCACTGAGGTTCATTAACACTGGTTTTTATTATTGAACAGTACGTAGGTGAGACTGAGTCCGTTTTCTTTTTTTTTCAAACGTGGATAAAATCTCCATCGGTAACATGTAGCAGGGTATTCAGGTGCAATGTGAATAATAAATCGCTACGGAGGAGGTGTTAAGAAATTCCAAAATATGAGCGAAATTAGTTGAGTGACCTTGCTTGTTTCTCCACCCCCTCCTCTCTCTCTCTCTCTCTCTCTCTCTCTCTCTCTTGCCAAAGCTCCCTTTCATCCTCTCTCTCTCGCCAAATCTCCCTCTTATCTTCTCTTTCGCCAAATCTCCCTTTCATTCTCTCTTTCTCTCGCCAGATCTCCCTCTCATCCTCTCTTCCTCTCACCTAATCTCCCGCTCCTTCATTGGTCTCCCTATCCCACTATCTTCTCCCCTTTCCTCGTTTCCCTCTCCACCTTTCTTTTTCCCTCTCGCTTGCCTGTAGTCTACCCTCGCTCCATCTCTTTCTCCATCTTCTTTTCTCTTGCACTTCCTCTGTCTACCTGTCTCTCTCTCTCGTCCTTCACGTCTCCTCTCTTTCCTCTTCCAATACCCTTTCCTCTCTCTCTCTCTCTCTCTCTCTCTCTCTCTCTCTCTCTCCGGTGTGTAAATATGAAAATGGAAATTGACCAGCGTTTTGTTACATTTTCCCACAAGATGCATGCTATGTTAACTACGAGCGAGCGATGTTTACCCTCAGTTAAGTTTGAAAATAAGCGGCCCGACCCGACCCGACCCGACCTGACCCGAGCATCACGCAAAACAGAAGCTAATAACTTTAGGCTACTCGTATGTGAAGTCGAGTGTAAATTCTTACTGCATGTGATACATTCATTCAGTGAATTTTTTGATCAACTATAAACTCACCCATAAAGGCGTAGCAACCCCTTGCAGTCTCTAGTTTTCCAAGGCAGTGTTCGGCTCTAATCGGTGACCGCCTCAATTACGAAATCAAATTAAAAACATTTTCCGCTGTAACACTGTTTTTGTCACCAACTCTAGCAATGAAATATCGGAGATTCCTCCTATACTGTAGCTTTATATCTTTTTTTGTTTGTTTTTATAGTGATATCACCAAGGGAAACACCCCATTTCTGGCTTTAATCATGTCATCAAAAACCAAGTTTTTATCATTTCAGTTTCGTCCACATGGCAGGTTGGCAGTGGAGGTTGTAAAATTTAGCAATGCGTGTGTGATGAATGCTATGGTGCCTCGCATTACACCATCACTTGCATACTGTTGGAACCTATGCTGCTCAAAAAAACCCTGAGCTATATTAAGAACTTTGGCTTTCTTCGCTTCATAATATGTGCTTCACAATACTCAGTGAGCGAATCTAAATTTAATCGATGTCCGAAAATCATCCAGGGAAAACGCCATCTTTTTTACTTTCATCCTGCCCTTGATAGCCGACAATTTTGCCGTAGTTCGTTGAAACTACCCAGCTATTGTGAATAATCCGTGTGGTTCGTACGACGCTGGAGCAGAGTTGAAAGTAACACGTGTGAGTTTCTTTCATAGTACGTCGATGAGCCAGTGAATATTCACACCAAGGTAAGAGAATGAAAAGTAGTTTCATGGGGGGGTGAGGGGAAGCTAAAATGCGTCTCGGTCTGCGCATGACGTCATAGCTAATACAGACTGCAGCTCTGCTCATCCTGCTCAACACACGCCAGTCACACACACACCTGCCTGTGGTTAGGTACTCCGTTTTCTTTTTTTAGGGGTGGCTATGGCAATACAGATAATTTTGTGAACATGCCAACAATTTGTATAGTTCGTGGATGCAAATGCATTCATGTGAAAGATGACAAGAGAATACATTTTCATGCACTGCCGAAAGATGAAGAACTTAAAAAAAAATGGATTGAATTATGTGACACAAAGAAAAATCGGTCATCTGGTTTTGTATGCAGCCGTCATTTTGAGAGTACTGCCTTTGAACGCAACCTTAAGTATGAATTGCTTGGTTTACCAGTGCCTCCAGGACAAAGGAAATTCAAGAAAGGAGCAGTGCCTACTCTTCAGCTACCGAGTTTAACAAGTAAGTTCCTTTACTGTGTAACAAGTAACTATGGTGGTCGAGTGTTGCCATTTAACATGTGTGTTTTGTATAGCAAGAGCATTATTATATGATATTAGTTTCAAATATCAACACAACTTTTTTTCATTTGTTTTTGATTTTTTAATATTGTCTTACAACTTGTATATGATACTTTTATGCACCAAGCACTCGCACTTGTCATATAACAAATGTTGTTATTATTACAGTATCTTAGAACACATATACAAAAAAGGTATCCAGTCCTCTTTGTGGTTTATGAATTAATATGCATAAAGATGTCTTGTGTACCAATATTGTATAAATGCAACAAGAGAAATTATTAACATTCTTATCAATAATTAGGATGAAGAGAGACCCTAGAGTCTAGAGTATAAAAACTACTGAAATATAAATTACCTGTGTAGTTAGGTGTTGCTGAAGTCGATTTCGATATTTAAATAAAGCTAAAGTAAAATATTTAATTGATCCTTAATTGTGGCATGCTTATCCAGTTTCTCTCTCTCTCATATATATATATATATATATATATATATATATATATATATATATATATATATATATATATATCATGGGACATTGTAAATGTGTATTTTTTAGATCAAGTGAAGGCTATCTGTAGCACAACTGTTAAATAAGGAAAATTCAGGATTGAAATATCATGTGCTTTGTGTACCCACTCATATATATAAATAATGTTCCACGAATTCTGCAGCTTCCTCTCAGCCAGCAAGTGACGAGAGGCCAGGGGCAACACAGACACTCCCTCCTGAGGATGAGCCACATTATCAAGGTGCGTTGACTCCCCCCATCGCTGGACCTACAGGTGTCAAAGGTAAATAATAACCCCTCACATATATCAAGTTAACGATTCGTCCTCCATTTAATATTTCCATATGCCCAAACCATGTCAAAGCAGTTTCCTTTACTCAATAATCCAGTGAATTTCGAACACCACATGATAACAAATACACATGTAAGGTTTTGTCTTAATAAAATGTTAATTAACTATTGTATCTTGAATTTTGCAGCTTCCTCTCAGCCAGCAAGTGACGAGTGGCCAGGGACAACACAGACACTCCCTCCTGGGGATTAGCCACATTATCAAGGTGCAGGCGCACCCTCTGTACCCCAGGAAAACAAGTTGCTTAAGTTCATTCAACGCATGTCTTCCTATAATAACGATCTTCATAAAAAACTTAGGGCAGTCACTAAAGAGAGAGACTATTTACGTGCCTTAAACATTAAATATCAAGAATTGTTAGATTCCTTAAGGAATGAATTAGAGAATGTTAAAAGCCAATGCCAACAAGATGTTTCCAAAGCTTTGAGTAGAACTTTTACATCAAATCAGACTCAGTGTTTTTTATCATCTAACCACGTAGGAAAGTGGCAGGAAGAGGACATTAGTAAAGCTCTGACACTAAGAACCTTAAGTCCTAAAGCCTATCGTTTTTTAAGGGAACAGTGGAAATTTCCTCTGCCTTCTTCTGCCACAATCAGCCGGTGGGTGTCCAAATTTGCTGTGGAGCCAGGAATTTTGTTTTCTGTAATTAACTTTTTGCATCATCAAGCTTCTACTATGTCTGAGTATGAGCGACTATGTGTTCTTTCTTTTGATGAGACTGCAGTTGCTCAGGATTGGTCATATGACATTGGAAATGACGCTTTATTTGCCCTAAAACGTAGTGTCCAATGTGCCATGATTAGAGGACAAAGCCATGGAAACAGCTTGTGTTTTATGAATTTGACTGTGACATGACAAGGGACGTCTTATTTAACATAATTCTTGAAGTAGAGGCAGCTGGATTTGTTGTTGTGGCTATTGTTAGTGATCTAGGACCCACAAATGTAAGGTTGTGGAAAACACTGGATATTAATGTGATTAACACATCTTTCCCAAACCCATATGCCTCTAATCGGCCAATTTTTGTGTTTGCTGATGCACCCCACCTATTAAAGCTCATCAGGAATAATCTTTTAGATCATGGGTTCACTTTGCATGGAAATTCAAAGCCAACTGTGACAAACAGTAGTGTTAGAGAAATAATCATCAGAAGTGAATATGATTTAAAGACAAGGCACCGTTTGTCACACAAACACATAGATGTAGAAGGAGTAAAAAGGATGAACGTTAGACTAGCTGCACAGTTGCTATCAGAAACAACTGCAAAATCAATTAGATACTTTGGAAAGCAAGGACTTCTAAAGAGCAAGGACTGGGAGGATACAAGTAAATTCATAGCATTAGTAGATGCATGGTTTGATGTTTTAAACTCTAAAAGACCTAATGCAGAAAGAGTCCAGGTCAGGTTTTGGTATTCACTTGAAAACACAAACCCCCCCGTTTCCTTGCTCGTTGTTGTCGTGGGAGGATTTCGGAGACATCGATGGGGTCTTGATGTGTAGGGGAGCCATAGCAGGGTACCTTATTGTACTCCAAAGGTATAGGAGTCTGGTTGCTGGGTGGATGTCATATTTGTGCCTTCACTTTGCTCAAACCTCTCCCCTCTCCTTGGGTCCCTGTCGGTGCCTCAACTAATTTTGCAAGGCCCTTTTCCTCTACTATTGCTTCTTCTTTCCTTTTCTCCTATCCTCTCTATTCTATTTTTGGCATTAAAAAGTGTGGAAATTTTCACGTTCATCAAAATTCTCATCTGTGACCTCGAGTAAGTTCCAACAGGAAGGACATGGGTGTGCCCGTGGGCTATTGGCCTGGCCAATTGTGGAGGTCACGGTGGTTCGGCACTACCCCAGTATGTGGACCTTTGCAGGGACAGATCTCTGCAGAGGCGGAACTGCTGCCAAGCAGCAGCTTTCGGTTCCGGGGGTGCTGTTGCTTGGCTGTGGGACTCTCGGCCAATAGCCGGTGGCCCAGCATTGTGCTGGAAGACTTGGTCCTCCCGCACAGTGTTGCTATCCCTTGTAGGGTAGGGTAGGGAGTGCATACTAGGAGCCTGACCTCTACTTGGGTCGTTGGCTGGACCTGTGGACTCCGCGTTCTGCCCAAATAGTCCTTTCTTTTTCAACAGTCACGATGAGTTTTCCTGTTTCCTTAGTAAAATTATGGATATTGTTGTAGGTTCCCCCTCCCCCGGTTCTGCCGATTGTTTGACCCCAACGACGACCCCGGCCTCTCTTCCTGGACTGGATACTGTTACCTTTTCTCACCCCATTATGGTGACGACTCAGAGCTCCCTTTTGACTGTGGCCTCGACTTCTTCCCCTTCTCCTACACGTTCAAGCATACTAAACACCTCGTCCTCTTCGCCTACTGTGTCTTCCACTCTTCCAGCTCCTGCTTCTTGTACGTCAGTCAGCCCTTCTACTATCGTCACACTTCACCCTTACCTTCCTTCTTTATCTCCTGCTTCTAATCCTTCAGTATCCTCTGTTTCCCTCTCCCGACCTCGTCCTTCTTCCTATGTTGCTGCTCCTTCCCTCACCTCCTCAATTTTCGGTGCACAGACGTGGTTAAATTTTTTTAACATACAGGACACAACCGACGACCTCTCACTCCACCTCAGCCTCCTTCGACAAGTAGGCAGGGATGTCACCTTCTCGGCCCGTCTGAATGGTTCCCGCCTCCTTGTTGTTAACAGTGCTGCCCAAGCCGAGAAGGTTACATCCCTAGTCAGTAATATAGGAAAACCCATCTCCGTGTCCCCAGACACCCAACTCAGTTCTACCACTGGTACTGTACGTCTACCATCCTCGATGTCCTTTGGCCAGAGGGCTTTCCCAGACTGCGCCAATGATATTAAACTAATTCTGTCAGAACAACATCACCCAATACATTCAGTTCAATGTTATACAGTTCCTCCTCGTGGACGACGCCAAGAACCTGCAAATATTGTTAAAATTATTTTTGCCTCGCGATCTGCCCCCCCACAGTCATCATTGGAGGCACTATTCTCTAAGTGCGAGAATACATTCCATCTCCTCGCCAGTGCACATCTTGTTGGCGCTTTGGCCATCCAGCCAAGTACTGCGGATCATCCGCAGTCTGCGCCAACTGTGCACTGGCCAGTCATGCCACCTCAGACTGCACTTCCACCATCCAATATTGCCCTAACTGTCAGGGTGGCCATTCTGCCACCTACCGACAATGCCCAGTTTACCTCTTCGAAGCAGAAGTGTCCTCCGCCCGCTGGAAAACTGGCCTCTTCCTTCGTGAGGCTCGTTGTAAAGTTCACGGTCTCGGTCATCACCTGAATGTCACTTTGCATGTGTAGCCCGTCCTCCTTCCATAGTAACTTTGAATAACACAACTATTTCTTCATCCCCTTCTGTACCTGTCTGTGTATCAGCTGTCCCCTCTTCATCGCCTCTCTCCTCCTGTCTTCCCCCCACTCACTCTATCCCTACTCCTGTACCTGATGTCTCCTCTTCCCTTTCCCCTAGTACTTCCACCCCTCCTTCTTCTCTACCTAACCCTCCCTCTACCTCAACCCCCCCGTTACAGTCTCCTCATGTTCCTGTCTCTAATTCTTTCTCTGTTTTAGATTCCTCTACCCCTACCTCCTCCTCATCCTCTTCCTTACCTATTCCCTCTCCTCGTCCTTCCCCCCATTCCCAACCTCGTCCCTCCTCTCACCCCAGTTCTGTCTCTTCTACCAGCCGTTTGGCGCCTCTGGCCCAACGTACCATCCGACCCCCAGCCTCCTGTAATAGTAAACGCAGACTACCCATTGTGTCAGACTCTAAGTCCTCTCCCGCCCATCATCCTACTTCTCCAGCTCGTAAAGTTCGAGCGACGAATGCTCGTCCCTCTCAATCGATACACTCTGCCACGACCAAGTCCACATCTTAGCAGTCTTCTCAGTCACATCCCCGGACTACTCCACAGCTGGCTAATTGTAACAAAAAACCCTCTGGTGATGACGACAGTGAAACAATTCCGAAGATAATGGACTACATTTTAACTTCTTCGCCAGATCCAGTAAACAATGCTGCACCCTCTCTTTCCACCCACTCTGTTGAAGTTCACTCTGTGCCACTTGATCTCCCTCCTACTCCTCTCCCTCCTTCATCCCCCCCTCCACCTTCCATCTCCTCCTCCTCTTTACCCCCCTCCTCTTCCATCTCTTCCAGTACTCCATCCCCTTTATCTCTCCCCATGCCTCCAGGCTATGGTGACCATCCTGCTCGTCCACCAGTTCAACCTTCTACCTCTATTCCTACCATCGTAACGACTCGATAATGCATGTTATTATTTTGTAATATTTCCAGTTTAACATATTTTACTTCCTTTGTATATTTTATCATTAATTTCTTTTGATCTTTCCTAGACTCTGTTTTTCTGTTAGGTCTTATTTTTTTATTTTTGGTGTTTTAAAGTTTTAATGTCTATTTTACAATGGAACATATGCAGTTTTACGGCCCATCGCAACGACCTTTGCTATCTTCTTTCAGTTTACTCTCCGTCCTTAGTTTGTCTACAAGAACCCCGTTTGTCTTCCCCTCCGGTACCTATACCTGGCTATTGTTTCTTGTTCTCCCCTGTTTCTCTTTCTGCATCAGCTATCCTAGTCCATCATACTGTTCCTTTCGAACATCTGTCCATTAATACCACCATTCCATGCCATTTTATTCGGGTTTTTCTCAAACATTGGTTTACAGTGGTTTCTGTTTATTTCTCTCCATCCCAGCCTATCGATTTCTCTGCCTTATCTCTTTTACTATCCCAATTACCCACTCCAATTTTATTGTTGGGAGATTTTAACTGTCGTCATGCCTTATGGGGCGACACCATTACTAATTCGCGTGGCCGCCAACATGAATCTTTTATTTTTAATAATAATTTATCCTTATTAAATACAGGAATGTCAACGCACATTGACGATAAAACTCATACTTTCTCCTGTCTGGATCTCTCCCTGTGCTTCTCTTCTGTTTCTCTAGATTTCCATTGGTCTGTCCTTTTGGATGCCGTATATAGTGATCACTTTCCTATAAAGCTTACTTTCACTACATATTGTTCCATACTCAGGTCCCCTCGATGGAGTTTTCCAAAAGCTGACTGGCCAACATTTACTTCTTTAACCGTTCCTTCTATACACTCTTCTTCCTTCGCTACTGTTTTAGATATGCTTACATATTTTAATGTATTAGTTCTGAGTGCAGCTTTGACAGCGATTCCTAGGTCGTCCTGTCCTTTTACTTCGAAGTGCGTACCTTGGTGGGATTCGGACTGTACTGTGGCACTCCGTGTTAAACGTGCACGTTGGAAGAGTTTCCTGCACAAACGCAACACCCCGGATGAACAGAGTGCATTCCTACTGTTTAAAAAGGCTCGAGCTGTTCTTCGTAAGACTGTTAAACGGGCTAAACGCCGTAGCTGGAGATTGTACGTTTCCACCATTACTACCAATACACCCATTGCATCCGTCTGGAAACGTATACGCAAAATAGCGGGTAAACATCTTCCCATGCCCTCCCCTGTCCTACATTTGGATGGGGAGTCAGTTGCAGATGCTCATCTAGTTGCTAATGGCTTAGGTCTTCATTTTAGTAATGTTAGTAGCGGCTCTCATCTCTCACCTGACTTCCATACCCTTAAAGCTGCTACTGAATGTACCCCAGTTGTCTTCAAGCTGTCGTCTAGTCAGTCATATAACGCACCATTCACGCTCCATGATTTGTCGTCTGCCCTTCGCCTTTGTAAGAACACTTGCGAGGGCCCTGATGGCATACACTATAATATGCTCCGTCACCTTTCTCCCCAGGCCATGGCCTTATTATTAACTATTTATAATCGTATCTGGACAGAGGGTATTTTTCCTCCCTCTTTTCGTAGTGCCGTCATTCTCCCATTTCTTAAACCAGGAAAGCAAGGCCATGCCCCTCAAGATTATCGCCCCATTGCTCTTACTAGCTGTCTTTGCAAATTGCTCGAGCGTATGATAAATCATCGTCTTATGTGGCTCCTAGAATCCAAGCAACTTTTGTCCTCTTCACAGTTTGGTTTTCGAAAAGCTCGCGGCACCTTAACTCCCCTCCTAAATCTAGAGACTTATATCCGTTCAGCCTTTGCCATTTGACAATCTGTTATCGCGGTGTTTTTTGACCTTGAGAAAGCTTATGACACAACCTGGCGCTATCATATTTTACGCACAGTTCGTTCTTGTGGTATTGATGGTAACCTTGGTGTTTTCTTAAAGAATTTTCTATCAGCTCGCTTCTTTAGAGTCTGTGTCCAGCATACTTATTCAGATCCATTTCCACAATACGAAGGTGTTCCCCAAGGCAGTGTTCTTAGCACTTCTCTGTTTTTATTGGCAATTAATGGGATTGTTTCTTGTCTCCCAGTTGGTGTCTGCTCTTCTTTATATGTAGATGATTTTGCAATATATGCCTCAAATTCTGACATCTCTGCCCTTAGTGCTCTTATTCAACGTGCAGTTTCCGCTGCCTCAGAATGGGCCACTTCTCATGGCTTTTGGTTCTCTCCTCTTAAGT
The DNA here is from genome assembly GCF_032717465.1 of Coenobita brevimanus. Classification (NCBI taxonomy): domain Eukaryota; kingdom Metazoa; phylum Arthropoda; class Malacostraca; order Decapoda; family Coenobitidae; genus Coenobita; species Coenobita brevimanus. The sequence continues at coordinate 12,991,196 of NC_137048.1, forward strand.
CTCATGCTATTACTTTTACTCGCTCTCATCATATTTCTCAACCACCTCTTTTTCTTTATGGTACTCCTCTCCTATACAAAACCTCCGCTTCCTTTCTTGGCCTTCTTTTTGACTCTCGTCTTACTTGGAAAGATCATATTACCTCCTTGAAAACCTCAGCCTTGCAACGCCTCCGTCTCTTACAAACTTTGTCTCATGTGTCGTGGGGTGCTGATCGGACTACTCTTCTTCGCCTCCATATTGTTCTCGTTCTCTCCAAACTTGATTACGGTTGCCAAGTTTATACTTCTGCTTCAGACACCATCCTCCAACAACTCGATTCTGTACATCATCACGGTTTACGTCTGGCTCTTGGTGCCTTTAAGTCCTCCCCAGTTGAGAGTCTGTATGCTGAATCAGGAGTTCCATCACTCTTCCGCCGTCGCGCTCTACTTTCTCTTCGTGCCTATGCTAAGTTGCATTGTTTTCCTCGTACCCCTTGTACCCCTTCTCTCCTTCCCCCCGGTCTTGACTTAGACAGGTTTTCTTCTCCTAGGACCAAGCCACCTTTTGCAGTTCGAGCTCGTACTCTCCTCTCACACTCCTCCCTTACAATTTGTAATGTTTTTTCTTTCCGCACATGTCTTTTTCCTCCGTGGCTACTTCCGCGACCCCATGTTTGCCCTTCCATTTTCCGTTATTCCAAGTCCAATTCTCCTTCATTCTCCGTTCCCGGTTTTCTGATCATCTCTCCCACCATTCCTCTGCAATACCTATATACACTGATGGTTCAAAAACCCCTGCAGGTGTTGGATTTGCGATTCTCTTTCCTAACACTTCTTATCATTTTAGCCTTCCTGCTTATACAAGTGTTCTAACAGCAGAGTTATATGCCCTTTTGTTTGCATTACGGTATATTTACCGTGCATCCTCTTCCTCATTTGTGATATTCTCTGATTCATATAGTGCTCTATCCCTTCTCCAGTCACCTTCTGCGTCTCATCCATTAGTCCTTCGTATCTTGGAATGGTTGTTCCGTATCTCCTCTCGTCGTAAAACAGTCCAGTTCTGTTGGGTCCCAGGACATGTGGGTATCGCAGGCAATGAACATGCTGATCAGTTGGCTCGCATGGCAGTTAGCAGGGATGTCTCTCCTTCCTTCCTCATTCCAGTTTCTGATCTTCTTCCTGCTCTTTCTTCCTTCCTTCAACACTGGTGGCAGTCTTGTTGGGACTCTATCACTAATAATAAACTGCGTGTTGTTAAACCTTCTGTCTCCCCCCGGTCGACCCCCTGCCACCGAAACAGGAGGTGGGAGACTGCTTTAGCTCGTCTCAGAATCGGCCATACTAGACTTACCCACTCTTATTTGATGTCTGGTGGTCGCCCTCCCCTTTGTACTCGGTGCAATACCATTCTCTCCATACGGCATATTTTCCTTGATTGTCCTCTTTACACTATACAGCGACGTGTTGCATTTCCTTTTTTGTCTCGCATCCAACATACCCCTCTTCTTGCAGACTTTCTCCGAGAATCACCATATTTTTCCTTCCGTAATATCATGTCCTTCCTTACCTCTATTGGTCTTCTTTCTGACACCTAATTCTATTCCTTACCTCAGTAGTCCCATGTGTGATATGATATACTTCTTCCATTGACCCATTTCCTACATGAAGCCGTGTCTGTGTTCCTGACCCACCCAATGTACACAACTTGTAGCCGATGATCCGGCTTTGTGCTGGATTTTGGCACTAGGTTCCTATTGTTCTTCTTCTTGAAAACACAAACAGATGTTTTAAACAGAATGTTGCAAACTATCAGGGACATGAAAGTTGGGGATAGAGAGAGTCTGTATCCATTTCAAAAAGGAATAATTGTATCCTCCCAGTCCTTGCTTAGACTGTATGAATTCCTACAAAATAGCTTTGGAGTTGGCTATATTTTAACGTACAGGTTAAACCAAGACTGCCTAGAACACATGTTTGGTTATCTGAGGCAAATGGGATCCTCTTATCAGCACCCATCTGCACTTCAGGTGAAGTATAGGATAAGATCATACCTTCTTGGTAGAAACTGTGAATTGGTGGGGAGCAGATATAATATTATTAAGGAAAATGAAGATAACTCTTTGTCAGAGGGGTCATTTTCTGTGAAGGATGTTGGTGACTCAGCAAAGGACATGTCTGACACAGAAACAGTTGAGTCAGAATTACTTCTTTCAGCAGTGCTTTTCTCTTCTGACCCACGGTATGATATTGGAGGCAAGAATGATAGTACAGTATCCTCCACTGTCCAAAAAGGGGAATTAGAGGAATGCATGAAAACAGAAGGCCTAAGGTATGTTGGTGGGTATATTGCCCACATATTTCAAAAATATTCATACCTTGGAAAAAATGTTAAACTTGATGATAGGACCTGGATAGGAGAGGTTTGTAGGAATAAAGGCAAGCTGATGACACCATCAAATGAATTATTTGAACAGCTGAAAATAATGGAAAAAATATTTGAATGTTATCATGGGAAGAAATCACTTGGATCTGGAAGGAAATGCATGAAAAACTTAACCAGATTAATATGTAAACATGTTAATTTGCCTGAAGATGTTGTACACTACTTTGTTAGATGCAGATTATATTTTTGAATAAGGATTCTGAATAGAGAGGTTCAGAAGTGTAAAAAATTGAAATCCAAACTAAGAAAGCATGTCAGGTAAGGGATACAAGTATTGTAAATAAAGAATAAGACATTATGTGAATTACTTATATTTTTCCCCTTAACTGATTGCAAGGCACTAAAAATGATATTGGTATGTTTTGCTGAATGTAAGCTTGTGAGAGATGCAAGTGTACTATCTCCACCCAACAGTTAAGGTATATAATTAAGGGCTACAAGTAACAGCCGCACTTGAGGTGGGAATCTTAAGTCTCCCTATACAGGGAAATCACAAAGGGAAAAAAATGAAAACATTCTTGCAAAGCCTTCAGGTGTCTCCTCAGGATTGGGCTCCGATTCTGCTTCCTGGTTCTTGTGTAACTTTCAACTCTGGATATTTTCCATAATCATCTTCCTGCTCAAGCTATATTTACTTGCTATCCCTTTTGATATATCATCATTATGTAGTTTACCTATTATAATTATAGATCAATGAAACAAAATTTTCGTAATTCTCCTCCAGTCACATGTCCCAGGTAATGATGACGTGAGGAATATACATAGGTTGTGAGTGTGTTGAGTAGTGACCTGTGTGAACATTCATAATACAAAAGCATACCATGCATACAGATGGTTTTCTGTCAAGCTCCCGTTTTCTTCCACCACCCCCACCTCTCTCTCTCTCTCTCTCTCTCTCTCTCTCTCTCTCTCTCTCTCTCTCTCATTAACTTTGACGTCACAGAATCTGCGCGGCTCGGGGGTGCTGTACTTACCTCTCAGTATACTCTTCTCTTTACCTTGATTCACACTTCATTGTTGTTACAGTGCAAACGACGTAGTCAAAGTTCTTGATTCGAATTCGGAAAATAACAAACCTGACAATCCTGTCTCCGTATATCACAGGAAAATTGTGATAACACGTGGCTCGCTTGCTCATCATGCGCTCACAAAGTGCACCTCACTGGTTTACTAACAAGCATCGAACTCACTCATACCCCATGATGATTTCACCCAAGGTAAAGAGAATATGAGAGGTAGGTTCACGGCGAGGGAGGCGGTGGCTAAATCGGTAGAGAGGTGGCTTGCAGTCCTACCGGACCCAGGTTCAAATCCCCACTGGGGCAGAGAACAGTTTAAGGATTTGAATTTCATGTAAAGCAGACTTTACCGATCTACCAGAGGACCCGCCGACATGTCGTAAAAATGGCCCTGCTGATACCAATGCACCAGTCCTGTATGAGACAGCCCTAGCATGTGTTCAGTGTGGACGGTGGGTGTTGGCGCCGAAGTGGTGACATGTAGAGGTGTGTGGGAGGACTGTTGGGCCTTGGGAGCAGGCTGTGAAGCCTATGCCCAGAGTCGAGCACATAGAAAAGGAAATAGAGAAAAGGCCCCCGGCTCGCGCAGAGGCTGTGACGTCAAGGATAATAAAAGAGAGAGAATGGGAGTCTCAAAGAAAAAGAATGTACCGGTAATGGTATACCAATGTAAACTGGCGATTTCCGAATCATTTGGTAGGTGTTTGGTGTTGCTATACTCTCAACCAGTGATCTCTGTCAATATTTTCAGTTTTTCTCATAATCAGCTGGCTTACTGGCACCTGTGACGTCGGATCTGTGACTGTATGACCTTGTATACTACATTCTTATATTATCTGAAAACAGATATTTCGTTTTGAAGACATTTTTATAATATCTCAGAAACATAGCATTAACCTTTTCATTGCTCTGCATGCAGTTTAGGATGCAAATAAAAGTAATCCATATAGGAAATCATTATTTGTTTTAAATCTCCCTTTTGTTTTGAGTTGTTATCACCTTTCACATGAACCGATTTGAACCAACGAACGATACAAACTGTCGCCATGTTCACAAAACATACCCATTTGCGATCGTCACTGAACTCGCCCGGCATTACAATAGAAAACAGAGGCCAAGGAGCTCATATCACAGGGCAGGTAGGTGAGTGACTGGCCCTACTACCAGGCTGAGACCCTCAGTCTGGATTATCTGTGACGTCATGTGCAGGCCGAGACACTTTGGCTCCCCCCCCCCCATGTGAAACTACCTTATATTCTCTTTACCTTGATTTCACCCACCCCGTCATAGAGGAAGGCATTGAGAGGCGTATTACATTTTCTTGAGTACTGTAATTTAGTGCGTTTGTATGAATGAGGTGGGTGACTGGCTGGGTGAGGAAGGGAAGGGAGGGCTGTAGCGTGAAGGTTGTCGCGATATTTCTCCATAATTCTATTGGTCTATCTATCTATCTACAGCCAGACTCCATAATCTCGTAAGGGGTGGCGTTTGTCTTTGAGTTACCTGTTTTACGGGAAGGGGCACTAACTCTCCACCAACCCACTTGTTGACACGTAGGGAACACGTATGGATTGGTTGTATGGTTACCACCCATCGTTGTAAATGGTTTCCTGTCATACAGGATACCATTACGCCTGTCACTCAGTGCAAAACCACCTGAAAAGGAAATAAAAAGTGACAGGAAAGGTGGGACCGTGGGAGAAATAGGAAGAGAGGAGGGCAGACACAGAATAAGAATGATAAAGGTGAAGGAAGAAGTAGGCAGCACTACATTAAGTGAGTGGATGATAGTTACCACCACTCCATAATTCATTGCTGTTAATAAACTCAGAACGGCTAGCTTATGTGTCACAAGCTTGCAATGCTCCCTAATGACCAACGATGGAGTGCAAATTATTTATATTCTGTCATCATTTACTTTGTATTATATCAATGAAAGTAAGTCTCTTCTCCACTTGCACCATTCATCCCTCGATGCCCAAATTCTTCTCTGCACCACAACCCTTCAACTCCTCTCATTCCCTTCATGTCCACTCCTCTCACACATCCCCTTCATCTCCATTCCTCTCACACTCATCCCCTGCATGTCCACTCCTCTCACACGCATTCCCTTCATGCCCACTCCTCTCACACTCATCCCCTTCATATCCACTCCTCTCACACTCATTCACTTCATCTCCATTCCTCTCACACTCATCCCCTTCATGCCCACTCCTCTCACACTCATCCCTTTCATGTTCACTCCTCTCACAGTCATCCTCTTCATGTCCACTCCTCTCACAGTCATCCCCTTCATGTCCACTCCTCTCACACTCATCCCCTTCATGTCCACTCCTCTCACACTCATCTCCTTCATGTCCACTCCTCTCACACTCATCCCCTTCATGTCCACTCCTCTCACACTCATCCCCTTCATGTCCACTCCTCTCACACTCATCCCCTTCATGTCCACTCCTCTCACACTCATCCCCTTCATGTCCACTCCTCTCACACTCATCCCCCCTATGCCCGTATTCTCATCTGTGAAGGAAGCGCCGTAACACCTCTTCCTTATAGATTTATTTTTGGGAGATGACTGACTAATACCCTTTTATACGATGTTTATAGAGTAAGGCGATATTAGATGGATTTATTTAACGCAGAAGAGAACAGTAAGGTGTGATAATCGAAATAAATTGCTTAGGAAGAGGTGCTAGGGAGCTTCCTTATCCGCCACACACACACACACACACACACACACACACACACACACACACACACACACACACACACACACACACACACACACACACACACACACACACACACAATCACCCTGTCAAGCGAACCTCCTTCACAGTCCTTGCTAGAGCCAATGCAGCCCTGACCTTATCATGGAGACACTTGACACATACCTCAACAAACCCAGTATACACACCTCTACAAACTCACCACACACATCTCTACAAACCCAGTACACACACCTCTACAAACCCAGTATACACACCTTTACAAACCCACTATACACTCCTCAACAAACCCACTATACACACCTCTACAAACCCACTGTTCACACCTCTACAAACCCACTATACACACCTCTACAAACCCACTATACACACCTCTACAAACCCATTGTACACACCTCTACAAACCCACTATACATACCTCTACAAACCCACTATACACACCTCTACAAACCCACTATACACAGCACTATACACACCTCCACAAACCCGCTATACACACCTCTACAAAGCCACTATACACACCATTATACACACCTCTACAAACCCACTATACACACCATAATACACACCTCTACAAACCCACTATACACACCTCTACAAAGCCACTATACACACCACTACACACACCTCTACAAACCCACTATACGCACCTCTACAAACCCACGATCGGTGACAATAGTTCTTCTGTTCAGCTGCTGTGTTTTTAAAGGTTTGAAGGTATTCTTATCTTAAAAGTTAATCTGAATATTTTTGCTTTAACTGAATAGAATGAAGCATTTTAGTATATGAATATGTTTTTATTTTATCCACTTGTTTTAACTGAGAAACACATTGAGGTGGTTTGGCCATATGGAGAGGATGGAGAGTGAGAGACTAACGAGGAGAGTGTATGTGAGTGAGGTGGAGGGGGGAGAGGGAGGGGGAGGCCAAGGATGAGATGGAGGGATGGAGTGGAGAGGTACCGTGTATGAGAGAGGGGTGTGTGAGCTGAGAGCAGGGCAGTGAAATGGTGGGGGACAGGGCGACATGGAGGAGATTTGTTTGTGGCCACCCCTTACGGGATTAAGGCGTCTGGCAATAGATAGAAAGATAGTTTTAATGTTACGTAGAATATCCATTTGTCGCAGTATATTTTTTAGATATTTTCGACGCAAACATTGATCAATGACTTAAATATTTTTATCATGGCTAAAATATATTATTATTATTTTTAGGTCTGATGCTGCAGTGGGATATTGCGAGACGTCACCATTAAAGATATATATACTCTCTCCTCCCAAGTATTAAAGCTGGATCCTCGTAAAGCAGCTCTGGCGAGGATAAATGTGACACTCCAAATATCGGTGCCCAAGGCGGTGGAAATGAAGGTAGTAGTTGTTTCCGATGACAAACAGTGGGTAAAGTGGCCAGTGTGATAACCTGTAGAGTCCGGAAGGGATTTATTGTTTCTCTCTCTCTTTCTCTCTCTCTCTCACACACACACACACACACACACACACATATGCACGCGCGCGCGCGCGCACTACTAATGTCTGGCTTCAGTGGTTGCTATGTTAGGCAGTGGGTCATTTATTTCGGTGTGTGTGTGTGTGTGTGTGTGTGTGTGTGTGTGTGTGTGTGTGTGTGTGTGTGTGTGAGAGAGAGAGAGAGAGAGAGAGAGAGAGAGCACTGGCCTGGCCCAATTTCCCAAGGTCAGAAGCCTGATATTATGCTTTTTACTGCAACTCCCCAAGATGCACTGCTTAAGGTTGTGTTGTAGTGCAGGGTAGGTAAGTAATTCATCAGGCATAATATAGAGAAAGACATTTATACGTCTATCTATCTGTCTGTTTACCTACCTCTCTATCTGTCTATCTATCTCTCTATCTATAGCCAAACGCCGTAATCACGTAAGGGGTGGCCACAAACAAATCGCCTCCATGTCGCCCTGTCCCCTGCCAATTCACTGCCCTCCTCCCAGATTACACCCCCGTCACTCATATACCTCTCTACTCCATCCCTCCATTCCATCCTCGGTCTCCCCCTCCATCTCACATACATTCTCCTAGTGAGTCTCTCTCTCCATCCACCCAACTTACATCCTCCTCTCTCATATACCTCTCTACTCCATCCCTTCATCTCATCCTCGGTCTCCCTCTCCCCCCCTCCATCTCACTCACATACACTCCTAGTTAGTCTCACTCTCCATTCCCCCTAACTTACACTCCCTTCTCTCATATACCTCCCTACTCCATCCCTCCATCTCATCCTCAGTCTCCCCCTCCCTCTCCCCCCTCCCTCTCACTAACATACATTCTCCCAGTTAATCTCTGACTCTCCATCCCCTCAACTTACACATCCCTCTCTCATAAACCTCTCTACCCCATCCCTCCATCTCATCCTCGGTCTCCCTCATCCTTCCCTCCTCCACCTCATTCACACTTTTCTAGTTAATCTCTCACTCCCCATCCCCCAACTTACGTCCCCCTCTTTCATATAATACAATACAGAGCAATACAGAATACAGCAAAGATAATTCATAATGCAGGAGTGAATAATACAGTAAGCATTTATGTATGGCGTTGCGGGGAAGTGTATAACGTGGAAGTGATAGATAAATGTCAATAGATATCGACAGGAAAATAGAATTGGTAGATAAACATACAGAAAATGGATATATAAAAAGACTGAGAGGTAGATAGATAGTTGGATATGGGGAGAAGATACAAATAAATAGATGTAAATATAGACAGATAGATAGATGAGATGTAAACAGTAGAATTATGGATTTATGGAGACATGAGAGAGAGAGAGAGAGAGTCCATGTCCGTACTGGCACATGAGGGTCCGTAACACGTCTTTCATAGCAATTTACTTTGTATTTTACGTTACGCATTAACAGGCTTTTATGTATCGTTTGTATCATTGTCATATCGACATACTTTCCGTCAATAACATACCAGAAAAAAAATGGGAGAAATGGAGTTCCCCCGAGCTAAGCCCTGTATTGGACTATATAGTCCCGCTAGGGTTACAGGAGGGAGCTACCCCTCCCGGCACGGCAGCCCGGGCGAGGCTCGAACTTGCAATCCCCCGATTACAAGTCCAGCGCGCTACCACTGTGCTACCGCGCCCCCCTAACATACCAGAAGAGATCGAAGTGTAATATGCAGAAGAAATCGCAAAGAAAGAGGTGTTACGGATCTTGAAAGCCACTCTGAATACGATCCTCATAATATTCTCTTGTATTCAGTTCTCATCGATAGAGTTTGCATCACCGAAATACAAATACTTAGGGGCGATGTGCAGAATAAATCGGTAAGCGAGAGGTGTTACGGAGTCTCCCAAACCAATCAGAATCCGGTCCAGATTTGCCAACACAGGCTGAGACTCTGCCAACAATTAGGGTGAAGCAGTGTGCAGTCCAGGTGAGCCTAATCGAAGGTGACCTGAGTCTAATTAAGCGAGGTCAGGGGTTCTTACTGCTGTGTGGGTGAGGTATAGGTAGACCTTGTCATTATGTTGCTACTGCCAACACCACTACCTACACCACTACCAACACACTATCTACACCACTGCCAACACCATTATTTATACCACTACCTACACCATTATTTATACCACTACCTACACCAAAACCAACACCACTACCAACACCACTACCAACACCACTACCTACACCACAACCAACACCACTACCTACACCACTACCACCACCACTACCAACACCACTATCTATACCACTACCTATACCACTACCTACACCAAAACCAACACCACTACCAACACCACTACCTACACCACTACCTACACCACTACCTACACCACACCACTACCAACACCACTACCAACACCACTACCATCACCACTATCTATACCACTACCTACACCAAAACCAACACCACTACCAACACCACTACCTACACCACTACCTACACCACTACCAACACCACTACCTACACCACTACCTACACCACTACCAACACCACTACCAACACCACTACCTACACCACTACCAACACCACTACCTACACCACTACCAACACCACTACCAACACCACTACCAACACCACTACCTACACCACTACCTACACCACTACCTACACCACTATCTACACCACTACCTACACCATTATTTATACCACTACCAACACCACTACCTACACCACTACCTACACCATTACCTACACCACTACCAACACCACTACCTACACCACTACCTACACCACTACCTACACCACTGCCAACACCATTATCTACACCACTACCTACACCACTACCTACACCACTATCTATACCACTACCAACACCAAAACCAACACCATTACCAACACCACTACCAACACCACTACCTACACCATTACCTACACCACTACCTACACCACTACCTACACCATTACCTACACCACCACCAACACCACACCACTACCAACACCACTACTTTCACCACTACCAACACCACTACCAACACCTACACCACTACCTTCACCTCTACCAACACCACTACCAACACCACTACCTACACCACTACCTTCACCACTACCAACACCACTACCTACACCACTACCTTCACCTCTACCAACACCACTACCAACACCAAAACCAACACCACTACCAACACCACTACCTACACCACTACCAACACCACTATATACACCACTACTTTCACCATTACCAATACCACTACCAACACCACTACCAACACCACTACCTCCACCACTACCTTCACCACTACCAACACCACTACCAACACAACTACCCACACCACTAACAACATCAGTACCAACACCACTACTAACACCACTACCGACACCACTACCAATACCACTACCAGCACCACTACCAGCACCACTACCAACACCACTACCAGCACCACTACCAACACCACTACCAGCACCACTACCAGCACCACTACCAACATCATTACCAACCTACACCACTACCAGCACCATTACCAGCATCATTACTAACACAATTACCAACACCACTACTTACACCACTATCAACACCACCACCGACACCACTACCAACACCACTACCTACACCACTACCTACACCACTATCAACACCACTACCGACACCACTACCAACACCACTACCAACACCACTACCAACACCACCACCAACACCACTCCCTAAACCACTATCAGCACCACTACCAACACCCCTTCCAGCACCACTACCTACACCACTACCAACACCACCACCAACACCACTCCCTAAACCACTATCAGCACCACTACCTACACCCCTTCCAGCACCACTACCTACACCCCTTCCAGCACCACTACCTACACTACTACCAACACCACTACCTACACCACTACCAACACCACTACCTACACCACTACCAACACCACTACCTACACCACTACCAACACCACCACTACCTATACCCCTACCAACACTACTACCAATACCACTACCAACACCACTACCAATACCACTAACAACACCACTTCCTACACCACTACCTACACCACTACCAACACCACAACCAACACCACTACCGTCTACCTTGACTCACCATTGTACGAAGCTCAGTGTGTGTGTGTGTGTGTGTGTGTGTGTGTGTGTGTGTGTGTATACTACCACTACCATCACAACCACCACCACCTCTATTACCAACGTGGGTGAGATAGGAGTCGCTGCATCCGTACGGCGTGTGAACAAGTGAGCGAATCTTCATCACTAGATTAATATAGAAAAAAAGTCTAATGTATCTTTCTGACAACGATTGATATCTTGGCTGCTTCATTCTGGCAATCAACAGGTGACTGTCAGCAAAAATATCCATAATCCTAGAATCTTGTCATGCTGGAATTAATGTAACTGTTTCGAATTCAAGATGGTTCGAGCTGCCGGATTGAACACTCGAACAGTTGACTTGGATGCGTGCGGGAGTGTTCCGATGAATTCGTTTCTTGGCGTTAGTTTGCCGGATTTTCGTGCGTGAATTCGCTACGGAGAACCAAGAGGAGGTCGTGTCGTGTGTGCCTTAGAGGGAGAGTTTGATGACTGATGGAAGGAGGGGAAGATGGAGAGTATGGTAAGTGCATGAGATGTTTGACGTAAAGCAGTGGCGAGCTTTAGGCCCATTCACACCCTCACTGGCCATCTCATCCTACTCGTAAGTTTCGATGCCTGGTAACTACACTCATAAACACTGGATCGGGAGGTGGGATGGTGCTTCACTTCACCTTCATTTCATCACGTCTACACCATTATTTCCCACGCATTTCCCTTTGCCATAGTTCACCATCATACGTGTCCATTGATTGTATGGGCCAGACAACTGTTTCTTGGGTGTGATTTTTGTGTTTCTGTCGTCCAAAATTTTCATTGACATTTTTCTCCTGTTTCATCCTGTTTCATGTGCAGTCCTATGTATTATTTAGGGTACATTTTTTTTTTTTCCTTAGCTAATCATGAGGAATATTGATAATACTGGGAGCTAATATCAACTGCTGAATATTGATGCACACACGTAACTCATGTGAGGTTTGGTACAGATGGGATGCGATACATGACCATCTTTTTCTCATCCTTGCATCCCTCCCTCATCCCTCTCATCGCCCTTCCCTCCTTCCTACCTCCCTGCCCTCCTGCCTACCTCCCTCCCCTCCCTCACTATCCCCCTCTCATCCCCACCACAACCTTTCCTCTTTCCTTCCTCTCCCTTCCCTCCCTCATCATTACCCTTTCCCATCTCTCCTCTTGTCTTCTCTTTTCCACCCCCCTCTCTCGGTCTCCCTCCTTTTCCTCCCTCACTTCTCTCGTCTCCCTTCCCTGCTTTTTCCTCTTCTGCCTCTTTGTATACCACCCTTCTCACCTCCTCTCCCTCTCTTTTTCCTCTCTGTCTTTCTTCTTATCTATCCTTCCCCTCTTCTTCTTCCCGTCCATCCTCCTCATCTCTCCATTTGCCTCATTCTCTCATTACCACCGTCTCTCCCCCTCCCTCGATCCCCCTCCCCCTCATTCCATCCCCCCCTCCCGAATAAACCTGCGCTGTTTCACTCCTACCATCTCCTGCCGTACCTAGAACTGAAATAGGGACCTACATCGTAAGCTTGACTGTTGCGAGTCATAGTCTAGGGGAAAACTTGTACTTAGAACAAACTGAATGTCTAGCTGAATGGCCTTCTTCTCAGCCTTCTTCCTCGCATAAAACTGTTACGATTCGAAGCAGCTCGACTCCTGGTTCAGAGACTTCGAAATCATTCCATGTGGTAGCAGAGATTATTATTATTATTATTATGTTCAAGAGTGCAAGATATGCTGTGATGGCATTGTGTGAAACGAAGATGAAAGGATACGAAGTGGAGGAGTGGGAGGGTGTGAAATGTGTAAGATCGGGAATGAATGGGAGAGGAAGATGTAAGGAAGGAGTTGCTTTGTTGATGAATGAGGTGTGACGTGGAATGAGAGATTACAAATGTGTCAGCTCGAGGTGTATGTACAATATGTCAAGTTCAAGTTTGAGAAGGTGAAAGTGTTAATGATTGTAGCATATGCACCGTGTGAGGACAGGAGTGAGAGAAAGACAGGTTTTGGGATGAGCTGGTTAAAGTAGTGGAAGAAATGCCCAGGAGCTATAAAGTGATCATGATGGGGGATATGAACGGAAGAGTAGGCACTGGTCCTGAGGATGACTTAATGGGTTGTTATGGAGTACCAGGAGAAAATGATAATCGGAATTGACTAAAAGATATTTGTCAGGAGAGGAGGTTGTGCATTTGTAATTATTTCAAACACAAAGATGCACATAAATATACAGTACATGGTATAGGGGAAACTGGGATCTTGTGGAGAGAAGCCTGATTGATTACATGCTCGTAGAGAGGTCGATGATGGGAATGGTTGCTCATACGAGGGCTGTGGGAGGACGATGTGGAGGTCTGTCAGATCACATGATCGTGGTATGCAAGATCAAGCTGAGAGGAGTGAGGTGGATCAGGAGAGAGAGAGAGAAGCAGTCAGGGAGAAAGACTGAAAGTTGAGAAGCTGAGGATCAAAGAAATGACAGATGATTACAGGACCAAAGTAGAGGACGAGTTAGAATCAGTGAACTGGAATGAACTGGATCTGGACAGCCTGTGGAATGCATATAGGGATTGCTTAGTTAGGAATGCTAAAGTGGTGTGTGGTATGGCAAGAGTATCAACAATAAAGAAGGGTACGGCATGGTGGGATGAGGAGGTTAAGAGAGCAGTGGAGGAAGAGAGGAAGAAGTGGCTAAAGTGGTTACAGGATAGGGGTTCAGTTGAAGTAAGAACTGAGTATATCGAGAGCAAGAAGCACATAAAGAGACTAGTGAAGAGGAAAAAGGAGGAGGTAAATGATGATCTGGGAAGAAAAATGAATGCGAACTACTCTGAAAATAGGAAGTTATTCTGGAAAGAGGTGCGGAAATGTTCAAGTGAAAGTGGAAAGAAATGTGATGGTGTGAAGGATGCAGGTGGTAGGTTACTAACCCATGGAGATGAAGTAAGGACCAGATGGTAAGAATATTTTGAAAGCCTGATGAATAGGAATAGAGAGAGCAGAGCGGCTGTAAACACGATTGGTTTTGGGGGTGTGCAGAGAAGGAATGCAGTGCCAGGAGACGTGACACTCGCACAGGTGAAGAGCAATGTGAAACGGCTGAAAAATAGGAAAACAGCTGAGGTTGATGAGGTGTATGCAGAGATGCTTAAGTGTAGTGGAGAGAGTGGAATGAAGTGCATGTTGGAGATATGTAAGAAGGCATGGATGAGTGAAACTGTGCCTGCAGAGTGGAAAAAGGCTGTGATTGTACCCCTGTACAAAAATAAAGGTGAGTGAAATGAGTGCAAGAATTATCGTGGCATAAGTTTATTGAGTGTGGTAGGGAAGGTATATGGAAGAATTATTATAGTAGTAAGAGAGATATCAGAAGTCCTAGTGAGTGCTGAACAGGGTGGCTTTAGGAGTGGCAGAGGATGTGTGGATCAAATATTTGCAGTGAGACAGGTAGCAGAGAAGGCTTGTGAGAAGGACCATAAGGTGTTACTGTTTATGGCATTCATGGATCTGGAAAAAGCATACGACAAAGTAGACAGAGAGGGATTGTGGAAAGTTTTGTGCATGTATGGTGTAGATGGTAAGCTGTTAGGTGCTGTCAAGAGTTTTTATGATGGTAGCGAAGCATGTGTAAGGGTTAATGGGCATCTAAGTAAGTAGTTCACGATCGGTGTGGGCGTGCGACAAGGTTGAGTGATGTCCCGTTGGTTGTTCAATATATATATATATATATATATATATATATATATATATATATATATATATATATATATATATATATATATATATATGGATGGGGTGATGAGAGAAGTAAAAACACGAGTAATGGAGAGAGGGATGGCTTTGGTAACGAATGGTGATGGATGGAATATCTCAAATTTGTTGTATGCTGATGATGCAGTACTGCTTGCAAGTACCGGACAAGAACTTGGTAGGCTAGTGCAGAATTTTGCTGATGTCTGTGATTGTCGTGCCTTGAGAGTAAATGTAGAGAAGAGAAAAGTGATGGTTATTGAAAGAGAAGATGACTCACAGTGTGATGTCACAGTGAATGGAGAGAGTCTGCAATAGGTGAGAGAGTTCAAATACTTGGGTACATTGATAGAAAAGAGAGGAAAATGTGCAAAAGAAGTTGAAAGTAGAGTGACACAAGGAAGAAAAGTGGCTGGTGCAATGAAGGCCTTGACAAGAAACAGAGGCTTGAGTGTTGCAGCTGCACGAGGCTTACATGTGGGAGTGTTAGTGCCAACTGTAACATATGGGTGTGAGACTATGGTGTGGCATGAAAATGAAAAGTTAAGAGTAAGAGTAGTGGAGATGGGACTGCTGAGGAACGTATGTGGAGTACAGAGGGTGGATAGGATACGAAATAATGTGATTCGTGAAAGGTGTGGAGTGAGCAAGTCGGTGGACACCAAAATCGAAGAGAGTGTCCTGAGATGGTATGGTCATGTGGAAAGAATGGATAACAATAGAGTGGTAAAAGAGGTATACCTGAGCGAATCTGAAGAAGGGAGGAGGCGAGGTAGGCCAAGGAGAAGGTGCAGAGATATGGTGGATGAGTGTGTGAGGATGAGAGGTTTGGAAGTCGGTGAGGCTAGGGAACTGACAAGAGATCGAGCTGTCTGGATGAATTTTTGTGAGGAGAAGTGCATGATCAGGGATTTTGGCATTCCTTGTGAGCATGGCAGCATCTGGACTGACTCAATCGGATACGCTGTGTGAAGCTGCAGAATGTGGTGAATGTTTTTGGCGTATCCGGTAGAGCCAGGATTCCGGGGGCTTGAATGATGAGTGATTGGAAGTGTGGTCTATTTGGACTGGGCAAGTTTGTGCTGTCTGGACATTGCTACTCCTCACCCTGCCCTTGGGTGGGAAAGGAGGTCCGGATGATGATGATGATGATGATGATGATGATGATTATAAGTTCGTACAAGGAAGGTAGAAAGGTTGCAAGAGGATGGGAAAAAAGGCAGAATAGAAGAAAGAAGTGGAGAAAATAGGTAAATATAATTTGGGACAGATGGGGGATGTGGAAGGTGTGTGCAGGCTATTCACAGAAGAAATATGTGCAGCATGTGAGGTGGTATGTGGGGTGAAGAGAAGACGAAAGGGGGTGCAAGGAACAGCATGGTGGAATGAAGAGGTGAGAGAGGCTGTGGCACAAAAGAAGAAAGCATATAGTGGGTGGATGGGAAGAAAAGTCATGGAGGAAGTTGTGAGACTGAATAGAGAGTTATATGTACAGAAGAAGAAAGAGGTGAAGATTAGTAAGAGAGAATAAGAAGAGTGTGAATGAGGAATTTGGGAGGAATTTAAGTGGAAAGTGGAGGGAATGTAAGAAAATGTTCTGGAAGAAGGTAACGAGACTTGGACAGGGTGATAAAGAAAGTAGTAAGGGAGTGAAAGGTAAAAATAGTAGATTGCTAGTGGAGAAGGCAGAAAAAAGTGAGCAGATGGAGAGAACACTTTAAGGAATTGTTAAACACAGGGAATGAAAGTAATGCGAGTGTAAGTGGCTGGGGAATGGCTTGGAGACGAAGGGATGTGAGAAGAGAGGAAGAGATCAGTAGGATGAAAGTTGTGGAAACAATGAAGAAAGTCAATATGGGGAAATCCCCAGGAACTGATGGAGTGTGTGGTGAAATGCTGAAGTACGGGGGAGAGATAGTAATAGAATGGATGTGGAAGATGTGCAGATTGGCCTGGGAGGAAGGTAGAGTCCCGGAGGATTGGAAGTCAGATATAATTATTCCCCTGTACAAAGGAAAAGGGGAAAAAGAAGTGTGTGGTAATCATAGGGGCATTTGTCATCATAGTGTGATAGGAAAAGTATATGGTAGTATACTTATTGACAGAGTTAGGGAAATAACAGAGGGATTAGTTGAAGAAGAACCGGGAGGTTTTAGGAAGGGAAGAGGTTGTACAGATCCAACATTCATTGTTAGATATTTAGTGGAAAAGTTTCTTGAGACAGGAAGAAACTGATTGTGGCCTTCATGGATTTCAAGAATGCATATGACAGTGTGCATTGACAAGGAATGTGGAAAATATTAAGAAAATATGGAGTAAATAGGCAGCTGCTACATGCCGTGAAGAGTATGTATGAGGGTGCTAAGGCTGCAGTGCGTGTGAATGGTGAACATAGTTAATTTTTTTCTGTCTGAATGTTACATTGAAACAGGGATGTGTCATGTCTCCATGGTTGTTTAATCTGTATTTGGATGGGGTTATAAAAAGAGATACAAGGTAGGGCATTGGATGTTGGAGCGACCGTAATGAAAGAGGGCAGCGTTTGCAAACTTCCTGTTCTGTTTTTTTCCAGATGATACTGTGTTGTTAAGTGAAGACGAAGGGGAACTGCAAGGCTTGTTGAATGAGTTATGGAGTGTGTGTAAGAAACGGAATCTAAAGGTGAATGTAGGGAAGAGTAAAGTTATGGTCTTCGAGAGAAATGAGGTCACTGAATGCAGTGTGAGGTTGGTTGATGAGGAAATGAAAACTGTGTGTGTGTTTGAGTACTTGGGTAGTGTGATGAGTAAGGATGGTAGTTTAGAGAGTGAAGTGCTTGAAAGGGTACAACAGGGAAGAAAAGTTGCTGGATCTTTGAAAGCAGTGATAAGGAAAAGGGAAGTGAGGATTGTAGCAGAAAAGTTGCTGCATGACAGTATTGTGATACCATCTCTAACGTATGAAAGTGAAGCTTGGACCATGTTGGAGGGACAGAAGTCAAGAGCGAGAGCAGTGGAAATGAGTTATTTGGGAGGAGCATGTTGAGTTACATGGAGAGACAGACTGACAAATGGGGAAGTGAACGAAAGTTGTGTGGATGTGGATGTGATAGAAAGTGTTAGGAGAAACACATTAAGGTGGTTTGGCCACGTGGAGAGGATGGAGAGTGAGAGACTGACGAGGAGAGTGTATGTGAGTGAGGTGGAGGAGTTGGAGGGAGGGGTAGACCAAGGATGAGATGGAGGGATGGAGTGGAGAGGTATAGGCTATGAGAGAAGGGGGTGTGAGCTGGGAGGAGGGCAGTGAAATGACGGGGGACAGGGCGACATGGAGGCGATTTGTCTGTGGCCACTCCTTACGGGTTTGAGGCGTCTGGCTGTAGAGAGATTGATAGATTATCATTATTATTATTATAATTATTATTATTATTATTATTATTATTATTATTATTATTATCATTATCATTATCATTATCATTATTATTGTCATTATTTTTACTATTCTTACTTTTTGCAGGAAGGAAAGGGCAAAGGCGTGTTGGGAATCTTGCCGTACTTCTTTGCAACTCCAAAACTAAATAAATAACTAAATAAATAACAGAATTAGATAATGGATAAACTTAGTCGCTGAGAAATTCATCGATTCTTTGTAAATCATCAGTCAAGGGAACGAATCTTGCTCCTAAACAAATCTTGCCCCAAACCATGATATAGGGTCGTACTGTAGCTGACTTTGAAGACTAACGCTTCGTCTTTAGCTACTTATCCTATACATTTTCTCATTAGTGCTTGCCTGCAAAAAGTTTCAGGATTGACTAATAGCCTCTACATTACAAAATGTTTGCAAATACCATTATCTATGTTTCTATGCTATTATTGAGCCCACAGTGACCAATTCAGACCAAGATGTGGAAAAAATTTACTCATATTTTCGCATGTCGATATTTACGACAATTTCGCGCCGTCGCGTCGCGTCTGATCGCCAAAATTTTGGGTTAGTATTTTTCTAACACTCCCTGGACTTACCCCGACCTAATGCAAAAAGAATTAGGTCGATATCTATTACCGTTCTCCTGAAAGAAACACACACACACACACACACACACACACACACACACACACACACACACACACACACACACACACAGCTTGACTTTATAACATAAATTATCCTCTTGTGTGCTACCGGTATTGACGCAAACTTTGTTAGTATTAAAAAGTATGCAACAGAATCACAGTGTGTAACATGCAAAATAATTGGCTAAGGAAGCGTTGCTCATGGGGAAGCATGTGTATTGTGTGTTTGTGTGTAAGTGCATTCTTGTGTGTGTGTGTGTGTGTGTGTGTGTGTGTGTGTGTGTGTGTGTGTGTGTGTGTGTGTGTGTGATTTTATGCCTGCGTGTATATGCGTGTTTGAGTGGTTGTCTACTTGTGTACGTATTCTTGTGCTGGAGGGGGAAGCCTTCACGTAGTGGCACTGATATAACCGGTCGGTGGAGCTGCCCCGTTATACAAATACCCTTCACTCCTCTCCCTGTCCTCTGGAAGTAAAATGGTGAACTGCACAATAGGGGTACCTTCAGCCTGCAGTCCACTGGGTTCATAGGTGAACGTGGATTTGCAGGGACTACTACTATTTTGTGTGTTTTGAGTGTGTTTGCGTGCGATTTCCTGCTTGTAAATTAGTTCATGTGTGTTTACGTGTTTATGTATTTTTGGGTGTGTTTGCGTGCGATTTTCTGCTTGTAAATATGTCCATGTGTGTTTGCTTGTCACTTTGCCTGCTTAGTTGCATGTCCATCATTGGCTGTGTGTGGATGTGCCTAACTCTTACGTGTCTGTTTGCACGATCTTTTGCGCGTGCTTGCGTGTCATTACTCTGCTTTTGTGTGCATTGATGTTTATGTTGTGTGTCCGTTCTTGCCCGCATGCGTGCGTTCTCATAGGTCATTGCGTGTTTGCTGTCTTCTTTGAGTGCCTCATTACATTCCTTTGTGCATTTCTGTGCTTGTGTGTGTGTGCGTGCGTGTTCGTGTGTGTTTTTGCGTCTGTTTGCGTGTGTTTCTTATATGCGTATTTTTTGCACGTGGCTTGTTATGTGTGAGTCTTTGTTTTGTGATTGTATGTATGAGATTTTTTTGTATGTTTGTTCCTGTGTGTAATTCACCGGGTCGGTCAGGATCACTTGATGGTCGTGATCGTCAGCATTTTACCCTCCCGGAAGGGAGCTGAGAGCTCATATAGTCCGATCTAAGGGCAAGGCTGTGACCTTCACACACGCACACCCCCGTCCCCTTGCTCAAGGGGAACAGTAACCACCCACCTCGTCAGTGAAACTTTTCGCAACCTGAGCGAGGCGCGAACTCCCGTCTACCAGATGGCAAGCGAGAACGTTACCACTGCACCAACGAGCGGTGTGTGTGTGTGTGTGTGTGTGTGTGTGTGTGTGTGTGTGTGTGTGTGTGTGTGTGTGTGTGTGTGTGTGTGTGTGTGTGAGTGACTGCACGCTCTTTTGTTTTGTGCCTGATTATGTATTTTTTTTTTTTTTACGTTTTTTGTGCGTGTGTTTTCGTACAGATGGTGTTTCTATGCATTCCTGCCTGCTTTCTTGTGTGTGTGTGTGTGTGTGTGTGTGTGTGTGTGTGCGCTTGCGTGCGTCCTTGCATGTGCTTGCGTGTATTTGTGCGACCATTCTTGTGTCTGCGTGTGCATCAGTATGCTCCTTGCTTGTACTTGCGTGTGCTTGCGCGTCTTTGCATGTGCTCTGCGTGTGTAATTGCGTGTTGTTTGGTGTCGTGTTTGAGTTTTTGCTCTTTTCTCTCTGATTGTGTGTACTTGCGTGAGTTTTTTATGTCTGATTGCGTTTTTTTTTTTTTTTTTTTTTTTTTTTAATGTCCGACTCTGGGCAAAGGCTTCAGGGCCTATATCCCGGGGGCAGTAGCCTATCCCAAGGCCCAGTAGTCCTCCTACACCTCCACATGTCACCACTTCGGCACAAACACCCATCGTCCATACTGAATACATGCTAGGGCTGTCTCATACAGGACTGGTGTATTGGTATTAGCGGGGGTATTTTTACGACATGTCGGCGGGTCTTCTGGTAGATCAGGAAAGTCTGCTTTTAATGAAATTCAAATCCTTAAACTGTTCCCTGCCCCAGCCGGGATTCGAACCTGGGTCCATCAGGACTGCAGGCCGCCTCTCTGTGCTTGCGTGAGACTCTGAGCTGGATTGCGTGTGCGTGCTTGTGTCCCTCTGTGTGTGTGTAGGCTACATGAGTGTAAGTCAATATTTCACGCTGTGTGTGTTTTTGTTATTGTGTGCGTTTCTCTGCTTGTGTGGTTCCTTGTTTGTGTTTGGTTCCTTGTTTGTGTTTGGTTCCTTGTTTATGTTTGGTTTCGCGCTTTTGTGTCGTTCCTTGTTTGTGTTTGGTTCCTTGTTTGTGTTTGATTTCTTGCCTGTGTTTGGTTCCTCGCTTGTGTTTGGTTCCTTGTTTGTGTTTGGTTTCTTGCCTGTGTTTGGTTCCTTGTTTGTGTTTGGTTCCTTGCTTGTGTTTGGTTCCTTGTTTGTGTTTGGTTCCTTGTTTGTGTTTGATTTCTTGCCTGTGTTTGGTTCCTCGCTTGTGTGTGGTTCCTTGCTTGTGTTTTGTTTCTTGCTTGTGTTTTGTTTCTTGCTTGTGTGTGGTTCCTTGCTTGTGTGTGGTTCCTTGCTTGTATTTGGTTGGTTGGTTGTGTTTGGTTTCGCGCTTGTGTGTGGTTCCTTGCTTGTCCCTGTTTGTGTTTGGTTCCCTGTTTGTGTGTGGTTCCTTGCTTGTGTGTGGTTCCTTGCTTGTGTGTGGTTCCTTGCTTGTGTGTGGTTCCTTGCATGTGTGTGGTTTCTTGCTTGTTTGCTTGGTTTCTTGCTTGTTTGCTTGGTTTCTTGCTTGCTTGTGCCTGGCGTGAAACACTGTACCTTTGCAACATAATAACAATGGAAGTGCATTGCAAGGCTGTATATCTGCAACACCCGCTGCCACACCAATATATATCCAACCAATACCTTATCTCTGTCTGTCTGTCTGTCTGTCTGTCTGTCTGTCTGTCTGTCTGTCTCTCTCTCTCTCTCTCTCTCTCTCTCTCTCTCTCTCTCTCTCTCTCTCTCTCTCTCTCTCTCTCTCACTGAATATACACTACCACTGCCTTTTATCCTATTTCACCCTCTGTCAGAGAGAGAGAGAGAGAGAGAGAGAGAGAGAGAGAGAGAGAGAGAGAGAGAGAGAGACAGACAGACAGACAGACAGACAGATAGTTTTGTGCTTAAAGGAAAGATTGATATGTGTGTGTGTGTGTGTGTGTGTGTGTGTGAGAGAGAGAGAGAGAGAGAGGGGGGGGAGAGTTTTTGTACGTAATGGGAGTCTTACTACTGGTGTGTGTGTGTGTGTGTGTGTGTGTGTGTGTGTGTGTGTGTGTGTATAGCCTTGTTATGTATGTCACTATGTGCTTAGGCTGTGTGGAAGGGGCAAGAAAAAAACAGGGGCCGATAGATAAACACATACAGTAGATTGATAGACATTGATAGATATAGAGAAAAACGAGTTAGGTAAGGGACTGATAATGATTACACACACACACACACACACACACACACACACACACGTACACGCAAAGAGAGTTGAGTAAAAATACATACTGGAATGAAGAGTCACCGAGCGAAGGAGAAAAATGGGCCAGAAAAATAGACGAAAGACTGAAGGGACGGGGAGGCTGTAGAGGGGAGGAAGAGGGGAGGGAGAAGGGAGTGAGGATGGGAGGGGAGGGTGGGGAGAGGGAGAGGTGAGAAGTAAAGGTGGTGAGAGGGAACGGACCGGGGGGGGGGGAGAAGTGAGAAGTGAAGGATGGGGAGGGGAGGGGAGTGAAGGATAGGGAGAGAGAGGGGAGGAGAGTGAAGGATGGGAAGAGGGAGGGGAGGGGAGAGTAGAGGAGGGGAGAGAAGTGAAGGATGGGGAGAGGAGGGAAGGGGAGGGGAGGAGAGGAGGGCAGTGACAGAGCAGAGTAGCAAGGGAAGTAAAACAGAACGGGAGCCATTTGTCCCGTAACGCGTTTATCTGTCTGCCTAAACTACTTTCACTGATGTTATTTACTGTTTATGGTGCGTGTGTCAGGAAAACAGTACAACAACCGTAGCAGGCTCTCCCCCACCCACCACTCCCTCCGATACACAGGTCAGGTTGGCCAAGTACAATAAGTACAATGGTGTCGATTTTTTTTTTTTTTTAAGACAAAATTTTTTAACATCACTTGAATTAAGGATAAAAGTAGGTCTTGGGTCTGAAAGTATTGAAAAAAATAATCACTCCTATATTTTCTCAGGTAAAGTGTACAAATTCGAGACTAAATTACAGCATTACAGCGTGGAAAGCAACACATTAAGGCGTCATGTATGGGTTTAAAGGAAAGAGCGTAGTGATTACAGTAAAATACCCGTCAGTTAATAAATTACAACCAACAGTCAGTCAAGTAAGTTATGAATGAATTTAAAGGTCCAGTGTAGTAAATTTAAATGGCCTCCTATCACTGAGTTTTTAATGGAAGCAGCGTTGTGTAAATTTAAATGCCCATCCATGAATGAACTCAGACGTAAACAAACTACTGAATAAAAGGATTTATTTTCCCCTTTCCACAGACATCCCTATGTAGCCTGGCATGACTATGGGTAAAAACTAAAATTCGGAAGCGTACGATATCGAAAGCATACGAGAATAAGAGAACAAAATGGATAAACAGTAGAATGGCAACACCTTAGCCTCATAACTTCACGCCTCGATGTTGCCATATGGTTGAGAATATCATGTTTATTTAGAGTTTCTAAATTTAAGAATAATGAGTGCTAGAATTTATAAGTACTGTGCAGTAGTTTTGTTGGAGAGAGAGAGAGAGAGAGAGAGAGAGAGAGAGAGAGAGAGAGGAAGTGAAAGAAGTATGTGTAATGGTTACGGAAGAAGAGAAATGAGAGTCATGGCTTATAATTATAATGTAGTGATAGTTTTATTGGTTGTGGTAGGTGTGGTAATTATGATAGTTGTTGGTGTAGTAGTAATTGTAGTATTGATAAATGTGGTACGGTAGTTGTTGTGGTAGGTGAGATGGTGGGTGGTTGTTGTGGTAGATGACAGGTGGTTGTTGTGGTAAGTGAAATGGTAGGTGGTTGTTGTGGTAGGTGAGATGGTGGGTGGTTGTTGTGGTAGGTGAGATGGTGGGTGGTTGTTGTGGTAGGTGAGATGGTGGGTGGTTGTTGTGGTAGGTGAGATGGTGGGTGGTTGTTGTGGTAGGTGAGATGGTGGGTGGTTGTTGTGGTAGGTGAGATGGTGGGTGGTTGTTGTGGTAGGTGAGATAGTAGGTGGTTGTTGTGGTAGGTGAGATGGTAGGTGGTTGTTGTGGTAGGTGAGATGGTGGGTGGTTGTTGTGATAGGTGAGATGGTAGGTGGTTGTTGTGGTAGGTGAGATGGTAGATGGTTGTTGTGGTAGGTGAGATGGTAGGTGGTTGTTGTGGTAGGTGAGATGGTAGGTGGTTGTTGTGGTAGGTGAGATGGTAGGTGGTTGTTGTGGTAGGTGAGATGGTAGGTGGTTGTTGTGGTAGGTGAGATGGTAGGTGGTTGTTGTGGTAGGTGAGATGGTAGGTGGTAGATGAGATGCTTTAGTTGCCTAGAGTGTGAATTGTAGTGCAAGTAATTTCACCTCACATATTTTCTCTCTCTCTCTTCTCTATCTCTCTCTTGCCCTTTCCTCTCTCCCGCTTTCCTCCCTTCTTCCATCCCTCCCTCCCTCTTGCTTTTCTCCCTTCTCCTCCCTCCCTACCTCCATGCCTGCTTGCCTTTCTCCTCCTTCTCCCTTCCTCCCACCTTGTCATTCCTTCTCTGCCTCCTTGCCTACCTGCCCACTACTCTGCCTACCTACCATCCTTCCTGCATACCACTCTGTCTACCTACCACCCTGCCTACCTGCTACCCTGCCTGCCTACCATCCTGCCTGCCTACCGTCCTGCCTACCTACCATCCTTCCTGCCTACCACCCTGCCTGCCTACCACCCTGCCTTCCTCAGCTTTCAGACGCACCCTTGTTTTCAGTCCCCTCCTCCTCCTCCTCCTCCTCCTCCAGTCTTTTCTTTTTCTCCTCCTCCTCCTCCTCCTCCTCCTCCAATCTTTTCTTTTTCTCCTCCTCTTCCTTCTCCTCCTCCTCTTTCAGTATTTTCTTTTTCTCCTCCTCCTCCATCTCCTCCTCCAACTCCTCCATTTTCTTTCTGCTTCCTCTCATTTTTCTTTTTCTTCCCTGCCTACCTCTTCATCTCTCTCTCTCTCTCTCTCTCTCTCTCTCTCTCTCTCTCTCTCTCTCTCTCTCAGCGTGTGCTTTAAGTCCAATTAAGGCAATGCAAGAAAAGAGTTATGGAGAGAGAGAGAGAGAGAGAGAGAGGATGACTAAGAGTTAGGCCCCCCGCACACGGGCCACTTTTCAGTGAATGGTGGCTGCCATTTTTTCGCGGCGCCACTAAAGAATGGAGAGGGATGCTGTGACATCCCGCACATAGGCCACTTTTTCGTGGCCACCACAAGCAGTTCCATCACGGATGTCGAGGGGGTGGCATGTGTCATCACTGTGTTCCTCAAAATAAGAAAAGAAAGACGTACAAGAAAGTACTGGGTGTATCGAATAACCAGTCATAGGCTTATCAGGGGTCAATTTTATACCCTATTTTAATACTTAAAAGCGCACCCAGAGAGGTTACAAACTATTTTAGAATGACATGTGCTTTGATGACCTACTGGCTGCAATTGGGCCTTCATTTTCACGTTTGAACACAAACATGAGGAAGTGTGTACCAACAGAAGAGAGACTTGCAGTTAACTTTAGGTCAATGCAGAATAACACACGTTGCGCAAAAATTTTAATGAGGAAACTTGAGTAAATTAACCACATGTCATAAAATAAATGAGACATTGTATTTTGCCAATTGTAAAGATGTTACAGTGAAATAAACTGTATGACAGAAATAAGTTCCACAGATATTCGAGAGAGGTGAAGTCAGTGAATGAACAGTGAGGCTGGATGAGGAGGAAATAGAAAATGTGAGTGCGTTTAAGTACTTAGGTAATGTGATGAATAAGGATGGAAGTTTTGAGGGTGAAGTGCTTGAAAGAAAGCAACAGGGAAGGAAGGTTGCTGGTTCCTTGAAAGCAATGATAAGAAAGAGGGAAGTAAGCATGGAAGTGAAAAAACTATTACATGACAGTATTGTGATACCAACTCTAACGTATGGAAGTGAAGCTTGGTCTTTATTAGAGGGACACAGGTCAAGAGTTAGAGCAGTGGAAATGAGTTACTTGAGAGGAGCATGTTGAGTCACATGGAGAGACAGACTGACAAATGAGGAAGTGAAGGAGCGTTGTGGTGTGGATGTGGATGTGATAGGAAGCGTTAGGAGAAACACACTGAGGTGGTTTGGACATTTGGAGAGAATGGACAATGAGAGACTGACGAGGAGAGTGAATGTGAGTGAGGTGGAGGGGGAGAGGAAGGGGGAGGCCAAGGATGAGATGGAGGGATGGAGTGGAGAGGTATATGAGAGGGGGGGGGGTGAGCTTGGAGCAGGGCAATGAAATGGCTAGGGACAGAGCGACATGGAGGCGATTTGTTTGTGACCACCCCTTACGGGATTAAGGCGTCTGGGATAGATAGATATTTAAGAATATGGTATAATGTTTTGCTTTTCTGAAAATGATGAAACCTAGTGGCAAACATATTGATATTAACAAAACATGCAACACTGATTTATCAAAGAACTGTCACTGCTAGGAAAAATCCACTAACATGCTACCAATCAACAAAACATATAAATGAATCAGTCAGACTGTTCAGCTTTGCTTGGAATACATGACATTCTGTCTGGTACTGGGGAGGACACATTGATAACGTTACCTGGTACAAACTGTAGACTTTTGCGAACTTCAAGCTCTGAACGACTTTGTAGTGTGGTGCAACTTTTATTTTGGGAGTGATCTTGTGTACGCATGTAACCTTGGGAAGGAAGATGACCTTGGTTAGGGAGAGGACCTGGGGTAGACACATGACCTTGGGTAGGGAATGGACTGTAAACAATGCCAGTCTGTATGCCAGTGTCACCGTAAAGTGGCCCGTGTGCGGGCTGCAATTTGTACGAAGTATTAACGGCATCCATCATCGGTCACCAGTGGCGAGCCACCGTGGCGTGGCGGGTAAAATGGACCCGGTTACCATTTTTTTTGCGGCTGTCACTAAAAATTGGCTCGTGTGCGGGCTTCCATAGAAACACGTGAGTTCTATTTCTCGCCACGAAAAAGTGACAGCCACAGTCCATTGAAATGTGGCCCGTGTGCGGGGGGCCTTAAAAAGGAAGAGGAAGAATAATGATACGAATGAATTATGGCTGCTCAGGTCTTGCTTCGTTCATCATCATCATCATCATCAGCAGCAGCAGCAGCAGCAGCATTATCATCATCATCATCATCATCAGTAGCAGCAGCAGCCGCATTATCATCATCATCATCATCATCATCACCATCATCATCATCATCATCATCATCATCATCATCACACCATCATCATCATCATCATCACCATCATCATCATCATCATCATCATCATCATCATCATCATCATCATCATCATCATCATCACCACCATCATCATCATCACACCACCACCACCATCATCATCATCATCATCATCATCATCATCAGCAGCAGCAGCAGCAGCAGCAAAAGCAGCAGCAGCAGCAGCAGCAGCAGCAGCACCACCACCACCACCACCACCACCACCACCACCATCATCATCTTCATCATCTTCATTATCATCATCACCATCAACATCACCATCATTACCATCACTGCTCTGTTAATTTGCGTTAGGAAACACTTAAGATGTAGCATTGTAGGTATAGTAACGCCTTTTCCTTAGCGATTTATTTTGTGAAGTAGAAAGCCCTCAAATAAAATTCAAGATACAGGCCTCACAATATCAGTCATTAAAGTCTACGGTCTCAGTGTGCCCTGTTTCATGATATCAGAGAATGCATACCTCCCGAGACGACACTTATATTTATGATTTACTTCCGCATCCGGATCCGTACCCTCCCCAAACCCTTATCAGCTGTTCCTTGACCCACTGCCCACCCATGCATCAAATTTCACTAAAATCTAGTTGCAACTTTTTGAGATATTACGGCACGTTCACAAACAGGAGACATGAGTGACTACAATACCTCCTTTCAGCTTCGGTGGCGGAGGTAATCAGTATCATATAAGAAGCTCCTCAGTTGTAACATGTAGAGTAAATTGCCAGGGAAAAGGTGCTACGGAATTTCGAAGGCCACCTTGACGTTATCCCTACGAATCTCTACCTTGTGTGGGGCGTCTGGAAACGACGGGTGTGCCAGACTGAGGTGGGAGTCAGGTAGTGTGGTTACTCTCTCTCTCTCTCTCTCTCTCTCTCTCTCTCTCTCATCTGACGGAACCGTGCCACTTTCATAACTTTAATACAATATCCTGATTACATGAAGATCAATGAACCTACCGGGTGAGATAGGAATGACTCTCCATGGTTACTAGTCAAATTAACCCCCCAGTCTAACTACACCTGACCATCAGCTTAATTAAAAGGTGTAAAAATACTCTCTCACCTTCACTGCTTTGGGGTAACAAGGGAGTAACGCTAATACGATGCTAGTCACGAAGAAGTGCTACAAAATCAACGTAGAATCATAGTATTGTACTGTATTATCATGTCAAATTCCGTCTCTCCATCTTTCATATTGAGTTGTAACAATAGGTTTACACTAGAATATCATGCTAGTCACGAAGAGGTGCTATAGAATCAACATAGAGCCATTGTAACGTATTATCCTGCCCAATTCCGTCTCTCCATCTTGAATACTGAGTTGTAGCAATAGATTAACACTAAAACATGATGCTAGTCACGAAGAAGTGCCAGGGGAAGGACTCAGAGCAGCGGCATCGTCTCTCTTCACCACTGGCCTGTGTGATATAAGCTGCAGAAGGACGAAACTCTGGGCCAAGTTGGAGTGACAGGAGTATAGTTGGTGTGAATGAGTGATGGTAATACTGACTTACCAAGAGAGAGTTTGTATTTAGATGTATTTTATTTTATTGACATTTCTTTTTTTCTAATTATGGTTTGTCTTTTTATTCAATATTTATCTTCACAGAGATGGCGGGCGATGTTATATAGGAAAGGATGAGTGAAGAGGAACATGACACACTCGAGTGAGCTGGGAGATGAGGCGTGCCAGAGAGAGAGAGAGAGAGAGAGAGAGAGAGAGCAATATGTCTACTGGCTGGGGAAGGAGAAATATCAGAGTCTATTCAATTCTTTGTAGTGATGATGATGATGACCAAAGTTGTAATAGTAGGGGTATTTGTACTGGATGTGGTAGGTGTGGTAATTGTGGTAGTTGTGGTAGGTGTGGTAAATGTGGTGGTTGTGGTAATTGTAGATGTGGAGGTTTTAGAGGTGTGGTAATTGTGACAGGTGTGGTGATTGTGGTCGTTGTGATGGATGTACAGGAATTGGATAGTGTGTTAATTGTGGTAGTTATGGTTTGTGAGGTAAACATGGTAGTTGTGGTTGGTGTAATGATCGTGGTGGTTGTGGTAGGTGTGGTAATTGCGAAAGGTGTAGTATGTGTGGTAGTTGTAGTGGTAAAATGAGATGTCTTTATTGTTTGGGATTGTAATTGTTGTAATGTAATTATTATATTCTCTCTCTCTCTCTCTCTCTCTCTCTCTCTCTCTCTCTCTCTCTCTCTCTCTCTCTCTCCTGTACCTGCCTCTTCCATCACTCTTCCTTACACTCCCTCCCTTCCTTCCTCTCTCTCCCCCTTCTTCCCTCCTTGCTGTGCTCCCTTCCTCTTCCTCGCACTCCCTCTCTCCCTCCACCCATCTCCTTCGTTGCCGCAACTGGTAAAGGACAGAGGAATAGTAGACGGTGGTATGGTGTGGGTTGAGTTACTTGATTGTGCTGGTTAAGGCGTTAGCTTGTGAGAGTACACCCTGCAAACCCAGTGGCCTTCGGAGGGGCTCGAACCCACCCCATGAGTGTCCTCCAAATGTGGGGCCAGCACTAAGCCGACCCAGTTACGGAGGGGACCCTGCCCCTATGCCTGTCTGCCCTTCTCCCACCCCTTCTCCTTGCCCATCATCTTCTCCCATTTTCTCCGTCTCCCTGCCTACTTCCGTCTCCTGCCCGCCTGTCCTTCTGCCTCCCTCTTCTTGTCTCCCCAAGTCTTACTTTCTTCCTGGTTCTACCTCTCCTTCATTTGCCTACCTACCATCCTGCCTACCTGATAACCTTCGTGCCTGCCTGCCTACCATCGTGCCTGTCTGCCTGCTTACCTGCCTGTCTGCCTGCTTACCTTCCTGCCTACCATCCTGCCTGTCTGCGTACTTACCTTCCTGCCCGCATTCTTACCTTCCTGCCTACCTGCCTACCACCCTGCCTGTCTGCCATCTTACCTTTCTGCTTGTGGCATACTTTTCCTGCTAGCCTGCATAACATCCTATCTACTTGCCTATCCTCCTGCTGCCTGCTTACCTTCGTGCCTACCTAATACCCTTTTGCCTGCCAACTTACCTTCCGCCACCTGCCTACCACCCTGCCTGTCTGCCTGCATATCCTTCTCCCTGCCTCATACCTTCCTATCTGCCTGCCTAGCTTCCTTTCTACCTGTCTACTTTTCTGCTGCCTGCTTACTTATCTGCCCGTATGCTTACCTACCTACCTAATTACCTCCCTATCTACCTTTGTGCCTGCCGACCTACCTACTCTCTGCCCTTCTCTCCGCCTGCCTACCACCGTGTCTGCCTGCCTCTGCTGACAATTCCGTGTTAATGGGCTCTTCCTGTCACGCACTCGTCTCTTCTGTCACTCACTGTCTATCTTCAGTCTCCTCCTCTCCCCGCTCCTTCTTCTCATTTGTTAACTGCGTCTTCTTCTTCTTCTCTTTTATTACTCTCTCTCTCTCTCTCTCTCTCTCTCTCTCTCTCCTCTCTTTTCCTTCCTCCCTCTCCCTGCCCTTCTGCCTGCCTTCCCTTCTCCTTCTCCTTTTCCCTTCCTCATATCCTCATTCTTCTCTGCCTTCCACCCTGCCTGCCTGCCTGCCACCCTGTCTGCCTGCCTGTTTACTCCCCTGCCTAACTTCCCCTCTGTCTGCCTGCCTCACTGAATATTACTTCCTTGTTACTACCTCTTGTCACTCACATGCATTCACTCACTTACTGTCTTCAGTCTGCTCCTTCTCCTCCTCCACCTCCTCCTCCTCCGCCTCCTCCTCCTCCTCCTCCTCCTCACGGTAGCCATCTTGGGATACACGTTTTCACCAGCGTTCTGCATGTCCAAGTGTTTTAACAACAAGTTTGAGTGAATATCGGTGTGAAAGTGAACAGATCAGTGTATAAGAGTCCTAGACATATTTCCCCCGTGTATAGTATTTAAACAGATCGCATGTAAAAGTTTTTGAGCGGGTTAAAGGTGTAAATCGTTCGCCAGTCCCTTTGTTTACATAATATTCCCACCCTCAACATCGTATTCCTGCCCTACTTTCCTGCAATTATTTCTGGTCTCAGTCATATTATACTTTATTTTCCCACAGATAAGGTCAGTTAGAACGATATCTAGCAAGTAGATTATCTTTTCTCACTAGTAAATGGTGTAGTGTACTGAGAGTGTATTTACCTACCAGCTCTCTTTGTTTTGGTTCCCACTATCAGCCTTGTACGTCTTACTATAAAGTCTAACGTTAACAAATATTGAGTTGCCTGCTAGTTTAGTGCAAGTGAATAGCATTGTCTTCTGTATAACGTAACAACTGTGTGATTGATGTTACACCAGTGAAATAGTTTTTACACTATAAACAGTTGTTCACTGAGTGAAGCTAGGTTTTTATTTTGATTTCTCCCCAACATTCCATTGTTTTTGTTTTTTTTCCTTTTTTCTCCCTGTGAATCAGTTTATGGTGTATTTCCACAGTTCACGGTAAGTTAGATTATACCATAGGAAGTAGATTTTCTTTTCATTTTACACAATTCATGGTAAGTTAGGTTGTACCATAGCAGGTAGATTTTCTGTTCTTTTTACACTGGTAAAGGAAGATAGTACCAGTATATAAAAAGTAAGTGACTCTCCCTAGAAATTCAATATTTCATTTATAGATTAAACTGTCCATTTGTAACAACATCCCTTAACCAGTTGTATATAATTTTTTATTGTTTATTTTTGTGGGTTTTTGGAAATATTGCCGCAAAATGCCATCTATACTGAAGGTCTGCCAGGAGTGTACTGGTCGTTTTGCGCCTCAGTATTTTTCGGATTACTTTTCGACACCTGTGTGCAAACTATGCATCATGAGAAGAGATCTAGAAAATGGTTTAGCCGAATCACAGAGAAATTACAGGGAACTCAAGGCAGAGTTTGAGACATTGAAAGAGTTTGTAGCGGCAAACGTAGGAGTCAGTGACAGCACTCAAGAAGGAAGACGTTTATAAACTGAGCTCGCACAAGCCCCTGCCCATCAGGCAGTTACAAATGATAGTGTATCAGTATCTTCTGCACCCAGCAATTCAGTACTTTCCTCGCCAAACAAAGTCCCCTTTACTATGGTAAGAAATGGCGCAAAACCCGGAAAAGGTACGAGGAAGCCCCTTCCCATAGCTACATACAATCGCTACCAGATCCTTGCCGAAGCGGTTGATGAGACAGAAGAAACAAGGTTTATTGGGGAGTCTATTGTATGCTGTCAGCTGTAGGAATTTTGTGGACACGTCCCCAGCAGCAGAAAGAGGTACTGTTTTCCAGGAGGTGGACTATGTGATATCACAGAAGCCTGCGATGAGGTCACAAAAGATGCAAATGATAAAACTCTGTACGTCATCCATGTTGGTAGAATGATCTGAAGTGCAGTAGATCGGAGGAATTGCTAGCAAAGTACCATGAAATGATCAAACGATTCAGAACTAAGTCCACTAATGTGAAAATATCTGGTATACTCTCAAGGATCCAGGCAGAGAATAGTTTTTATGATAAGGCCTTCAGCACAAATAACCGACTCAAATCTCTCTGCACGCAAGAGGGAGTTGACTTTGTCAATCTCTGGGACCAGTTTTATGAGCATGTCAAGGGGTTTTTATATCACAATATTTTTAAAATAAATGCTTAAATATTATTCAATTGATATTAATATTCAATAATATTAAAGAGCAGGGACAATGATTGTCTTGCTAATTCGTGCAACGATTCTCTAAGAACGAGAATTTAAAAACTTTCTCAACAGTACACAGCAGAGACTAATTACTCACAATTGCTGAATTACTGTACTGTTAGCCTCTGGAGAAAGTTACTTCACCCCTGACAATAAATAACTAATACTAATAATAATATCAGGCTCTTGCTGATGCTTTAACTCCTATCTGGCACAACGGATTTTAAGTTAATACAAGACTGGTCTAAGTACCAGTTATGAAGGCAAACGTTTATGCAAGCTAGGAGCTATATGGAAAATAAGCTTAATTTGGAGAAATGAAACAAGATTTTACTTTACATTAAGCTCAAGAAAAGAACTATTAAATTTATTGATTACAAAAAATAAATTTAACGTTACAATTCAAATCAAATTAATGAGACGCACTCACTCACTCACACAAAAGCTAAATACTTACGCCTAGAAAAAAAACACCTTAACTAACTCTTAAGACTACAAAATACAAAAGGAAATACTATAGTCAATGAATGCTTTGTATCACCAAGGTGGGAGTTTGAAGAAACCGTACTCTGTGGAGCTTGGGCGCTAGCGACCTCTTCTCTCGCACTTCTGAAACAGGACCTCTCTCCGTCAAAGCAACAACTAGACTGAATTCAAAAATACATTGTATGGGCAGGACGCACAAGCCACCGGAAGAAGGCGTGGCTAACGGTTTAGGCAAGCAGAGGCGAACGATAAAGAAAACAATAGTATCGCTCAGTACGGCACTTAGTGACGTGCATTAAATCGGTCACTTTTGAAAGTGACGAATGTTTTGAAAAGTATACTCCGAAATGGAGAGAGAAACGGTTTACTGAGCGATACACAGTGAGTTTTCCACTAATAGTTCGTGGCTTCTCACAAAAGGGAAATGTCGCGAATTGATTCGTGACAGAGCAACATACTCTATTCCAGAAAGATGGTCTCCATTTGAACTCGGTAGGAGTGGCACGGGTAGGTAGACTTTTATATGATAAAGTAGCCCTTTTCAAATAAAAAAACGCGGCACGTCCAGGAGCATTAACCTCAACATAAATACCCGCAAAGTCAGTTCATCAACTGTTTGGGACAGAATTAGGGTATGCTATGTTAACACGCATTGTCTACATAACAAGTTTGAGGATTTAGAATCTCTTATTTACCTAGAAAATTATGATATCATTGGCATCACAGAATCCTGGATTAACACATCTGACTGTGACTTTCTAGCATAATCCTCATTAATAGGGTACAATATTTTCAGCTGTGAGCGACCACATCGAGCTGGTGGTGGTGTTTTACTATATGTGAAAACTAGTCTCCATCCCCTTGTGCTATCCAAACCCAGTATTACCAACATCGATGCCAGTTATGGTCAGCTAAGTATTAATTCACACAAAATAAATATATGTCTCGTCTATCGTCCTCCAGCACTTTCAACTGAGACAGATGAAAAACTTTATGATGAAATTGCGGAAATTTTGCTGTCAAGAGGATAGCATAATTTTTGGAGACTTTAATCTACCGGTAACAAAGAGGGGTGAACCGTTAATGGCACACTCAGGACAAGAGCTTTACGTGAATCTTCAAGAAAGCGCCCTTTCCTAACACGTACTGTAGAATACCCAATGAGAGGAAACAATATCCTAGACATCATCTTGACTACAAATGATAACCTAGTCAACAACCTTGAAATAGGACCTGAGTTTAGTTCCAGTGATCATCGATTTATACAATTTAATATTACTACTGAAAAAGTTAAAGAAACAGTGAGTATAGAAAAGGTTGCAGATTATCGTAGAGCTGATTTCACCAGGCTCAGAGCGCTACTTGCAAATACAGACTGGAATCAAATGTCTGAAACCGATGACATAAACAAAGCATGGGAAATATTCACCAAAAAGTTTAATGAAGTGGTAGTCATGTGTGCCACTGCTTAACAGGCGTCCAACTGGTAGTAGTAAACCAGTGTGGTGGTCCAGAGAAATTAAAAGTAACTTAATAGCCAAAAAACAGGCATACCATAAATATAAAACTACACAAAATAATGATGATAAATTACAGTTCAAAAATCTACGCCTCATATCGAAAAGGCTTAATAAACAAAGCAAAAGAGCACTGGAGATCCACATTGCTGATACGTGCAAATCAAATCCTAAAGAATTTTACAGTTACTAGAAAGAAAAAGGTTATGACTACATCAATAGGTCCTCTAGAAACGAACAATGGCAAACACACAGAAAATGAGGTCGAAATGGCAAACATTCTTAACGATTACTTTGCGTCTGTTTTTACAGTTGAAAACACCACGAGAAACATACTCTTACCCACAAACCAAGCAAATAGCATAGTCCTTAGTAAATATGCTATCCATAATAACGATATTCTTTCAGCTATAAATAGTATGAACATAAACAAAACCCCTGGCCCCGATAAAATATCACCGAGAATTCTCAAAGAAGCAAAAAATGAGTTACTGCCGCCACTCTCTGTCTTATTCAATAAGTTGTTAAGTACTGGGAAAGTTCCATGCAAATGGAAACTAGCAAATGTAACAACAATTTTCAGAAAAGGAAATCAGTCGCACCCAGGAAATTACAAACCAATCAGCTTAACATCAACTGTGTACAAGCTAATGGAAAAAATCATAAGAGATAAAATAGTTAAATATCTAGTAGAAAATAATCTAATTACTCGCAGCATGGATTCAGACATTATAGTTCATGCTTAACTAATTTACTGGACTTCTTCCATGATGTTTACAAATCATATCATGATTCAAGAGCAGGAGATATAATTTACCTCGACTTTCAGAAAGCATTTGACACTGTCCCTCACAAGCGTCTCATGAGCAAAATAGAAGCACTTGGAATAAAAGGAAATACTCAGAAATGGTTACAAGATTGGCTTTCAGACCGAAAACAGCGAGTTGTGATAAATGGAAAGGAATCCAAATGGGTAATGTGATCAGCGGCATTCCCCAAGGCTCAGTACTTGGACCCATACTTTTTATTATCTATATAAATGATATTGATGAGGGTCTAAATTGTAAAGTATCCAAAATTACAGTGGCAGCAGTTACAAAATAACCTTGATACTTTAGCAAGCTGGCCAGAAAAATGGCAAATGAAATTCAGCGCAGAAAAATGTAAAGTACTTCATATTGGAAGTAACAACGTCCATGCGAATTACAAAATGAACAATATCCAGTTATCAAGTACAGACAGTGAAAAGGATCTTTGTATGATAATATCAAATGACCTAAAACCAAGTAAGTAGTGCTGGTTGGTTTTATTGGAAGAACTTTCAAGTTTAAATTGGAAAAAGTCATACTTGCCTTGTACAACTCGCTAGTGCGCCCCCATCTTGAGTATTGTGTGCAATTCTGGTCTCTGTACTACAGAAAGGACATTGAAAAATTAGAGAAATTTCAGCGAAGAATCACAAAAATGATACCACGACTTAGAAACAAACCATATGAGGAACGCCTTGAAGAACTTAAATTATTTGGCCTACCAATGTGCAGGTTAAAGAAGGGACCTTATTGAAGTTTTCAAAATCATGAAGGGGTATGACAACTTAGATATGAATAAATATTTTGATATAGACCGGTTGAGTCAACCCAGAAGTAATGGCTGCAAAATTATGGGAAAGCGTTTCCAATCCCATGAAGCAAAATACTACTACTTTAACTGAGTTGTAAATATCTGGAACAGATTACCCTCAGATACCGTGAACAATATCTCAATTAAGACATTCAAAAACAAAATAGACAAGTATTTGTATGAGAATCCTCAGCTGACTCTTTTTCTGTCCGAATAACTTGCTTTTATAACTACGTGTAAGTTCATTCCCCTTTTGTCTACGAGAAACCCCGTAAACAACGTACCCGTACATAGTGTCATGTCATGTCATTATACATTTTTCAGTTTATTCAATGCAAATAAATTAATATAAGCACAGATTAGGATCTGCACAGATAACCCTGAGATAACGGTCACTACTCCTACTTTCGACCTGTGATGGGCTGTGGATCACTGAGGGTCCCTATTAGCCAAGTGACCACCATCGGGATTTTTTTTAATGTACCAGGGGTCACTGCTTCAGGAGGAAACTTGTGTACTTGTCCCACATAGGAGAGTTCCTTGTCTCAGTGGAGTGAACGGAGCTAGGGCCTGATTGACTGCTGCCTACCTTAAAAGCTCCAGGCAAGGCTGCCACACCACCCCTAAACATCTACACTGTGCAGTCCCCTTGTGTTTACAGGACACCCTGTAAACTTAATATAGCATCACGTCACGTCATTATACATTTTTCTATTTACTCAATGCAAATGAGGTAACATACAGTAAGCACAGATTAGGATCTGCACATTTAGCTCTGAGTTTTTTTTTTTATGCGAGGAAGAGGGAACCAAAGGCCATGAGCCCGCAGTAACAGTTCTCTCCAAGAGAAAAACATAATACAATAGAGAACCAAATTCAAGATCCGATCATTTTGAGATGCCTGGACACACTGCGTTTGAAAGACTGGAGATCATAGTCAGCAGGAAATACAGACAGAGGGAGACAGTTCCAGAGCTAACCTGTTGCATAAATGAAAGACTGGGAGTAACGGTTAACTCTTGCATTAGAGAGTTGGACAGAAAAGGGATGAGAGTTTGCTGCCAGACGGGTGCTACGCTCCCGTCGTAGAGGTGGAGGATTGCAAGCAGACAGTTCAGAGGAGCAGTGACGATTAAAGTAGCGACAGAAAAGAGATAAAGATGCAGCAGTGCGGCGAAGGGACAGTGGTTGAAGGGAGTCAGTAAGAGGAGGAGAGTTAATGAGACGAAAAGCCTTTGACTCCACCCTATTGAGAAGAGCTGTATGTGGGGAGCCTCCCCACACATGAGAGTTGTACTCCACCCAGGGGCAGATAAAACCCCTGTATAGAGTCAACAATTGTGCAGGGGTAAAGAAAGACCGGAGTCGGCTTAGCATACCCAATCTCTTGGAAGCGGATTTTACGAGAGATGTAATATGATCTTTCCAAGATAAGTCCCGAGTAAATGAAACCTCAAGCATTGTTCAAGGATGATGCAGGATTAAGCTGAATATTATTAAACATTAGTGGGTATACCTGTGGAAGATTTTGTCGGGTTGATAGGTGTAAGAACTGAGTCTTAGATGCATTAAAAACAACCATATTATTTTTACCCCAATCAGAGATACGAGCCAAGTCAGACATTAGGTGTGCCATAGCCTCATCCCTTGTTTGTTGAAGTAACTGTTGAGATGGGCATTGCGGGAACCGAATGGAAAGGTGAAGGGTGGAGTCATCAGCGTATGAGTGGATAGGGTTAGATGTACAGCTTAGAAGATCATTGATGAATAAAAGGAAGAGAGTTGGTGATAGGACAGAGCCCTGAGGAACACCACTGTTGATAAATCTGGGAGAAGAACGATGGCCATCTACAACAGCGGCTATAGAACGACCAGAAAGGAAGCTAGCGATGAAGGCACAGATAGAAGGATAGAAACCGTAGGAGGGTAGTTTGGAAATTAAAGATTTATGCCAGACTCGATCAAAAGCCTTTGAGATGTCAAGTGCAATGGCAAAGCTTTCGCCAAAGTCCCGAAAGGAGGATGACCAGGAGTCTGAAAGGTAGGTGAGAAGATCGCCAGTGGAGCGTCCCTGACGGAACCCGTACTGACGATCGGAAAGAAGGTTGTGATAGGAAAGATGCCTTAAAATTTTTCTATTGAGAATTGACTCGAAAACTTTTGAAATACAGGACGTTAAAGCAATTGGACGATAGTTGGAGGGTTGGGAGTGGTCACCCTTCTTTGGGACTGGCTGAATGAGAGCAAACTTCCAGCAAGAAGGAACGGTACAAGTTGACAGACAAAGGCGAAAGAGTTTGCCTAGGCAGGGTGTAAGCACAGAAGCACAGTTCTTGAGAACAACAGGAGGGACCCCATCAGGCCCATATGCCTTGTTAGTACTGAGGCCAGTGATGGCAGAAAATACATCAACTGAAGAAATTTTAATGTCAGCCATGAGGAAGTCAGAGGGGGGAAGTGATGGAGGAACAGCACCGGAATCGTCTAAGGTGGAATTGGAGGAGAAAGTCTGTGCGAAGAGATCTGCTTTATCAGTAGAAGAAATAGCTACAGAACCATCAGAGTAGAAAAGAGGAGGGAAGGATGATGAGGTAAAGTTGTTAGAAAGATTTTTGGCAAGGTGCCAGAAGGAGCGGGAAGAATTCGAGTTGGAGAGTTGAGAGCATTTAGTATGGATGAAATTATTTTTAGTAGAGCGAAGAACAGACTTAGCACGATTCAGGGCAGAAACGTAAAGATGATGTGGTTCAGGGGTGGGTTGGCTCCGGTACCTTTTGTAGGCCCTCTCCTTGTTGCAGACAGCATTAGAACAAGTGTGATTAAACCAAGGCCTTCTTGCGTTAGTCAATCGATATGAGAAAGGAATGTATGCTTCCATGCCTGAGAGAATAACCTCCGTAATGCGCAAGGCACACTCAGATGGCTCACGACCATGGAAGCAATAATCATTCCAGGGAAAATCAAAGAAGTACTGCCTGAGGGTCTCCCAGTCCACGGCTCCAAAATGCCACAGACGACGTTTCCCTGGAGGGTCCACAGGCTGTACTGGAGTGATAGGACAGGTTAAGGTAATAAGGTTGTGATCGGAGGAGCCCAACGGAGAGAAAAGATTAACAGAGTAAGCAGAAGCATTAGTTGTGAGCAAAGAGGTCAAGAATGTTGGAGCTCTCTCCAAGGCGGTCAGGGATATGGGTAGGGTGCTGTACAAGCTGCTCTAGGTCATTAAGGATAGAAAAGATGTAGGCTTGTTCACCAGGTGGATCTGTGAAAGGAGAGGAGAGCCAAAGGTAGTGGTGAACATTGAAATCTCCTAGAATGGAGATTTCAGAAAAAGGAGAAATGGATAGACTGTGTTCCATCGTAGAAGTAAGATAGTCAAAGAATTTTTGATAGTCAGTAGAATTAGGGGATAAGTAAACAGCACAGATATATTTAGTTAGAGAATGACAGGAAAGCCGAAACCAGAGTGTAGAGAATCAGAAGAATCGAGTTCAGGAACACGAGAGCAAGATAAGTCGTTGCGTATATATACACAACAGCCACCGTTGGCTTTGAAATGAGTACAGAGAAAGTAGGAGGATACAGAAAGGGGTTTGCTGTCAGTTGCCTCAGACAGCTGAGTCTCTGTCAGAAAAAGAAGGTGAGGTTTAGAGGAGGAGAGGTGGTGCTCAACAGAGCAAAAGTTAGAGGAAAGGCCGCGAATGTTGCAGAAATGAAGAAGAAGAGAGTCAGACAGTGGTTCCAGGCACCTCGAGTCATCATCGGGAGAGGGGCGGATGGTGGGGGCATTTATGGTCCTCCCCCCCTGGGGACTCCGAGGCTAGGTGAAGAGACGCCATTTGTTAAATTTTGAGTAGGAAGTGTAGTGTGTACTGTGCATGTAGTTTGGTGTAGATAGAGAAATTTGTACTGGAGAGCATGCTGGCCTACTCTCTGTGTAACTGAGACACTGAAAAAGTTCAGCAAAGGGGGATGGTCAGGAACTAGTCCTGAGGGCTGATGAATCGGGAGCTTCAGCACTCCCTGTCATCAGCTTTCCATCCACCTCGGGAGTACTGCCCTGCGCTACTGGTGCTACAGTCTACTCTTACTTTCGACCTGTGATGGGCTGTGGATCACTGAGGGTCCCTGTTAGTTGAGTGACCACCATTGGGATTTTTTTAATGTACCAGGGGTCACTGTTTCAGGATGACTCATGTGTACTTGTCCCACATGGGAAAGTTGCTTGTCTCAGTACAGTGAATGGAGCTAGGGCCTGATTGACTGCAGCCTACCTAAAAAACGCCAGGCAAGGCTGCCACACCACCCCTAAACATCCACTCTCTGCATCTGTACATCCACACTGTGCACCATGCAGTCCCCTTTTGTCTAAGACACCCGTCATATATATTTTTCAACCTCCCAAATGCAAAAAAAGTAATATAAGCACAGATTAGGATCTGCACAGATAGCCCAGAGTTAACGGTCACTACTCCTACTTTCGACCTGTGATGGGCTGTGGATCACTGAGGGTCCCTGTTAGTCAAGTGACCACCATCGGGATTTTTTTTTAATGTACCAGGGGTCACTGCTTCAGGAGGAAACTTGTGTACTTGTCCCACATGGGAGAGTTCCTTGTCTCATTGGAGTGAACGGATCTAGGACCTGATTGACTGCTGCCTATGTTAAAACCGCCAGGCAAGGCTGCCGCATCACCCCTAAACATCCACACTGTGCAGTGTGTAGTTTCCACGTTATGTCCACAGACTTCCCATGAACTCAATGTGCCGGTGTATAATGTCATGCCTTAACTATTAGTTTATTTGATTACTTTCTTTTTCAGGTTACTCAGTCGGGTAGCTTATAGACAAAGTACTATAGAATGTGACTTTTCCTTTCCAGTATATCCTATGAAATTTCCGTGTCAGGTTATCCATGCTGCATGGTGGTTTTTCTCACTTTTTCCTGGAGGGTTTGGGGGTGGGGGGAGCCTTCTTGCGTTACTATCCTTATCTTTCAGCATGTACTGTAGAGTTAGATCTTGTAGTCATTGTTTTCTCTGTAACAAGCAGCCTCGAAATGACCATAAGGTCTGTTGCTGTTTGCTTTCCTATGTAATCCTCCTCTTCCTCCCCTATTTCAGTTTTGATTGATTTATTAATCCACCTCTGCCTGTCTATCAGTATTTCATCTCCCTGTCCGTCTATCTATTTATCTGTCTGTCTGTTAAATATCTATCTGTATCTGTCTGTATATCTATCATTCTTTGTATGGGATTTAAGATCAATGGAGAGAGAGAGAGAGAGAGAGAGAGAGAGAGAGAGAGAGAGAGACAGAGACAGACAGACAGACAGACAGACAGAGACAGACAGACAGACAGACAGACAGAGGAGGGAGAGAAATATGTCCAATCGCTGTAGAAGAGCAGAGTCCATCTAGGTCTTTGTGGCGGTGATGATGCTGTGGTTATGGTAGGTGTGGTGTGGTAGTTGTGGTAGGTGTGGTAATTGTAGTAGCTGTGGTAGGTTTGTCAGTTTTGGTAGGCATAATTGTGATAGTTGTGGTAGGTGTGGCAGTAGTGGTTGGTGTGGTAATTGTGATAGGTGTGGGAATTGTGGTAGTTGTGGTAATTGTGGTAGGTGTGGTAATTGTGGTAGGTGTGGTAATTGTGGTAGGTGTGGTAATTGTGGTAGGTGTGGTAATTGTGGTTGGTGTGGAAATTGTGGTTGGTGTGGTAATTGTGGTAGTTGTGGTAATTGTGGTAGTTGTGGTAATTGTGGTAGTTGTGGTAATTGTGGTAGGTGTGGCAATTGTGGTTGGTGTGGTAATTGTGGTTGGTGTGGTAATTGTGGTTGGTGTGGTAATTGTGGTAGTTGTGGTAATTGTGGTAGTTGTGGTAATTGTGGTAGTTGTGGTAATTGTGGTAGTTGTGGTAATTGTGGTAGGTGTGGTAATTGTGGTAGGTGTGGAAATTGTGGTTGGTGTGGAAATTGTGGTAGTTGTGGTAATTGTGGTAGTTGTGGTAATTGTGGTAGGTGTGGCATTTGTGGTTGGTGTGGTAATTGTGGTTGGTGTGGTAATTGTGGTTGGTGTGGTAATTGTGGTAGGTGTGGTAATTGTGGTTGGTGTGGTAATTGTGGTTGGTGTGGTAATTGTGGTTGGTGTGGTAATTGTGACTGGTGTGGTGATTGTGGTAGGTGTGGTAATTGTGGCTGTGTGGTAATTGTGGTTGGACTGATAATTGTGGTAGTTGTGGTGGTGGATGTGATGTCCTTGTCTGAGGTTGTAACTAATCTGTCTTCTGTGAGGAGTAACTTCACTTGATATATTCTCTCTCTCTCTCTCTCTCTCTCTGCTCTTATGCCTGCCTACCTTTCTCCCTCTCCTTCTCCCTTCCTCTTACCCTCTTGCTTCTCCGCC
>NC_137048.1:13037425-13044925 GCF_032717465.1 Coenobita brevimanus
CATCATCACCACCACCACCACCGCAACAACAGTCATGATCATCATGATCATGATCATCATCATCATCACCATCATCATCATCATCCAACCTTCGTTTCTGTTTGTCACATAAATTATACTCTACAGTCTGCCACAAAATTATTGGCCATTTACCGCACTTGTCATTCTGAAACATGGACGAAGAACTGTGGTATTTGGGACACCCTGTGGTATGTGAAGGTACTGTCTATCCATCTATCTATCTATCTATGTAGTGTCAGACGCCTTCATCCCGTAAGAAGTGGCCACAAACAAATCGCCTCCATCTCGCCCTGTCCCCTACCATTATGCTGCCTTTCTCCCAGCTTACTAACCTCCTTTCTCATATACCTCTGTACTACATCCCTTCATCTCATTCTCGGTCTCCCCTTCCTTCTCCCCCACTCCACCTCGCTCACATACACTCTCCTCGTTAGTCTCTCGCTCTCTACCCTCTCCACATGGCCAAACCACCTCAGCGTATTTCTCCTAACGCTTCCTATCACATCCACATCCACACCACAACGCTTCTTCACTTCC
Source organism: Coenobita brevimanus (assembly GCF_032717465.1). Lineage (NCBI taxonomy): Eukaryota > Metazoa > Arthropoda > Malacostraca > Decapoda > Coenobitidae > Coenobita > Coenobita brevimanus. The sequence continues at coordinate 13,037,984 of NC_137048.1, forward strand.
TTATTTGTCAGTCTGTCTCTCCAAGCTACTCCACATGCTGCTCTCAGATAACTCATTTCCACTGCCCTCACTCTTGACTTGTGTCCCTCCAACAAGGTCCAAGCTTCACTTCCATACGTTAAAGTTGGTATCACAATACTGTTTTGCAGCGACTTTCACTTCCATGCCCACTTCCCTGTTCCTTATCACTGCTTCCAAAGAACCTGCAACCTTTCTTCCTTGTACATAATCCCCTCCTCTAGACTCAAGCCTCTCCCTTCCTGCATGTCGCCTGGTTCATCACTACTTATTGGCTGACCGCGAGTCTTGGAGTGTAATTAACGGTAGTAGGAAAGTTGAATGGCAAGCTTCACAACACCCTTCTCTGAGTGATTTATTTTGCCTATTACACCATTATATTTTTTTACACCAGCGCGGCCGAAGAACGTGTGAGTGTTGTCTGTTGTGTTATTATCTGCACTTGTATGCAACAAGGCAACTCAGGAACTGTCTCTCTTTGTCCATTTTTCCTACTTCCTATCATCTCCAGTCTTTCAAACGCAGTGTCCAGGCATCTCCAAATGAACCCATCTTGAATTTGGCTCTGTTTTGTATTGTTTTTGCTTTTTTCTTGGAAGGAACGGTTTGCGGGCTCCTGGCCTTTGGTTCCTTCTTCCTTGCATAAATGAAACAAAAGAAAGAAAAGAAACTAACTCGATTTTTAAATATGTTCTAAAACCAAACTTGCTGGAGTGGTTGAGGGTCAACCAATGAGCAAAGCCATTTTTTTAAAACACTAATTCGAAGGTCTAGGCCACAGCGTTAGGTCAAAATGTCATCAAGCAGTATAAAAACAGCATTGTAAAAGAAAATGTGATAGGAAGCGTTAGGAGAAACACACTGAGGTGGTTTGGCCATGTGGAGAGGATGGAGAGTGAGAGACTGACGAGGAGAGTGTATGTGAGTGAGGTGGAGGGGGGGAGAGGAAGGGGGAGGCCAAGGATGAGATGGAGGGATGGAGTGGAGAGGTATATGAGAGAGGGGGTGTGTGAGCTGGGAGCAGGGCAGTGAAATGGCGGGAGAGAGGACGGCGTGGAAGCGATTTGTTTGTGGCCACCGTTTACGGGACTGAGGCGTCTGGCAATAGACAGATACATAGCATATAAAACAAATTTCATCCAATATACACCAAACTTGATTTAAGGTCATTTAAGGAGGTTCCCAAACACCTCTTCATGAGCGATTTATTTTTAGGTACGGTATGTCTGGTTAATATTCTTTTGAAGGGATTTAGGTCAGGGTTAGGTCAAAGGTCAAGGTCACAGGGGAAGGTCAGCTCAAGCAGGTTTACTTTGATTTGACCGAAACTTAATGGAAAGGTTAAGGGTCAGACAAAAATGAAGAATTTTGAGAATCAGAGGTTATGGTTAAAGGTCAGAGTTGATCCTTGTGTGTGTGTGTGTGATAGAGAGAGAGAGAGAGAGAGAGAGAGAGAGAGAGAGAGAGAGAGAGAGAGAGAGAGAGAAATAACTAAAACAATTTTCATCTGTTTTGGGTCAGACTTGGTGGGTGGGTCGAGGGTCAGAGGTCAAGGTCACACAGCAAGGTCAGCATTAAGGTTTTCTCCGATTTAGACCAGACGTTGTGGAAGGGTTGAGGATAATGCAAGGATAGAGAGTCGAGCTTGAAAACAGTCGGAAGTCAAATATTCGGCCCTTTGACCTGTCGTCGGCGCGGGTATTGCACACACTGACCTCGCCGTTCATGTGCTTTTTTTATCTATCAATCTATCTGTCTATCGCCAGACTCCTTAATTCCGTAAGGGGTAGCCACAAACAAATCGCCTCCATGTCGCCCTGTCCCCTGCCATTTCGCTGGCCTTCCCCTCCAACTTACACCCTCCTTTCTCATATACCTCCCTACTCCATCTCTCCATCTCATCCTCTCTCTCCCACTCCCTCTTCCCCCCTCCACCTTACTAACATACTCTTATAGTTAGTCTCTCTTTCCATCCCCCAACTTTCACCTCCCTCTCTCATATACCTCTCTACTCCATCCCTCCATCTCATCCTCGATCTCCCTCTCACTCTCCCCCTCCACCTCACCCACATACACTCTCCTAGTTAGTCTCTCACTCTCCATCCCCCAACTTACACCTCCCTCTCTCATATACCTCTCTACTCCATCCCTCCATCTCATCCTCGGTCTCCCCCTCCCTCTCCCCGTATTCGTACAGTTGTAATATATATTATGTATCCACCTGTCAGCAGCAGTTGATATTACTGTATAAATGCTGAGGAAATTGTGGCAGGAATTTAGACACGACTGAACTGGGTGATGAGGCGTGTGTGTGTGTGTGTGTGTGTGTGTGTGTGAGAGAGAGAGAGAGAGAGAGAGAGAGAGAGAGATAGAGAGAGAGAGAGAGAGAGAGAGAGGTGGGGAGGGTAGAAAGGAGGTGCGGGAGGGAGGAAGGAGGGGGATAGAGGAGGGACAACGTTGGAGGTAACAGGATTGTCTGAATCTTACATGTGAGAGAACACACACACACACACACACACACACACACACACACACACACACACACACACACACATTTCTCCCTAATTACACGCAGCTAAAAGCTCGTTCATTTTAAGGCCATCACGTAAGATAAATGTATTAGCAGCAATATTGTAGCGTCTGGGACCAATTAGCATAGTTACCCCTCCACCAGACACACACACACACACACACACACACACACACACACACACACACACACACAATGTATTAGCAGCAATATTGTAGCGTCTGGGACCAATTAGCATAGTTACCCCTCCACCAGACACACAACTGAACAGAAAACGGGTTAATGTGTCACTGTACTGTTTACATTTGGCATTGTTTTATTCGCCTTAAATTACCAGCACTTGAGTCGTCAGCTATAACCACAGGCGTATGCTAGTCACGAAGAAGTGTTATGGAAAGGATGTAGAGTCGTAGTATTGTCTTATACGTCACTGGGGAAAGGGAAGTAAGCTTCAGTAGGATGAAAACGCCAAGTTACGGTCAACGAACTATTAGCTCTCTCTCTCTCTCTCTCTCTCTGATCCATCACAAGTGGCAATGGTGAGTGGGAGAGAGAGACAGGGTAGAGATTGATTTCTTTATTTTCTTTAACTTAAAGAACAACACAAACACCATTTCCAGAGAGTTTAAACAAGAGGTGATAGAGCCGAGACAATTATCTATCTATCTATCTGTTGCCAGACGCCTTTATCCCGTAAGTGGTGGCCACAAACAAATCGCCTCCATGTCGCCCTTGTCCCCGGCCGTTTCACTGCCCTGCTCCCAGCTCACACACCCCTCTCTCGTATACCTCTCCACTTCATATCCCTCCATCTCATCCTTGCCCTCCCCCTCCCTCTCCCCCCCTCCACCTCACTCACAAACACTCTCCTCGTTAGTCTCTCACTCTCCATCCTCTCCACATGGCCAAACCACCTCAGCGTATTTCTCCTATCGCTTCCTATCACATCCACATCCACACCACAACGCTCCTTCACTTATACCACTGGAAATTCCCTCTCCTTTCTCGTGTCATCCTACCTCTGATTGCGCCATAGTGCTATCCTTGTCTTATCCCTCGGCTAAAAATCCCTCACTATTGTTAGTTACATTTTACACACGTGAGCTGCTGTCAACATTTTTCTCATTTGTCTCTTCGTATCTTTCTCAGTGACTGCAGCTACTTCTCTCATGGGTAAGTGATTATGCTGATCTATGTGTGGGCTACCACTAGGGAATTAGCTATTATGTAACACTGTACATATGCTCCATGTGTGCATTCCTAGTCATATTTCCCCTCTGTCCGTTTTACAGCATCCACTGTACGTTTTGGAGCATTACTGTACGTTCTGCTGTACACTACACTGTTCTAATTTTTACTGCCTTTCACTTTTGTTGAGACTGTGGGGAGCGGGATGGCTCAGTGGTAGAGCGTTGGACTCGAGATCGCGAAGTGGAGAGTTCGTGCCCCGCCCAGGTAGCTGCCTTTGCTGGGAGGAGGAGGGGGGTAGGGCCCTCCTGTAACCCTAGCGGGGCTGTCTGATCTGTCTAGGTCTAGCTTAGGGGAATAATCCCTTTTGTTTTGGCCATTTCTCCTATTATGCATCCTGAGACTTGCTTCCTGTAAGGCCATGTTGATAGGCGAAGCTTTGGGTGAGTTGGGGAGAGATAGGCATATTGTAGTGGCATCGTTTGCTTGAATGTTTGTCATATCCTTTTTCTTTTTCATGATGTCAGTTGCCAGAGAGTGAGAGACTGACGAGGAGAGTGTATGTGAGTGAGGTGGAGGGGGGAGAGGGAAGGGGAGGCCAAGGATGAGATGGAGGGATGGAGTGATGTATATGAGAGAGGGATGTGTGAGCAGGGAGCAGGGCAATGAAATGGCGGGGGACAGGGAGACATGGAGGCGATTTGTTTGTGGCCACCCCTTACGGGATTAAGGCTTCTGGCAATAGATAGATAGATAGACAGACAGTTGCCTTTCTTTTTAGTGTTAACAACATGCCTACTGGATGGCTAATCTATGCTATCAGCTGAGGACGCCACATGGACTTATATGTTTAATGCAGAGAAGATGGAGTCAGAGACTAAAAGCGTGCCATTTTGTGTCCTCCAAAGAATGTAAATAAAATACAGCCAAATTCAAGATACCTTCATTTCGAGATGCCTGGACACACTGCTTTTATAAGACTGGAAGTCATAGGCAGTAGGAAATACAGACAGAGGAAGACAGTTCCAGAGTTAACCTGTTGCATAAATGAAGGACTGGGAATAACGGTTAACTCTTGCATTAGAGAGGTTGACAGAAAAAGGATGAGAGTTTGCTGTTAGACGGGTGCTACGCTCCCGTCGTAGAGGTGGAGGGATGCAAGCAGACAGTTCAGAGGAGCAGTGACCATTGGAGTAGCAATAGAAAAGAGATAAAGATGCAAGAGTGCGGTGAAGAGACAGAGGTTGAAGGGAGATTGACTGATAGAAATAGATAGATATGGGTAGATAGAGAAATTAACAGATAGAGATGGACACACACACACACACACATACACACACACACACACACACACACACACACACACACACACACACATATATATATATATATATATATATATATATATATATATATATATATATACTGTATATATTCCATTGGATCCCAGGGGTGCTGGGCGAGGCATGGCACTGGGTGGGTACTAAGCGTACCGCCCTCCGCCTATCGGCTCATAGTCGCGAAGCTCATAGGTCCCTACCCGGGGTTCCCTACTTTATAAAGACTTGAAAAATCCCAGTTCTGTCCAATATTCCGGACACTGAGCTTCAATGGGATATATATATATATATATATATATATATATATATATATATATATATATATATATATATATATATATATATATATATATATATATATTAGAGAGAGAGGGGTGACATTTCTAAAACTGCAGCCAAAACTTCGCCTCTACCTATGACGTCCTGCAAAACGAATCGACTTGTAAATCGTTAAATCACCAGAGCGACTTCTGAACTGCATTTTTTTTTTTTTCCAGGACGGTGGAGGTGGCAGGGTGAGTGTTAATGTCCTGCCTTTCCTTTCGTGTGTCTGTCTGTATGTTTGTCTGTCATCCATCAAGCTGTCTGTCTGTCTAACTTGTCTGTCTACCTGTATCGACGTCTATCTAGCTATCTATATCGAGGTTTATCTTCTTGCTTGTCTGTCTGTCACTCTGTCTCACCCAATCCGTCGGTCTGCCTATGTTTGTTGTCTGTCTCTCTCGGTCAGTCTGTCTTTGTGTCTGTCTCGCTATCAATCTGTCTGTCTGTCTCCCTATCTATATCCATCCCACTGCCGCTCAGTGCATCTATCTGTCAGTTTATAATATCTATATGTCTCTTTCTGTCTGTCTGTCTTTCTTTCTGTCCTTTCTCTCTCTCTCTCTCTCTCTCTCTCTCTCTCTCTCTCTCTCTCTCAGGCCAGGGTAATAGTGGGCTTATATTTACCTACGGCATTATCGTTGGGTATTTGCAGCATCAGCCACAGGCCACGTCAGTGTTACTGGATTGATGGCAAACATTACCTGCAAATCTGTTTGTCTCTTTGTCTGTCTATCTGTCTGTTTGTGTCTATATGTCTGTCTGTCTTTCTGTCAGTCTATTTATATCTATCTATATATATCTGTTTCCATCTATCTATCTATTTTTGTCTATTTATCTACCTGTGTCTATCTATCCATCCATCCATCTCTCTCTCTCTCTCTCTCTCTCTCTCTCTCTCTCTCTCTCTGTTTATGTGCCTATAGGTCTGTTTGTCTTTCAGTCAATCTATTTATATCTATCTATATATGTATGTTTCCATCTATCTATCTATCTATCTGTCTTTCTAGCCATCTGTCTATCTACCTGTCTCCATCTATCTATCCATCCATCCAGCCATCTCTCTCTCTCTCTCTCTCTCTCTCTCTCTCTCTCTCCATACCCAGGCACCTGAATCTCGTAAGGGGTGGCCACAAACAAATCGCCTCCATGTCGCCCTGTCCCCTACCGTCTGCAATAATTCGGTGGATTTAACACTTTAGAAACGAGTAATTATTTTGTTTAATGTTTATTTTTATTCTCTTTGATAATGGTTGCTGAGAGAGAGAGAGAGAGAGAGAGAGAGAGAGAGAGAGAGAGAGAGAGAAAATGAGAAGAGAACATGTGAGTGAGAGATAAAAAAAAGAGAAGAGAGAGAGAGAGAGAGAGAGATGCAGGCAGTTTCAGTTACGGGCAAGACAAAAGACATTATTTATACGGGAAATTGACGAGGAATATGTGCTGAGATTGGCGAGATAGATAGATAGATAGATAGATAGATTGCTTGAATTATTTATAGATAGATGGATAGATATATAGATAGGTAGATAGACTGATGAATAGATG
>NC_137048.1:13094925-13097425 GCF_032717465.1 Coenobita brevimanus
CACCACCGTCAACAACAACAATACCACCACCACCACCACCACCACCACTATCAACAACAACAATACCACCACCACCACCACTATCAACAACAACAATACCACCACCACCACCACCACCACTATCAGCAACAACAACAATACCACCACCACCACCATTATCAACAAGAAGAAGAACAATACCACCACCACCACCACCACCATCACTATCAACAACAACAATACCACCACCACCACCACCACGATCACTATCAACAACAACAATACCACCACCACCACCACCACTATGACCACAACCACCACCACCACCACAACCACTATCAACAACAACAATACCACCACCACCACCACCACCCTCACCACCACCACTACCAATATCAACAACAACAATACCACCACCACCACCACCATTATCAACAACAACAATACCACCACCACCACCACCACCACTATCAACAACAACAATACCACCACCACCACCACCACCACTATCAACAACAACAATACCACCACCACCACCATCACCACCACTATCAACAACAACAATACCACTACCACCACCACCACCACCACCACTATCAACAACAACAATACCAGCACCACCACCATTATCAACAACAACAACAACAATACCACCACCACCACCACCACCACAACCACTATCAACAACAACGATAGCACCACCACCACCACCACCATCACTAAGAACAACAACAATACCACCAACACCACCACCACCACTATCAACAACAATACCACCACCACCACCACCACTATCAACAACAATAATACCACCACCACCATTATCAACAACAACAACAACAATACCACCACCACCACCAATATCAACAACAACAATATCAATACCACCACCACCACCACCAACAACAACAATACCACCACTACCACCACCACCACCACTATCAACAACAACAATACCACCACCACTACCACTATCACTATCAACAACAACAATACCACCACCACCACCACTATCAACAACAACAATACCACCACCACCACCACTATCAACAACAACAATACCACCACCACCACCACTATCAACAACAACAATACCACCACCACCACCACTATCAACAACAACAATACCACCACCACCACCACTATCAACAACAACAATACCACCACCACCACCACCACCACAACCACCACTATCAACAACAACAACAAAACAATGCCACCACCACCATCACCACCACCACCACCACCACCACCACAACCAGCACCACCACCACCACTATCAACAACAACAATACCACCACCACCACCACCACTATCAACAACAACAATACCACCACCACCACCACCACCACAACCACCACTATCAACAACAACAATACCACCATCACCACCACCACTATCAACAACAACAATACCACCACCACCACCACCACCAGTATCAACAAGAACAATACCACCACCACCACCACCACCACAACCACCACTATCAACAACAACAATACCACCATCACCACCACCACTATCAACAACAACAATACCACCACCACCACCACCGCCACAACCACCACTATCAACAACAACAATACCACCATCACCACCACCACTATCAACAACAACAATACCTCCACCACCACCACCACCACAACCACCACTATCAGCAACAACAATACCACCACCACCATTATCAACAACAACAACAATAATACCACCACCACCACCACCACTATCAACAACAAAAACAACAAGACCACCACCACCACCACCACTATCACCAACAACAACAACAATACCACCACCACCACCACCATTATCAACAACAACAACAACAATACCACCACCATTATCAACAACAACAACAACAATACCACCATTACCACCACCAATATCAACAACAACAACAACAATACCACAACTACCACCACCACCATAACTTTCAACAACAATAATACCACCACCACTACCACCACCACCACCACCACCACTATCAACAACAACATTGGCACCACTACCATCACCACTATCAACAACAACATCATCACCACCACCACCACTATCAACAACAACAATACCACCACAACCAGCACGACCACTATCAACAACAACAACAACAATACCACCACCACCACCATTATCAACAACAACAACAACAACACCACCACAACCACCACTATCAACAACAACAACAACAACGATACCACCACCACCACCACCACCACAACCACCACTATCAACAACAACAACAAAACAATACCAGCACCACCTCCACCACCACCACTATTAACAAGAACAACAACAACAATAGCACAAACACTACCATCAACACTATCAACAAAAACAACAATACCACCACCACCACCACCACCACCACCACTGTCAACAACAACAATACCACCGCCACCACCACCACCACTATCAACAACAACAATACCACCACCACAACCACCACCACCACCATCAACAACAACAATACCACCACCACCACCACCACCACTATCAACAACAACAATACCACCACCACCAC
>NC_137048.1:13104925-13109925 GCF_032717465.1 Coenobita brevimanus
CCACCACCACCACGACCACTATCAATAACAACAACAACAATACCACCACCACCACCACTATCAACAACAACAACAACAACACCACAACCACCATTATCAACAACAACAACAACAACAACAATACCACCACCACCACCAGCACCACCACAACCACCACTATCAACAACAATAACAAAACAATACCACCACCACCTCCACCACCACCACTATTAACAACAACAACATCAACAACAGCACAAACACCACCAGCAACACTATCAACAACAACAACAATACCACCACCACTGTCAACAAGAACAATACCACCACCACCACTGTCAACAACAACAATACCACCGCCACCACCACCACCACTATCAACAACAACAATACGACTACCACAACCACCACCACCACCGTCAACAACAACAATACCACCACCACCACTACCACCACTATCAACAACCACAATACCACCACCACCATCACCACCACTATCAACAACAAACACAATACCACCACCACCACCACCACCACCACTATCAGCAACAACAACAATACCACCACCACCACCACTATCAACAACAACAATACCACCACCACCACCACAACCACCACTATCAACAACAACAATACCACCATCACCACCACTATCAGCAACAACAATACCACCACCACCATTATCAACAACAACAACAACAACAATACCACCACCACCACCACCACTATCAACAACAACAACAATAATACCACCACCACCACCACCACCACCACTATCACCAACAACAACAACAATACCACCACCACCACCAGCATTATCAACAACAACAACAACAATACCACCACCACCACCACCACCACCACTATCACCAACAACAACAACAATACCACCACCACCACCACCATTATCAACAACAACAACAACAATACCACCACTACTACCACCATTATCAACAACAACAACAACAACAATACCACCATTACCACCACCACTATCAACAACAACAATACCACCACCACCACCACCACCACCACTATCAACAACAACAATACCACCACCACCACCACAACCACCACTATCAACAACAACAATACCACATCACCACCACTATCAGCAACAACAATACCACCACCACCATTATCAACAACAACAACAACAATACCACCACCACCACCACCACTATCAACAACAACAACAACAATACCACCACCACCACTATCAACAACAACAATACCACCACCACTATCACCAACAACAACAAGAATACCATCACCACCACCAGCATTATCAACAACAACAACAACAATACCACCACCACCACCACCATCACCACTTTCACCAACAAGAACAACAATACCACCACCACCACCACCATTATCAACAACAACAACAACAATACCACCACCACCACCACCATTATCAACAACAACAACAACAATACCACCATTACCACCACCACTATCAACAACAACAACAACAATACCACCACTACCACCACGACCACTACTATCAACAACAATAATCCCACCACCACTACCACCACCACCACCACCACCACTATCAACAACAACATTGCCACCACCACCACCACCACTATCAACAACAACAATATCACCACCACCACCACTATCAACAACAATAATACCACCACAACCACCACGACCACTATCAATAACAACAACAACAATACCACCACCACCACCACTATCAACAACAACAACAACAACAACACCACAACCACCATTATCAACAACAACAACAACAACAACAACAACAATACCACCACCACCACCACCACCACCACCACCACAACCACCACTATCAACAACAACAACAAAACAATACCACCACCACCTTCACCACCACCACTATTAACAACAACAACAACAACAATAGCACAAACACCACCACCAACACTATCAACAACAACAACAATACCACCACCACCACCACCACCATCACTGTCAACAACAACAATACCACCACCACCACTGTCAACAACAACAATACCACCGCCACCACCACCACCACTATCAACAACAACAATACCACTACCACAACCACCACCACCACCGTCAACAACAACAATACCACCACCACCACCATCACCACCACTATCAACAACAACAATACCACCACCACCACCACCACCACCACTATCAACAACAACAATACCACCACCACCACCACCACCACTATCAGCAACAACAACAATACCACCACCAGCACCATTACAACAACAAGAAGAACAATTCCACCACCACCACCACCACCATCACTATCAACAACAACAATACCACCACCACCACCATTACAACAACAAGAAGAACAATACCACCACCACCACCACCACCATCACTATCAAGAACAACAATACCACCACCACCACCACCACTATGACCACAACCACCACCACCACCACAACCACTATCAACAACAACAATACCACCACCACCATCACCACCACCACCACAACTACCAATATCAACAACAACAATACCACCACCACCACCACCATTATCAACAACAACAATACCACCACCACCACCACTATCAACAACAACAATACCACCACCACCACCACCACCACTATCAACAACAACAATACCACCACCACCACCACTATCAACAACAACAATACCACCACAACCACCACGACCACTATCAATAACAACAACAACAATACCACCACCACCACCACTATCAACAACAACAACAACAACAACAACACAACCACCATTATCAACAACAACAACAATACCACCACCACCACCACCACCACCAGAACCACCACTATCAACAACAATAACAAAACAATACCACCACCACCTCCACCACCACCACTATTAACAACAACAACGACAACAACAGCACAAACACCACCAGCAACACTATCAACAACAACAACAATACCACCACCACCACCACCACCACCACTGTCAACAACAACAATACCACCACCACCACTGTCAACAACAACAATACCACCGCCACCACCACCACCACTATCAACAACAACAATACGACTACCACAACCACCACCACCACCGTCAACAACATCAATACCACCACCACCACTACCACCACTATCAACAACAACAATACCACCACCACCACCACCACCACTATCAACAACAACAACAATACCACCACCACCACCACCACCACTATCAGCAACAACAAGAATACCACCACCACCACCATTATCAACAACAAGAAAAACAATACCACCACCACCACCATCACTATCAACAACAACAATACCACCACCACCACCACCACTATGACCACATCCACCACCACCACCACAACCACTATCAACAACAACAATACCACCACCACCACCACCACTACCACCACCACCACAACTACCAATATCAACAACAACAATACCACCACCACCACCACCATTATCAACAACAACAATACCACCACCAACACCACCACCACTATCAACAACAACAATACCACCACCACCACCACCACCACTATCAACAACAACAATACCACCACCACCACCAGCACCACCACTATCAACAACAACAATACCACCACCACCACCACCACCACCACCACTATCAACAACAACAATACCAGCACCACGACCATTATCAACAACAACAACAATAATACCACCACCACCACCACCACCACCACAACCACTATCAACAACAACGATACCACCACCACCACCACCATCACTATCAACAACAATACCACCACCACCACCACCACCACTATCAACAACAACAATATCAATACCACCACCACCACCACCACTATCAACAACAACAACAATACCACCACTACCACCACCACCACCACTATCAACAACAACAATACCACCACCACTACCACCATCACTATCAACAACAACAATACCACCACCACCACCACCACCACTATCAACAACAACAATACCACCACCACCACCACTATCAACAACAACAATACCACCACCACCACCACTATCAACAACAACAATACCACCACCACCACCACCACCACAACCACCACTATCAACAACAACAACAAAACAATACCACCACCACCACCACCACAACCACCACCACTATCAACAACAACAATACCACCACCACCACCACCACCACCACCACTATCAACAACAATACCACCACCCCCACCACCACAACCACCACTATCAAGAACAACAATACCACCATCACCACCACTATCAGCAACAACAATACCACCACCACCATTATCAACAACAACAACAACAATACCACCACCACCACCACCACTATCAACAACAACAACAACAATACCACCACCACCACCACCACCACCACTATCACCAACAACAACAACAATACCACCACCACCACCACCATTATCAACAACAACAACAACAATACCACCACCACCACCACCATTATCAACAACAACAACAACAGTACCACCATTACCACCACCAATATCAACAACAACAACAATAGCACAACTACCTCCACCACCACTACTATCAACAACAATAATACCACCACCACTACCACCACCACCACCACCACCACTATCAACAACAACATTGCCACCACAACCATTACCACTATCAACAACAACAATACCAACACCACCACCACTATGAACAACAACATTACCACCACAACCACCACGACCACTATCAACAACAGCAACAACAATACCACCACCACCACCACTATCAACAACAACAACAACAACACCACCACAACCACCACTATCAACAACAACAACAACAACAACAATACCACCACTACCACCACCACCAGAACCACCACTATCAACAACAACAACAAAACAACACCAGCACCACCTCCACCACCACCACTATTAACAACAACAACAACAACAATTGCACAAACACTACCACCAACACTATCAACAAAAACAACAATACCACCACCACCACCACCACCACCACTGTCAACAACAACAATACCACCGCCACCACCACCACCACTATCAACAACAACAATACCACCACCACCGTCAACAACAACAATACCACCACCACCAC
>NC_137048.1:13122425-13124925 GCF_032717465.1 Coenobita brevimanus
TAGTGCTGCCTACTTCTTCCTTCACCTTTATCATTCTTTTTCTGTGTCCGTCCTCTTCTCTTCCTATTTCTCACCATCATCCACTCACTTGATGTAGTGCTGTCTACTTCTTCCTTCACCTTTATCATTCTTTTTCTGTGTCTGTCCTCTTCTCTTCCTATTTCTCACCATCATCCATTCACTTGCTGTAATGCTGCCTACTTCTTCCTTCACCTTTATCATTCTTTTTCTGTGTCTGTCCTCCTCTCTTCCTATTTCTCACCATCATCCACTCACTTGATGTAATGCTGCCTACTTCTTCCTTCACCTTTATCATTCTTTTTCTGTGTCTGTCCTCTTCTCTTCCTATTTCTCACCATCATCCACTCACTTGATGTAATGCTGCCTACTTCTTCCTTCACCTTTATCATTCTTTTTCTGTGTCTGTCCTCTTCTCTTCCTATTTCTCACCATCATCCACTCACTTGATGTAGTGCTGCCTACTTCTTCCTTCACCAGTATCATTCTTATTCTGTGTCTGTCCTCTTCTCTTCCTATTTCTCCCATCTTTCCTGTCACTTTTTATTACTCTTCTTTCCTTTTCAGGTGGCTATACACTGAATGACAAACCTATTGGTTTCCTGTAAGTCAGGAAATCATTTTCAGCGCTGGGTGGTAACCATATAACCAACCCATACGTGTTCCCTACATATCAACAAGTGGGTTGGCTGAGGGTTAGTGCCCCTCCCCGAGAAACAACTAACTCAAAAGACAAACGGCCACCCCTTACGGGATTATGGCGTCTGGCGATAGATAGATAGATAGATAAATAGATATATAGATTTGATGTTGTTGCTTGATGTTTTTATTTTAGCGAAAAAGAAATCATTATAGTCGGAATAAATTTAGAGTTTTGTTTAACGTATCGCCTGATTTTTATTTTAATTAATTCGGGTGAGTTTATCTATCAATATATCGGTCTCAATCTATCTATCGATCTATCTGTCTCTATGTCTCAGTCTGTCTATCTGTTTATCTATCTGTCTATCAAGCTAAAGGAATGTCTCTTTACTCCTCCTCCTCCTCCTCCCTTTCTTCCCTCCTTTCTCTCCCCACCATCTTTCCCCTCCACTTTGTCTCCCTCCCTCCCACCCCTATTCTCTCTCTCTCTCTCTCTCTCTCTCTCTCCTTTTGCCCAGCTAGGTATAAGCATGTCCATTTTTCCCAAGGGATAGACCCTGGATCCAATTAGAGAGAGAGAGAGAGAGAGAGAGAGAGAGAGAGAGAGAGAGAGAGAGTGAGTTGGGGGGCAGGGTTAGGCAGACATAAGCGATAGATAGACAGATAGCTAGACTGATAAAGCCATGTATGTACTTCCCATTTTCCTTAGGTAGGAATCTGGACATAATTTAAAGTAGCCCGTTCCCTGATGCCTAGCAGCCCTCAGACGTGCTGTACACCTCCACATGTCACCATTCGGCGCTAACACTCACCGTCCATATTGAATACATGCTAGGGTTGCGTTAGACACGATATATATGCACATAGAGAAGCTTGCTATTGTTTCAGAAGCAAATATTGAGTCTTACTGAGAATAATAGACGGATAGATAGAAAAATAGATAAATACATTGACAGACGAGTCAATAGATGTACCGAAAATAGATCGATGGACAAAGACTGGTTGATAGTCGTATAGATAACCAGACAGATAGATATTAGTAGATAGATAGATAGATAGATAGGTAGCCACCGAGATAGATTTTGATATAATGAATATACCTGGCGATAGATGTACCGTCAACGAGATAGACAGACATACAGATTGACAGACATTGGACATATAGACAAAACAGATAATTTCGTTTTGTTTTTGCTGCTAAATACACACACACACACACACACACACACACACACACACACACACACACACACACACACACACACACACACACACACACACACACACACACACACACACACACACACACACACACACACACACACACACAACACCACAATCGCCTCTTTTTACGGCTCTTTCCGCCTTGTTTCGGCCTCATATTGAACACGTTATTGAGGTGGGGTTTATGCCCCCCTGGGAGAGGTCGTAGAGGGGTGGGTGGGAGGCGAGACGGGCAGCTTCCCTGGCCCCTTCACTGCTCCTTATTTACATTTAGATTCCCTGCCCCTTCGCTGCTCTTTTGTTTGATTTTGAGGGCTTTTTGTGTCCTTGTATCTGCATTTTAAGGAATTGTTGAACAAAGAGAATGGAAGTAATGCGAATATAAGTGGCTGGGGAATGGCTGGGAGAAGGAGGGAGATGAGAAGACAGGAAGAAATCAGTAGGATAGAAGCTGTGGAAACAATGAAGAAAGTCAAATCGGGGAAAGCCCCAGGAATTGATGGAGTGTGTGGTGAAATGCTGAAGCATGGGGGAGAGATAGTAGTAGAATGGATGTGGAAGATGTGCAGATTGGCCTTGGAGGAAGGTAGAGTCCCGGAGGATTGGAAGTAGGTAT
>NC_137048.1:13129925-13144925 GCF_032717465.1 Coenobita brevimanus
TCACTTTATCTCACTTTATCTCACTTTATCTCACCTTATCTCACTTTATCTCACTTTATCTCACCTTATCTCACTTTATCTCACTTTATCTCACCTTATCTCACTTTATCTCACTTTATCTCACCTTATCTCACTTCATCTCACCTATATCAGCTTATTAATTTATTTTGGTGCTGAGACGAACTACATATTTCCATAAGGAACTTGAGTGATTGTATTTATTTGTTGGTGTTGATGAGAGTGTATGTGAGTGAGGTGGAGGGGGTGGGAGGGAGGGGAAGGCCAAGGATGTGATGGAGGGATGGAGTGGAGAGGTATATGAGAGAGGGCGGTGTGAGCTGGGAGCACGGCAGTGAAATGGCGGGGGACAGGGCGACATGAAGGCGATTTATTTGCGGCCAGCCCTTACGGGATAAAGGCGTCTGCCAATAGATAGATAGATAGACGAAAAATAGCAACGCCAGATGCTCACGTTCGTCAATATAGGCTTCTTTTTATATACCGGTATAGTTCGTTCTGTGAGAGCACTTTGTAACTTAGACGAGGTGGGTGAAATACAGGCTTCATAAAATACTTCAATTATGCCTTCCCCCCCACCTCTCTCTCTCTCTCTCTCTCTCTCTCTCTCACACACACACACACACACACACACACACACACACACACACACACACACACACACACACACACACACACACACACACACACACACACACACACACACACACACACACACACACACACACACACACACACACGCTTCAGTTTATGTAACTTCTCTCTCTCTCTCTCTCTCTCACACACACACACACACACACACACACA
This sequence comes from Coenobita brevimanus, assembly GCF_032717465.1. Lineage (NCBI taxonomy): Eukaryota > Metazoa > Arthropoda > Malacostraca > Decapoda > Coenobitidae > Coenobita > Coenobita brevimanus. Next base: position 13,130,751 of record NC_137048.1, read on the forward strand.
CACACACACACACACACACACACACACACCTTCCTCCCCCGGGGGCAGTAATAGATAGAGATAGAAGGGAGAGAAAAGAATGGGGGAGAGGAGGGGGAGGGGAAGAGAAGGGAGGAGGGGAAGGGAGAGGGTGAGGGAGAGAGAAAGAGGAAAGGAAGGGCTGACAACAAGGAGGGACTAGAGAGAGAGAGAGAGAGAGAGAGAGAGAGAGAGAAGGGGGAAGGGAGAATACAAAGCAGGTAAGGGTAGACAGCCTCTCTCTCTCTCTCTCTCAACCAATCCCGGTGTTTTTTCCACGCATCGCTGTATTTGGTCTGGAAATTTTCAAAGCAATGGCCATTTTTCAGTACCTGATTTTGATATACCCGGTAGGATTTATAAGTTGGTCTTCAAAACTGTAGGATTAATGTTGTTGATGTGGACCCAGGCTCATGTGAACGTGCACACGGTGGACTGCAGGCTTGTGTTAGATCAGCCTGTTCAGCAAGGGAGATAGGGAGGAAGTTGAGGGAGGTTTGTATAACTGGTCGGGTTGTCCCCCTCATAACACTATCGCTGGGTCCTATACACAAGGGTTGTGGTGGCCATGTGGGTGTGGTGCAAAGCGTTAACAGACATAGCTTGGGATGGGTTGGCCGTGTGCAGAGGATGGAGGGTGAGAGACTGGCCAGAAGAGTGTATGTGAGTGAGGTGGAGGGGGAGAGGAGCAGGGAGAGACCAAGAATGAGATGGAGGGATGGAGTGGAGAGGATGGAGAATGAGAGACTGACCAGAAGAGTGTCTATGAGTGAGATGGAGGGGGAGAGGAGCAGGGAGAGACCAAGAATGAGATGGAGGGATGGAGTGGAGAGGATGGAGAATGAGAAACTGACCAGAAGAGTGTATGTGAGTGAGGTGGAGGGGGAGAGGAGCAGGGAGAGACCAAGAATGAGATGGAGGGATGGAGTGGAGAGGATGGAGAATGAGAAACTGACCAGAAGAGTGTATGTGAGTGAGATGGAGGGGGAGACCAAGGATGAGATGGAGGGATGGAGTGGAGAGGATGGAGAATGAGAGACAGACCAGAGAAGTGTATGTGAGGTGGAGGAGGTGAACAAGGATGAGATGAAGGGATGGAGAATAACAGACTTGCTAGAAGAATGTATGTGAGTGAAGTGAAGGTGGAAAGCAAGGATGAGATGGAGGGAAGGAGTGCCGAGATATGAGAGAGGGGGGTGTGAGTTGGAGGGAGGGCAGGCATAAGGTAGGGTGACATGGAGGCGATTTGTTTGAGGTCCCCCCTTACAGGATTAGGCGTTGAATATAGGAAAGATAAAAGCAAGTTCCATATTGTTTTATCCAGAAATTTACTTAGACAAACCACCCAGGCCTTGATATTAAAGAAACTTGCTTATTCTCTCTCTCTCTCTCTCTCTCTCTCTCTATTTGTTTGGGAGCCGCTACATTCAACCCTCCCTACTCTAACTTGGCCTAAAATTACCACCTCTCCATCATGATCACTACGTTGCCACACTAGATTGCCACTAGAATATGACGCTAGTCACGAAGAAGTGCACTGGGGAGGAGGTAGAGCCGCGGCACTGCCTGTTTCTGCCACTGAGCTACGTCATATGAACTGAAAACGAACGAAAAACTGTGACAAGGTAGGATGAAGTGCGCATAGTAAGTGAAATCTGGGGAGCAACATCCTAAGACTTTTCTGTCCCCCCCCCCTCTCTCTCTCTCTCATCTACCTTTTTACATATCAGTCCAGCCTTCCATCAGTCTATGTATCCATCCATCTATCTATCTGTCTGTTTATCTGTGTATATCTATCTAACTATGTATGTATGTATGTATGTATGCATATATCCATCTATCTATCTATCTGTTCATATATCTGTCTATCTATTTATCTGTCTATCTGTCCAGTCTACCTCTGGCTTTATAATTATCTATCAGTCCTAGCTTACACACACACACACACACACACACACACACACACACACACACACACACACACACACACACACACACACACACACACACACACACACACACCTTTCAACTACATTTTCCCATATTCCTCTGTTGATCTATTTTCTATCTATTTTTCAGAAATACTCTTGTGAGGGTCGATGCTTTCCTCAACTCCAGACAAGGTAAGGAGGAGGAGTGGGAGGAGGAGGGAGAGTAGGAGTGAGAGGAGAAGGAGTAGTGAGAGGAGAAGGAGTAGTGAGAGGAGAAGGAGGAGTGAGAGGAGAAGGAGTAGTGAGAGAAGGAGTAGTGAGAGAAGGAGTAGTGAGAGGAGAAGGAGTAGTGAGAGGAGAAGGAGGAGTGAGAGGAGAAGGAGTAGTGAGAGGAGAAGGAGTAGTAAGAGGAGAAGGAGGAGTGAGAGGAGAAGGAGTAGTGAGAGGAGAAGGAGTAGTGAGAGGAGAAGGAGTAGTGAGAGGAGAAGGAGTAGTGAGAGGAGAAGGAGTAGTGAGAGGAGAAGGAGTAGTGAGAGAAGGAGTAGTGAGAGAAGGAGTAGTGAGAGGAGAAGGAGTAGTGAGAGGAGAAGGAGTAGTGAGAGAAGGAGTAGTGAGAGAAGAAGGAGTAGTGAGAGGAGAAGGAGTAGTGAGAGAAGGAGTAGTGAGAGAAGAAGGAGTAGTGAGAGGAGAAGGAGTAGTGAGAGAAGGAGTAGTGAGAGAAGAAGGAGTAGTGAGAGGAGAAGGAGTAGTGAGAGAAGGAGTAGTGAGAGAAGAAGGAGTAGTGAGAGGAGAAGGAGTAGTGAGAGAAGGAGTAGTGAGAGAAGAAGGAGTAGTGAGAGGAGAAGGAGTAGTGAGAGAAGGAGTAGTGAGAGAAGGAGTAGTGAGAGGAGAAGGAGTAGTGAGAGAAGAAGGAGTAGTGAGAGGAGAAGGAGTAGTGAGAGGAGAAGGAGTAGTGAGAGAAGGAGTAGTGAGAGAAGGAGTAATGAGAGAAGGAGGAGTGAGAGGAGAAGGAGTAGTGAGAGGAGAAGGAGTAGTGAGAGGAGAAGGAGGAGTGAGAGAAGGAGTAGTGAGAGGAGAAGGAGTAGTGAGAGGAGAAGGAGGAGTGAGAGGAGAAGGAGTAGTGAGAGGAGAAGGAGGAGTGAGAGGAGAAGGAGGAGTGAGAGGAGAAGGAGGAGTGAGAGGAGAAGGAGTAGTGAGAGGAGAAGGAGTAGTGAGAGGAGAAGGAGGAGTGAGAGGAGAAGGAGTAGTGAGAGGAGAAGGAGTAGTGAGAGGAGAAGGAGTAGTGAGAGAAGGAGTAGTGAGAGGAGAAGGAGTAGTGAGAGGAGAAGGAGTAGTGAGAGGAGAAGGAGTAGTGAGAGGCGAAGGAGGAGTGAGAGGAGAAGGAGTAGTGAGAGGAGAAGGAGGAGTGAGAGGAGAAGGAGGAGTGAGAGGAGAAGGAGTAGTGAGAGGAGAAGGAGGAGTGAGAGGAGAAGGAGGAGTGAGAGGAGAAGGAGGAGTGAGAGGAGAAGGAGGAATAGAAGGAGGAGGAGGAGGAGGAAAAGAGGAAGAAGAGGAAGAAGGAGGAGAAGGAGGAATAGAGGAAGGAAGAGGAGGAACAGAAGAAGGAGGAGGAAGCGGAAGAGGAATAGAAGGAGGAGGAGGAGGAGGAACAGAAGAAGGAGGAGGAGGAGGAGGAGGAGGAGGAGGAGGAGGAGGAATAGAAGAAGAGGAAGGAGGAGTAGGAGGAATAGAAGAAGAAAAGAAAGGAGGAGGAGGAAGATGGAGGTGGGGTTATTGTACAGGGGGGTGGAAAAGTTAGTGTGCTATCGCTGGTGCTGCTCACACTGTTATTGTTATTACCTCCGCCAAGGAGGTTATGTTTTACCCCGCGTTGGTTGGCTTGTCTGTCTGTCTGTCTGTGTGTCTGTCAGCAGGATTACTCAAAGGTTATGAACGGATTCCGATTAAATGTTGTGGCAGGCTGGGTCAGGGGCCAAGGAATGATGGCAGGCTGGGTCACGGGCCAAGGAATGATGGCAGGCTGGGTCACGGGCCAAGGAATGATGGCAGGCTGGGTCACGGGCCAAGGAATGATGGCAGGCTGGGTCATGGGTCAAGGAATGATGGCAGGCTGGGTCAGGGGCCAAGGAATGATGGCAGGCTGGGTCACGGGCCAAGGAATGATGGCAGGCTGGGTCATGGGCCAAGGAATGATGGCAGGCTGGGTCAGGGGCCAAGGAATGATGGCAGGCTGGGTCAGGGGCCAAGGAATGATGGCAGGCTGGGTCAGGGGCCAAGGAATGATGGCAGGCTGGGTCACGGGCCAAGGAATGATGGCAGGCTGGGTCATGGGCCAAGGAATGATGGCAGGCTGGGTCAGGGGCCAAGGAATGATGGCAGGCTGGGTCATGGGCCAAGGAATGATGGCAGGCTGGGTCAGGGGCCAAGGAATGATGGCAGGCTGGGTCACGGGCCAAGGAATGATGGCAGGCTGGGTCACGGGCCAAGGAATAAATCAATACATTTTGTGTCGGATCCAAATCCTGATCCGGATACGGATCCATTTTAATGACAACGGCATAGCGGAGGTATGCACTCCCTGATCGGTTTGTGGTTGTTGTTGCTGTTATTATTATTATTATTATTATTATTATTATTATTATTATTGCTATTACTATTATTATGGTTATTATAATTATCTTTATTGTTATTTTGGTATCAAGCAGTTCTTCCTAGCCAAGAAAAACTGCAGTATTCTCATCGGTTCAGGCAGCTCCCTGACACCTTTTCCTGTGCGATTTATATTATTTATTACGCGGCAGCTACGGACATAAATCATGACCCACTTCATTCTTACGGCCTTTTTTTTAACTTGCCCTTAATTATTTTAACCCTAGAATACGATGCTAGTCACGAAGAAGTGCAGGGGAGCAGAAAAAGTTGGAAGTGAACGGAAATCTGGACCAACTTAGTGTGAAAAGAACGATAGAAATGAAACAGTGAAGGATGGTACGGTGTGTGAACATTCGTCTCTTTTGGCCTTAATTTGTACAAGATTTTCGTCCTTTTGCAGCTTATTTCACGAAGCTCAGAGCCAGGAAGAGACGATATTAAGGCTCTGTATGAGAGAGAGAGAGAGAGAGAGAGAGAGAGAGAGAGAGAGAGAGAGCACTTCAGTTAATCACTGTATCTCTTCATTCATCACTCACTTGGTCACCCAAACCAGTGAATGATTAGTGAATGACTTGCTAGGACAGAATTGCTGTCTATCTATCTGTCTGTCTATCTATCTGTCTATCTGTTTGTGTGTCTATTTATCTATATCTATGTCTGTCCCTATCTATCTATCTATAAAAATGTTCGTCTATCAGTCTATCTATCTGTTTCTCTGGCTATATATCTATCCATCTATCTATATCCACCTTTCTCTATCTATCCATCTGTGTATCTGTATATACAACCTACCTACCTATATATATCTGCGTATCTATCTTTCTATCTATCTGCCTGTCTATCTATCTACCTATCTATCTATCTATCTATCTATCTTTGGTCTAGAGTTTGCCCTTATAAACGAGAAGGACACTTATTAATTCACAAAGTTTTAATTACTCCCTCATGGCTTGTATTACCCACACCTGGAGATGGAGGAGGAGGAAGAGCAGCAGCAGGAGGAAGAAGGGCAGGAAGAGGAGGAGGAGGAGGAGGAGGAGGAGGAGGAGGAAGAAGAAGAAGAAGAAGAAGAAGAAGGGCATGAAGAGGAGGAGGAGGAGGAGGAGGAGGAGGAGGAGGAAGAAGAAGAAGAAGAAGAAGAAGAAGGGCATGAAGAGGAGGAGGAGGAGGAGGAGGAAGAGGAAGGAAAAAAAATATGGAAAATGTGTGAAAAATATGGATGACTAAAAATTAAAGAAGAGAGAGAGAGAGAGAGAGAGAGAGAGGAGGTAAGCTTAAAAATCAAGGTCACAGGAAGGGTCAAAGGTCAGATGAAGCAGTTCTGATCTGATATGAGCCACAGTGGAAGGGTTGGGGGTCAGCCAGGAATGAGGTGGCATCAAATGTGAGAGTAATCTGTATAAGGTCAAGGTCGCAGGTCAGGTTAAATATTGAGAGAGAGAGAGAGAGGGAGAGAGAGAGAGAGAGGGAGAGAGAGAGAGAGAGAGGGAGAGAGAGAGAGAGAGAGAGAGAGAGAGAGAGAGAGAGGGGGGGATGGGTGCTCTCTGAACGCCCCTTTTTGTGTCTTGTCACTTATACACTTGTACACTTATACAATTATTTTATACACTTATACACTTATCTTATACACGTGTACACTTATATTATACACTTATACATTTATCTTATACACTTATACACATACACTTACCTTATACACTTATAAACTTATCTTTTACACGTATACAAGTTAGGAGTAGACTGTAGCACGGGCCGAACAGGGTGGTACTCCCGAGGGGAATGGGAATGCTGGTGATAGGGAGAGCTGGAGCTCCTGTTTCACTAGCTGTCTAACCATCCTCCTTTGCTGACCTTTTCAGTGTGACAGTAACATGGAGAGTAGACCAGCATACGCTCCAAAACATTTCCTCTAACTCTCTTATGCACTACACCACATGCACTTTACATTTCACACAACGTATCCCACTACTTTACAGGGGTTGGCGCCAGCAAGGGCATGCGGCCAGAAAACTTTGCCTCCACTACCTAGTGGCGGACTTTCTGGGGGAGGCGTGACGGGGGTTCCGTCGGCATAGATCATGGGTCCAGGGCGAGATGGGGCTCGGGCCTGTGCTAGAGGGTACAGGGCATTGCGGTTCCCAGGCTGCCACTTTCGCCCAATAGAGAGGGGCCCGAACCTGGGAGTAGCACCCCAGGAGGCTGCCCTATCAGTGGGTGTATAATGGCGGGATAGTTGCAGTGCCAAGACGCGCTTGGAGGGTGTCCCTGCAGCTGTCCTGGCAGGGTGCCCCGAGGCCACTACCACAGCCACTGGTAAGCTGGTGGGCTAGGGGTCCCAGATCCATTGCCTGGACCTGGGACTGTGCAGTGAGTGGGGCCTGTGGTATGTCTACCCCCTTTATTAATACTGACTATGACAAAATACAAAAATAAGTTTCAAAACAAGCCTGAGGACAGTAAATCACCCAGGGGGATGAGGGTGGGTTCATGGAATGTGGGAAGTTTGAGGGGAAGAGCGGGGTGAAGTCGTTGAGGCATTCAGTAGGAGGTGGGTGGATGTGGCATGTTTGCAGGAAGTCCGGTACAGGGATGGATCAGCCAGAAAGATTTTCTTTTTTCTTTTTTTTTTTTTTTCAATGTGTCCGACTCTGGGCAAAGGCTTCAGGGCCTATATCTCGGAGGCAGTAGCCTATCCCAAGGCCCAGTAGTCTTCCTACACCTCCACATGTCACCACTTCGGCGCTAACACCCACCGTCCATACTGAATACATGCTAGGGCTGTCTCATACAGGACTGGTGTATTGGTATTAGCGGGGGTACTTTTATGACATGTCGGCGGGTCATCTGGTAGATCAGGAAAGTCTGCTTTTATGAAATTCAAATCCTTAAACTGTTCCCTGCCCCAGCCGGGATTCGAACCTGGGTCCATCAGGACTGCAGGCCGCCCTGTTTTGGCAGGGGGGAACAGATGGATATGGGGGTGTTGGTGTGATGGTTGCAGAGAAATGGGTGGAATATGTTATGAATGTTATGAGAGTAAGCGATAGGAGATAGGTAGTGAAAATTCTGTTTGGTAGAAAGATAACTGCAATTATATCGGCATATGCTCCACAGGCAGGATTGGATGAAGTAGAGAAAGATAGATTTTGGGATGATTTAATACGTGTAGTAGGTTGTAAGCGGGATGATGAGATAGTGGTTTTGGGAGGGGACTTAAATGGTCATGTAGGTGAAGCAGCACAAGGTTATGAAGGAGTGCATGGGGGATGTGTGTATGGTATAAGGAATGCGGTAGAGGAAAGGATACTCGAGTTTGGGGAGGCAACGGACATGACTGTGTGCAACACACATTTTAGGAAAAGAGAGAGTAGGTTAATTACGTATGAGTCTGGGGGATATAGCGGTCAGATAGATTATTTTCTGGTTAGGGGGGCTGATAGGAGGTTAGTGAGGGATGTGAAAGTTATAGGAAGTGAGGAGTGCGTGCAGCAGCAGCACAAACTATTGGTTTGTGATATGGTGCTTCAAGAAAGAGTGATGAAAAAGTGGACTTATGTATCTAGGATGAAAATATAGGAGCTGAAAAACCAAGTAGTAAGGGATGCATTCTACAGCGAGATGAGGAGAGTGGTGTCTGAACAGGGAGCTGTAGACAGAGGCGTTAATGAACAGCGCAGAGCCCTCAAGAACAATCTCTTGAGAGTTACTGATGTAACAAGCGATTGGAGAAGAGGCCCACCAAGACATAAAGTAACTTGGTGGTGGGATGAGGGTGTAGAAGCTGCAGTTAAGGAGAAAAGAAGGCTTTTCCGAAAATGGAAGAAGGGTGGTAGCAAGGAGGAATAGTTGACTGCCAAGCATAGGGCTAGAAGAGAGGTATACAGGGTGAAGTCTGAGTCACAGAGACTTTTACTTGATAACCTAAATCATGGGAAAAGGAAAAATATGATATTTAAGGTGGCAAATTAGATGAAGAAGGATAATCGGGATATTGTAGGTGAGCAGTGTGTAAAGAATGATGAAGGAAGGGTAGTGGTGAACAGTGGGGATATTAAAGATGCATGGAGAGAGCATTATAGCCGGTTGTTGAAAGAGGAGTTTGACTGGGACAGGGAAGGTTTGGAGCCAGCAGATCCAGTGTCTGGCTCTTGGCCTTTGATTGATGTTGCTACTGTGAGTGAGGCAATAGGCAGGATGAAGGTGGGGAAGGCAGCAGGTGTGTCTGGGTTGACTGCCGAAATGTTGAAGGCCTCAGGAGATATAGGGGTGAGGTTAGTCACTGACCTGATAAATATGATTTTTTATGAGTGTGCTGTCCCAGATGATTGACTAAAGAACGTAATTGTAAATGTGTATAAAGGGAAGGGTGACGCTCTGGAAAGAGGAAATTATAGAGGTATAAAGCTTTTAGATCAGATAATGAAGGTAATGGAGAGAGTTTTAGGTGTGATTAGAGAAAAAGTGAATGTTGATGAGATGCAGTTTGGGTTTATGCCAGGTAGGGGGACCACTGATGCCATATTCATTGTGTGACAGCTTCAGGAAAAATATATTGGGAAGAAAAGGGATCTGTATTTTGTTTTTGTTAATTTGGAAAATGCCTTTGAGGGAGTCCCTAGAGAGGTGGTGAAGTGGGCAATGAGAAAGCTTGGCTTGGAGGAGTGGCTGGTTAGGGTGGTTATGGCTATGTATGTGGGTGCTTGCACCAAGGTAAAAGTGAATGGAGATTTGAGTGATGAGTTTTCCGTGAAAGTTGGTGTGCATCAGGGGTCAGTTTTGAGTCCCATGTTGTTTATCATGGTACTTGAAGCCCTGTCACATTACATCAGAAACAGACTCCCGTGGGAGATTTTGTATGCTGATGATTTGGTGTTGATTGCAGAGAACGAAAGGGAGGCGGAGGAAAGATTTAGGAAGTGGAGAGATGGTATGGGGTACAAGGGCTTAAGGGTAAATGCAGATAAAACAAAAGTGATGATATCTAAGGTTGGTGGCGGTACTGTCAAAGACGAGGGAGAGTGGCCATGTTCAGTTTGCCACAAGGGCGTGGGAAGTAATTCCATCTCGTGCAGTGTTTGTGATAAATGGGTGCGCAAGAGATGTAGTGGTATCAGAGGTAGACCGGGAGATAATGCTGATTTTCTGTGTACAGCTTGTCGGGGAGAGCAGGTGGAGATTGTCAGGCGTGAAAGGATTGGACTTGCTGGTGAATCTCTTGAGTGTGTGGAAGAGTTTTGTTATTTGGGAGACATATTGTGTGCTGGAGGTGGGGCTGGAGCTAGCTCTGTGGCTAGGGTGAGAAGCGATTGGAAGAAGTTCAGGGAGCTGTTGCCTCTCCTGACATTGAGAGGACTCTCCGTACGTGCTAAGGGGTCTTTGTATGCAGCATGTGTTAGGAGTGTAATGCTGTATGGTAGTGAGACCTGGGCAGTAAAGGAGGAGGATATTCTCAGGCTCAAACTTACAAAAATGACAATGATTAGGTGGATGTGCAGTGCGTCCCTGAGTGCAAGGTCTGAGGGGGCTGGGTTTACGATGGAAGAGTTGAGAGGTAGGATGGGACTGGAGTGTATTGGTGTTGTGATGAGGAGAGGTAGATTGAGATGGTTTGAGCATGTGGAGAGGATGGGGGATGATAATTGGGTGAGGAAGACGAGAAGTGTCAATATTGGGGGTGGGGTTATGAGGGGTAGACCGAGAAAGACATGGGACGAGGTCATTAAGTGTGACCTCAGGGTTAAGGGACTGAACAGGGAGGCAGCAATAGATCGTGCAGCATGGAGAGCCGCCATTAGGTGACCAAGGCCGACGCATGCAAGCATGTTGGAGCCTTTAAAAACGAAACGAAACGAAAACGAAACGAAACGAACTTATACACTTATACTCGTATACACTTATACACTTATCTTATACATTTATACACGTATGCACTTATAAACTTATCTTATACACTTATACACTTATCTTATACACTTATGCGTCTATCTATCTACTCATCATTCAGTGTGTCAACCTATCTATCTTTCTATCCATTTACCTATCTATCATGTTATGTATTTACCTACCTATCTGTCTCAACATTTGTATAATTATCTATTTATCTATTAGTCTAACTACTTATCCATCTAGCTATCAGTCAGTAATTCTGTCTATCTGTCAGTCTAGCTATCTATCTATTTATCTATACATACAAACATAAGTAAGTAAGTAAGTAAGTATTTATTGACCACAATATCCAGTTACACATACAGGATTTCAAGCAACAATAAACCTTAGCATGATAAACAGTACATCAGATATTAGCAAACAATTATGGTCCACAAAACAAGCGAAGTATTAAAGGGTTGATTAGTGCATCTATATAGCCTTAATGAAAGATGGAAATCATTACACTTCTGAGTAGTAACTTAACTACAATTTGACCAATCACCTTTTTTACGAAAAAAAAAAAAAAAATGACATATCATGGTTAGAATAAGAGCATACAAAATGAATAAAATACACTTTAAATAACATAGGTTATGATAAACATTATAGTACACACTAGCCAAAACAGGAAAGGACCTTATACACTATCTCCTCAATAGGAAACTGAGCATCGTCACCAATGATTTGACTCAAGGAAGTAAAGTTATATCTTGTACGTATGTGCTGAGTCAGTGGACACACCTCCAGTACATGCAACTCTGTTTGCACAGCACCACATGGACAGAGCCGCTCTGCTACCGGGAGACGTCCCCGTCCACGCCGATTCCAACGGCCCGTCTCAATCGCCAGATTATGACTGATTACCCGCAGCCGACTAAATGCCATTCTGTGTACCTCACTAGTTTTACCACGACATTTATAGATCCCGTGAACTGTTAAGGTAGGGTTCAACACATTATAAATTAGCCTTCTAGAAGATGTAGAGTTAGAAATTGATCGCATTAAAGATTCAATGCCGACTTTAACATCATCAACAGAATTATTATTTAAACTCTTAATGTGTTTACTTGTTGGTGTGTTAACCGCCATGGTCAGCCTGACGGCGTGCACCCACGGGTCATCGGGCATACCACGCCTCTCCCCCACAGTCGCTGGAAAAGCTTCCTCTGCCTTGCTAGTACTAAAGATTTCAGTGGCGGGCACCCGAGTTCCACGTAACAAACGTCCGTGCACGCCGTCATACGAGCTCCCAGCAGCTGTTTAATACCCCAGCTATACAATTTTTCCATTGGCCTCAAGTTTCCATTGAACCAGGACTCACAGCCATATAGGATGGTTGACATTAAGGTTGCTTCAAACATTTTCTTTTTAACATAAAATGGTATGTCTATATTCTTTTCCAAAAATGACAGATTTCAGAATGTGGCACATTTTTGCTTGTGCGTGGGCGGTAATGGCGGACGACAGGGTCCCGTCGCTTGTGAACAGGCTGCCCAGATACACATACCTGTCACACCACTGCACGACCATATCACCAACGCAGAATGGCTCACCATCGCCCACTGACTCATGGATTGCAAAGAACTTGGTCTTACACACACACACACACACACACACACACACACACACACACACACACACACACACACACACACACACACACACACACACACACACACACACACACACACACACACACACACACACACACACACACACACACACACACACACACACACACACACACACACACACACACACACACACACACACACACACACACACACACACACACACACACACACACACACACATAAAACAGACATACATATATTCTCTCTCTCTCTCTCTCTCTCCTATTTTCATTCCCTGTCTCCCTCTTTCGCTTTTATTCATGGTGTCACTGCCCTGAGAGAGAGAGAGAGAGAGAGAGAGAGAGAGAGAGAGAGAGAGAGAGAGAGAGAGAGAGAGAGAGAGAGAGTTTCCTCCGTCTCACTAATAGGCCTGTGACTGGCGTGAGTTGAAGCGTAAGGGAAGAAAAAGAAAGCGAGGGAGAGGGAAGGAAAAAGAGGAGACAGAGAGAAAGAAGGAAGTCGGGGAGGAAGGAAGGAAGGAAGGAAGGAAGGAAGAAAGGAAGGAAGGAAGCAAGTAAGGAAGGAAGGAAGGAAGGAAGGAGGGAAGGAGGGAAGGATTGAAAACTGAAGTGGGTGGAGGGAAGATGGAGGGAAGGAGGAGGGAGAAAATTTCACTTCAGACTGTTATCATTATTATCAGCCGTGATAGCGAGCTGGTATTGTTTTCTGTGTGTGTGTGTGTGTGTGTGTGTGTGTGTGTGTGTGTGTGTGTGTTACCACGATAACTTCGCAAGCGCTCTAGATATCATCGCGAAATTTTACAGGCGTGTAGTAGGAAAAAAATACGATCACGAGTTTGAAGTTGGTGAAAATAGGTCAAAGTCTGTCTGTCTGTTACCACGATAACTTCGCAACCTCTCAAGATATCATCACAAAATTTTGCAGGTGTGTAGTAGGGATGAAAATCTCGGTCGAGTTCGAAAATGTTGAAAATAGGTCAAGGTCAAGGTCATATTCCGAGCCGCGCTAGATATGTATCGGCTCGCGGCTGGTGTGATTCCCTTGGGGGGCCTCGAGTTTGTCGTGTTTTGCAGATTTGAATATTTTGCTACACAAGCCTTGAAGATAGACATATTGCTTCGAAGAAAAGCAGATAGATAGAAAAACAGATAGATAAAGAATTGGATTGATACATGGATATACAGATTAGTAAATGGACGGGTAGATAGTTAGATAGATAGACAGATAGACAGATAGATAGGTAGGTAGGTAGATAAGTAACTGGATACAAATATAGATACTTAGAAAGATAGATAGATAAATGCGTAAATAAATAAATGGATAAACAGACAGAGACATAAGTAGATAAATAAGTAAATAGATAGACAGATAGATATGTATGTAGGTAGATAAGTAAATGGATAGGCAGATAGATACAGTAGGTAGGTAGATAGATAGACTAATTGACGAACAGATAGATAGACATATAGTTAGATAGGAAGATTGACTGACGGATGGATCGATAGACAGATAGATATAGTAAGACTGATAGACTGACAGATAGATAGACATATAGGTACACAGGTAGGTAGACTGACTGACTGCCGAATAGACAGATAGATTATCTGATGAAGAATACAGTACCATACTTCATCATATTCAATCAAGTGTATAAGTGAAAAATATAAGTGTATAAGTATAAGTGTATAAATGTACAAGATAAGTATATAAGTGTATATGTGTATAAGTGTATAAGATACGTGTATAAGTGTATAAGATAGGTGTATAAGTGTATAAAATAAGTGTATAAGTGTATAAGATAAATGCGTAAGTGTATAAGATAAGTGTATAAGTGCATAAAATAAGTGTATAAGATAAATGCGTAAGTGTACAAGTGTACAAGATAAATAAGATAAGTGTATGTGTATAAGATAAGTGTATAAGCGTATCCGTCCAATCTCTCTCTCTCTGGATTACTATACAGGGAGTTACGGGAAATGATGTAAGTAATTCCTTAAGGGTAATGGAAGTAATCCTGGGCGTGTGGCGTGGAGGGAAGGCAGGAAGGAAGG
>NC_137048.1:13149925-13174925 GCF_032717465.1 Coenobita brevimanus
AGTGTGGTGGTGTATTGTGGTGGTGTAGTGTGGTGCTGTAGTGTGGTGCTGTAGTTTTGTGGTGTAGTGTGGTAGTATAGTGTGGTGGTGTAGTGTGGTAGTGTAGTGTGGTAGTGTATTGTGGTGGTGTATTGTGGTGGTGTATTGTGGTGGTGTATTGTGGTAGTGTAGTGTGGTGGTGTAGTGTGGTAGTGTAGTTGTGGTGGTGTAGTGTGGTGGTGAGTGTGGTGGTGTAGTGTGGTGGTGTGGTGTAGTGTGGTAGTATAATGTGGTAGTGTAGTGTGGTGGTGTATTGTGGTGGTGTATTATGGTAGTGTAGTGTGGTGGTGTAGTGTGGTAGTGTAGTGTGGTGGTTTAGTGTGGTGGTGTAGTGTGGTGGTGTACTGTGGTAGTATAATGTGGTAGTGTAGTGTGGTAGTGTAGTGTGGTAGTGTAGTGTGATGGTGTATTGTGGTGGTGTACTGTGGTAGTATAATGTGGTAGTATAGTGTTGTAGTATTGTGTGGTAGTGTAGTGTGGTGATGTATTGTGGTGGTATAGTGTGGTTGTGTTGTGTGGTGGTGTATTGTGGTGGTGTAGTGTGGTGGTGTAGTGTCTCAGTATAATGTGGTAGTGTAGTGTGGTGGTGTACTGTGGTTGTGTAGTGTGATGGTGTAATGTGGTGGTGTAGTGTGGTGGTGTAGTATGGTAGTATAATGTGGTAGTGCAGTGTGGTGGTGTATTGTGGTGGTGTAGCGTGGTGGTGGTGTGGTAGTATAATGTGGTAGTGTAGTAATGTAGTTTTTCTTGTGGTTATGTAGTGTGGTAATGTGGTGTGGTTATGTAGTGTGGTGGTGTAGTGTGGTAGTGTAGTGTGGTGGTGTGGTGTGGTAGTGTAGTGTGGTAGTGTAGTGTGGTGGTGTAGTGTGGTCGTGTAGTGTGGTGGTGTATTGTGGTGGTGTATTGTGGTACTGTAGTGTGATGGTGTAGTGTGGTGGTGTAGTGTGGTGGTGTAGTGTGGTGGTGTATTGTGGTGGTGTGGTGTGGTGGTGTAGTGTGGTAGTGTAATGTGGTAGTGTAGTGTAGTGGTGTATTGTGGTGGTGTAGTGTGGTGGCGTATTGCAGTAGTGTAGTGTGGTGGTGTAGTGTGGTAATGTAGTGTGGTGGTGTAATGTGGTGGTGTAGTGTGACAGTGTAGTGTGGTAGTGTAGTGTGGTGGTGGTATGGTAGTATAATGTGGTAGTGTGATGGTGTAGTTTGGTGGTGTAGTATGGTAGTGTAGTGTGGTGGTGGTGTGGTAGTATAATGTGGTAATGTAGTGTGGTAATGTAGTTTGTCTTGTGGTTATGTAGTGTGATAGTGTAGTGTGGTGATGTAGTGTGGTGGTGGTGTGGTAGTATAATGTGGTAATGTTGTGTGGTAATGTAGTTTTTCTAGTGGTTATGTAGTGTGATAGTGTAGTGTGGTGATGTAGTGTGGTGGTGGTGTGGTAGTATAATGTGGTAATGTTGTGTGGTAATGTAGTTTTTCTAGTGGTTATGTAGTGTGGTAGTGTAGTGTGGTGATGTAGTGTGGTGATGTAGTGTGGTGGTGGCGTGGTAGTGTAGTGTGGTGATGTAGTGTGGTGGTGGCGTGGTAGTATAATGTGGTTGTCACGAATCAAATTCGCGACATTTTCCTTTTGTGAGAAACCACGAACTATTAATGGAAAACTCACTGTGTATCGTTCAGTTAACAGTTTCTCTCTCCATTTCGATGGTATACTTTTTTCAAAACATTCGTCACTGTTTCAGAAGTGACCGTTCTAATGCTCGTCATTAAGTGCTCTACTGAGCGATATTATTGTTTCTGTATTGTTCGCCCCTGCTTGCCTCGACCGTTGGCCACGCCTTCTCTCGGCTGGCCTGTGCATCCTGTATTTGAATGAGTCTTTTGTCTGTCGCGACGGAGTGAGGTTCTGTGCTCCAGTAGTGAGAGTGCGAGAGGTCCTCTAGCACCCAGACTCCACTAGACAACAGTTCTCCAGGCTCCCACCCTTCCTTGGTGATACGCTACATTGACCAGTATTTTCTTTTCGTTTTCCTAGACTTAAGAGTTTAGTTAAGGTGCTTTTCCTAAGTTTAAGAATTTAGCTTTTGAGTGAGTGAGTGAGTGCGATCTCATTATTTTGAATTCACTTTGAGATGTAATGTTGAATTTCTTCCTTTGTAATTAATAAATTTAACAGTTCTTTTTCTTTGAGCTTAATGTAATGTAAACTCGTGTTTCAATTCTCCATAATTAAGCTTATTTCCCTTATAGCTCCTAGCTTGCATAAACGCTTTGCTATTCATAACTGGTACTTAGGCCAGTCTTGTTGTATTAAGCTTAAAATCCGTTGTGCCTTCTAGGAGTTAACGCATCCGCAAGAACCTGATATTATTAATAGTATTAGTTATTTATTTATTTTTCTTTATGCGAGGAAGAAGGAACCAAAGGCCATGAGCCCGCAGTAACAGTTTCCTCCAAGAGAAAAACAAAATACAATGGAGAGCCAAATTCAAGATCCGATCATTTTGAGATGCCTGGACACACTGCGTTTGAAAGACTGGAGATCATAGGCAGCAGGAAATACAGACAGAGGGAGACAGTTCCAGAGCTGACCTGTTGCATAAATGAAAGACTGGGAGTAACGGTTAACTCTTGCATTAGAGAGTTGGACAGAAAAGGGATGAGAGTTTGCTGCCAGACGGGTGCTACGCGCCCGTCGTAGAGGTGGAGGAATGCAAGCAGACAGTTCAGAGGAGCAGTGACCATTAAAGTAGCGATAGAAAAGAGATAAAGATGCAACAGAGCGGAGAAGAGACAAAGGTTGAAGGGAGTTAGTAAGAGGAGGAGAGTTAATGAGACGAAAAGCCTTTGACTCCACCCTATTGAGAAGAGCTGTATGTGGGGAGCCTCCCCACACATGAGAGTTGTACTCCACACAGGGGCGGATAAAACCCCTGTATAGAGTCAACAATTGTGCAAGGGTAAAGAAAGAGCAGAGTCGGCTTAGCACACCCAATCTCTTGGAAGCAGATTTTACAAGAGATGTAATATGATTTTTCCAAGATAAGTCCCGAGTAAATGAAACCCCAAGCATGTTCAAGGATGATGCAGGATTAAGCTGAATATTATTAAACATTAGTGGGTATACCTGTGGAAGATTTTGTCGGATTGATAGGTGTAAGAACTGAGTCTTAGATGCATTAAAGACAACCATATTATTTTTACCCCAGTCAGAGATACGAGCCAAGTCAGACATTAGGTGTGCCATAGCCTCATCCCTTGTTTGTTGAAGTAACTGTTGAGATGGGCGTTGCGGGAACCGAATGGAAAGGTGAAGGGTGGAGTCATCAGCGTATGAGTGGATAGGGTTAGATGTACAGCTTAGAAGATCATTGATGAATAAAAGGAAGAGAGTTGGTGATAGGACAGAGCCCTGAGGAACACCACTGTTGATAGATCTAGGAGAAGAACGATGGCCGTCTACAACAGCGGCTATAGAACGACCAGAAAGGAAACTAGCGATGAAGGCACAGATAGAAGGATAGAAACTGTAGGAGGGCAGTTTGGAAATTAAAGATTTATGCCAGACTCGATCGAAAGCCTTTGAGATGTCAAGTGCAATGGCAAAGCTTTCGCCAAAGTCCCGAAAGGAGGATGACCAGGAGTCTGAAAGGTAGGTGAGAAGATCGCCAGTGGAGCGTCCCTGACGGAACCCATACTGACGATCGGAAAGAAGATTGTGATAGGAAAGATGCCTTAAAGTTTTTCTATTAAGAATTGACTCGAAAACTTTTGAAATACAGGACGTTAAAGCAATTGGACGATAGTTGGAGGGTTGGGAGTGGTCACCCTTCTTTGGGATTGGCTGGATGAGAGCAAACTTCCAGCAAGAAGGAAAGGTACAAGTTGACAGACAAAGGCGAAAGAGTTTGCCTAGGCAGGGTGAAAGCACAGAAGCACAGTTCTTGAGAACAACAGGAGGGACCCCATCAGGCCCATATGCCTTGTTAGTACTGAGGCCAGTGATGGCAGAAAATACATCAACTGAAGAAATCTTAATGTCAGCCATGAGGAAGTCAGAGGGGGGAAGTGATGGAGGAACAGCACCGGAATCGTCTAAGGTGGAATTGGAAGAGAAAGTCTGTGCGAAGAGATCTGCTTTATCAGTAGAAGAAATAGCTACAGAACCATCAGAGTAGAAAAGAGGAGGGAAGGATGATGAGGTAAAGTTGTTAGAAAGATTTTTGGCAAGGTGCCAAAATGAGCGGGAAGAATTCGAGTTGGAGAGTTGAGAGCATTTAGTATGGATGAAATTATTTTTAGTAGAGCGAAGAACAGACTTAGCACGATTCCGGGCAGAAACGTAAAGACGATGTGATTCAGGGGTGGGTTGGCTCCGGTACCTTTTGTAGGCCTTCTCCTTGTTGCGGACAGCAGTAGAACAAGCGTGATTAAACCAAGGCTTTCTTGCGTTAGTCAAAGGATATGAGAAAGGAATGTATGCTTCCATGCCCGAGAGAATAACCTCTGTCATGCGCAAGGCACACTCAGATGGCTCACGGCCATGGAAGGAATAATCATTCCAGGGAAAATCAAAGAAGTACTGCCTGAGGGCCTCCCAGTCCGCGGCTCCAAAATGCCATAGACGACGTTTCCCTGGAGGGTCCACAGGCCGTACCGGAGTGATAGGACTGGTTAAGGTAATAAGGTTGTGATCGGAGGAGCCCAACGGAGAGAAAAGAGTAACAGAGTAAGCAGAAGGATTAGTTGTGAGGGAGAGGTCAAGTATGTTGGAGCTCTCTGTCAGGGGTGAAGTAACTTTCTCCAGAGGCTAACAGTACTAATAAACAGCAATTGTGAGTAATTAGGTTCTGCTGTGTACTGTTGAGAAAGTTTATAAATTCTCGTTCTGAGAGAATCGGCGAAGCGGGCCGGCAAAAAGTAATCATTGCTTGATTTAGCAAGACAATTCATTGTCCCTGCTCTTCAATATTATTGAACATTTTCCTTTAATATTGCTCTTAAATTAAAAACCCCGTGACAATTGGTGACCTCGCCAGGATATTAACTCCTAGTTCTAAAGCTATTCACGAGAAAATACTCACTTGTTCATATTTAGGTATTTATCATTAAAGTTTATAGGCACAAGCTTACTGGTGTTTACCGTTAGTTTAGCAAGTGAATTTCTGCTTTATTAATCCATAGAGTACTTAACTCTATTTAGTACTTTATTCTTGGTAATGCCAGACGACTTTATTCGCTCCTGGGAAGTCGCCGTACCCATTGCGTTAATTATTGAGTCTTCCCAGTCATTTGCATTTTTGCTTTATTCTTTTCCAGTTAACTAGATAAGACTGGTCACCACTAGCTTGTGTCTGTATTCTTTACTTGTGTTTATTAGCATTAGTTTGCGAAGCAGAAGTCAGTACTCAGTTTCGGCTTGTTTAGTAAATTAGCGTCATGGCTACCACTGTATTTTTACAAGAAGCCAAAGACATGGGGCTTACCGAGCCCCAGGAAATTAAAGAGTACATACTCTCACGGCATAACCAGGAGCGCAGCGCGAGAATGATGCCCATGAAGAGCATAAGATTCAGCGCGAATACGAGTGAGAACAGCGCGAACAACGTGAAAGAGAGCGTGATATGAGCAAGAGCAGTGTGAGAAAGACCGCGAATACGAGCGTGAACAACGAGACAGAGAATGAGAACACGAACGTGCCGAGCGAGAAGCACGCGAAAAACATGAACTTGAAGTGCTGAAGCTCAAGCAAGATTCCTTGGCTTCAGACACATCTGGTGCAGTTGGTCCAAGCTCCATGAGCGTTCTCCCTGCACATGTTATGGCGACCCCACGCATCAAGCTTCCTTCATACAAGGAAGGCGAGTGAATTGAGCCGAACACAGCTCGTTTTGAGGACATGGCAGACATGTATCAATTGGATGAGGCAGCTAAGCGGCTCCAATTTCTTAGTTTATTTGAGGGCCCTGCCCTCGATATTCTCCACAGAATTCGTGGAGACAATCTCACATATGAGATGATGAAAGCTGCACTCATTAAGGTGTATGGTCTCACAGTAGACGACGCCAAAGTTCAGTTCATGCGAGCTCGTCTCCAAGACAAGGAGACAGCTGTTCAGTTCCTCGACCATCTCACTGCTTACTTAAATGAGTGGATGGAGAAAGATGAAACTCCTTCCACGCGTGAGGGGATAATTGACCTTATGCTGCTGTACACAGCTAGAGAGGTCGTGGCCTGCTGAGCTCATAGCACAGCTTAAGATCTGCCAGGTGAAAGATGCCAGCCAAATGGTAGAAAAGGCTGACGCATATTTCATTGCATACGGGTATCAAACTCGTAAGCAAAACACCTGGAACAGCAGAAAAGATACTGCCAAGTCTGGGAAGCCGTCTCAGACTGAATCCCAGCACCAACGCCGTTCTCAGAGTAATGGCCAAGGTCCAAAACCGCAGTGGAAGGACCAGGGGCAAAACACTCAGAAACCTGAGTGGAAGAGGTACAACAAGTACCCAAACCAGCAGCAATATCAGCCATGCAACCGACCGTTGGGACTGTCCTTTTCACCACCAGCTCAAGTGAATAGGAGGCAGGAGGCAAACGCAGCCTTCATTCCTCAGCAGCAGCACAGTGGTCACGTCCCTACCAATGGGTACTCCCCCACAGTTCACTAGTCCCACAGTGACAGTGAACCCCCCTCCACAGATGGCCAATGTTCCATCTCCACAGGCAGTGAGTACGACCCCTCAAGTATCTAATTCACAAGGCACCATGTTTGCTGCATCAGTTATTCAGCAGCCTCATGAGTGGCTAGCTGCTTCCTCCACAGGCCCTCCCACAGGTGACAGTACCTTCCTTGTTCAGCCAGGGTTTGTGGGAGGCATTCCTGTGAAGGTCCTGAGAGATAATGGATCCTCAGGTTGCTCTGTCAAGCAGAGTCTAGTTCGGCCTGATCAGTACACAGGTCGACAGATCCAAGCAAACCTTATTGATGGATCAGTGAGATTGTTCCCTGAGGCATGTATCCAGGTGGCATCTCCTTTCTATACTGGTATGACACTCGCAGTTGTCATGCCAGAACCCTTATTTGACCTAATCATAGGCAATATTCCCGGTGTCAAGGATAGTTGCACCGAAGATGACGCTACTCAGACTTCGGCTACAGTAACACAAGCCATGGCTGAGGCTCCAGACTGTGTCACCCCAGTGACCATTGAATCACCGCAAGATCTGATATGTAGCCAACTTGTTGTTCAAGAACAACATTCTGACCCGACACTTGCTGCCGTGCGGAACAAACAAAAGGGTAGAGTGATAAAGTATTCACGGGGAGGTCGAGCCAAGTTCCTTCGTAAACAAGGACGGCTCTACCGTGAGTCACGAATACCCGAGGGCGAGGTTCGACTGCAGTTTGTCGTTCCCGCCAAGTACCGCCTAGCAGTGTTACAATGGGGTCATTGTTCAGCCTTAGGAGGTCACATGGGCAAAAGGAAGACCCAGGGCCGTATCCGAGCTGACTTTTTCTGGCCAGGGATGGGACGAGACATAGATAGTTTTGTGCGTTCCTGCAATGTGTGTCCATGTAACACCAATCAGGGACATGTCCTTCCTGTGCCATTTGTAACCACACCTGTAATCTCTGAGTCAGTTGAGAGACAGGGTAGTGGTGAAGTGGGTGCAGACCTGACGTCTCGCCCATTGGCCCCACAGGACACATCATGTCCAGGGCCTGTATATACATACGTACCGTAGTTTAAGGGGGGAAAGTTCGAGAACCCGCAGAGGTGACCCAATGCTGTGTCTGCGGAGACATGAGCCCGAGTTTGCGTAAGGATTCTCAGCTGCCCCAATATTGTATATACATATGTACTCTAGGCTAAAGGGGGGACGTTTGAGGACCCGTGTGCAGTTCGAGGCTGTGTCTGAGAACACACGAGCCCGAGTTTGCATAAGGATTCTCAGCTCCCCGATATTAATATAAGTACTGTAGGTTAAGGGGGAAGTTCGAGAGAACCCCGCAGAGGCGACACGAGGCTGTGTCTGTGGACACACGAGCCCAAGTTTGCACAGGGATTCTTAGCTTCCCGATATTAATATAGGCACTAGGTTAAGGCACAGAATGAGGACCCGTGTGCAGTCCGAGGCTGTGTCTGAGGACACACAAGCCCGAGTTTGCATAAAGATTCTCAACTTGCCGACACTAATCGTAAGTCTAGAGTTAAGTTTAATCAGTAAACTACACGAGTCCTCGAGACCAACGGCGTCCAGGGACTACGTTTCCTGGTTAATAATCTACCTAATAAATTAATGGCGACCTCGAATGTACGAAGCTTAGGCTGTCACTCGTATTTTTCAGCTAAAGCGTACCTTTCGTAGCATGCACTGATTGCTAGGCAGAGAGAGTAATTGTAATGTAATAAGAATTTTTGTCTCATTGACACTTTTGATGCTCCACCTTAATTGATTTTGCAGGTACAGCGATGGGTGTAGCAGTTTTGCTGTGTGGGCCAGCTGATTGTCTGCCGCACACTGCCGCCTCTTCTCCTCTGCCTTCGTCGTCGCCATATTATTAATATTTACTGTATTATTTTACATGTAGGTACAGTTACACTACTACTGTCACACCTACACCATGTATCACATACACTACGCTACACAACAATTAGTTGTCAGTGTAAATGTGGCGAACTTTTGCTCAGTTTGACCTGAATACAGGATTTTCACCGTCGTCATGGAGTTTTTTCCCTCAAGCTTGCCTCTATTAACGTAAATACGAGGTTTTTACGCTCATTGGCGATAGTGATTTTCTCCTGTAGCAGGATAGCACACACACCACAGTGTGAATCTTGTGTGACTGAGTTAGGATGTGTACATATATATATATATATATATATATCCACAAATTTTTTCCCATAAGGAAAAAATTTCATTTTGCAGGGGCAGAATGTCACGAATCAAATTCGCGACATTTTCCTTTTGTGAGAAACCACGAACTATTAGTGGAAAACTCACTGTGTATCGTTCAGTTAACAGTTTCTCTCTCCATTTCGATGGTATACTTTTTTCAAAACATTCATCACTGTTTCTAAAGTGACCGTTCTAATGCACGTCATTAAGTGCTCTACTGAGCGATATTATTGTTTCTGTATTGTTCGCCCCTGCTTGCCTCGACCGTTGGCCACGCCTTCTCTCGGCTGGCCTGTGCATCCTGTATTTGAATGAGTCTTTTGTCTGTCGTGACGAAGTGAGGTTCTGTGCTCCAGTAGTGAGAGTGAGAGAGGTCGTCTAGCACCCAGACTCCACTAGACTACAGTTCTCCAGGCTCCCACCCTTCCTTGGTGATATGCAACATTGATCAGCATTTTCTTTTCGTTTTCCTAGACTTAAGAGTTTAGTTAAGGTGCTTTTCCTAGGTTTAAGAATTTAACTTTTGAGTGAGTGAGTGAATGCGATCTCATTATTTTGAATTCACTTTGAGATGTAATGTTGAATTTCTTCCTTTGTAATTAATAAATTTAACAGTTCTTTTTCTTTGAGCTTAATGTAATGTAAACTCGTGTTTCATTTCTCCATAATTAAGCTTATTTCCCTTATAGCTCCTAGCTTGCATAAACGCTTTGCTATTCATAACTGGTACTTAGGCCAGTCTTGTTGTATTAAGCTTAAAATCCGTTGTGGCTTCTAGGAGATAACGCATCCGCAAGACCCTGATATTATTAATAGTATTAGTTATTTATTGTCAGGGGTGAAGTAACTTTCTCCAGAGACTAACAGTACTAATAAACAGCAATTGTGAGTAATTAGTCTCTGCTGTGTACTGTTGAGAAAGTTTATAAATTCTCGTTCTGAGAGAATCGGCGAAGCGGGCCGGCATAAAGTAATCATTGCTTGATTTAGCAAGACAATTCATTGTCCCTGCTCTTCAGTATTATTGAACATTATCCTTTAATATTGCTCTTAAGTTAAAAACCCCGTGACAGTGGTAGTGTGGTTGTGTAGTGTGGTGGTGTAGTGTGGTGGTGTAGTGTGGTGGTGGCGTGGTAGTATAATGTGGTAGTGTGGTGGTTTAGTTTGGTGCTGTAGTATGGTGGTGTAGTTTGAAGGAGTAGTGTGGTGGTGTAGTGTGGTGGTGTAGTGTGGTGGTGTAGTGTGGTGGTGGTGTGGTAGTATAATGTGGTAGTGTAGTGTGGTAATGTAGTTTGTCTTGTGGTTATGTAGTGTGGTAATACTGAAGCATTGTGGGGTCATTTATTGAAATAACTATTTCCCGAGATGGCCTGCTGTGGTGCGGTGTGGTGTGATGTGTGTGATGGTGTGGTGTGATGTGGTGTGGTGTGGTGTGGTAACGAAGAGATGGCTTGGTATATTTGGTGTGATGATGAGGTACAGTAAGAGATGGTGTGGTGTGGTGTGGTATGGTGTGGTGTGCTGTGTGGTGTGGTGAGGAAGAGATGGCTTGATATATGTAGTGTTGTGATGTTGTATAATAGGGAGAGACGGAGTGGTGTGGTGTGGTGCGGTGTGATGAGGAAGAGATGGCTTGGTATATTTGGTGTGGTGATGAGGTACAGTGAGTAAGAAATGGTGTGGTGTGGTATGGTATGGTATGGTATGGTATGGTATGGTATGGTGTGGTGTGTGGTGTGGTGAGGAAGAGATGGCTTGGTATATGTGGTGTGGTGATGTGGTATAATATGGGAGAGATGGTGTGGTGCGGTGTGATATGGTGTGATGTGTGTGGTGTGGTGTGGTAAGGAACAGATGGTCTGGTATATGTGGTGTGTGATGTGGTATAGTGTGGAGGAGATGTTGTGGTGGTGTGTGGTATGGTGAGGAAGAGATGTTCTGGTATATGTGGTGTGGTGATGTGGTATTGTGTGGGAGAGATGGTGGTGTGTGGTGTGGTGTGATGAGGAACAGATGGCTTGGTATGTGTGGTGTGGTGATGTGGTATAGTGTGGAGGAGATGGTGTGGTGTGGTGTGGTGAGGAAGAGATGGCTTGGTATGTGTGGTGTGGTGATGTGGTATAGTATGGAAGAGATGGTGTGGTGTGGTGTGGTATAGTGTGGAGATGGTGTGGTGTGGTGTGGTATAGTGTGGAGATGGTGTGGTGTGGTGTGGTGTGGTGTGGTGTGGTATAGTGTGGAGAAGATGGTGTGGTGTGGTGTGGTGTGGTATGGTGTGGTATAGTGTGGAGAAGATGGTGTGGTGTGGTGTGGTGTGGTATAGTGTGGAGGAGATGGTGTGGTGTGGTGTGGTGAGGAAGAGTTGGCTTGGTATGTGTGGTGTGGTGATGTGGTGTAGTATGGAAGAGATGGTGTGGTGTGGTGTGGTGTGGTGTGGTATAGTGTGGAGGAGATGGTGTGGTGTGGTGTGGTGTGGTATAATAGTGTGGAGGAGATGGTGTGGTGTGGATTGGTGTGGTGTGATGTGGTGTGGTGTGGTGTGGTATAGTGTGGAGAAGATGGTGTGGTGTTGTGTGGTGTGGTATACACAACACCACTGGAATAATACCAGAACTGGAATATACGCGTCAGTGAGCAAATAACATTATTCAGTTGTTGTTATTGTCTTTGCTTGTTTAGTGGAGTTTGTGGGGCGAGGAGAAAGAGAGAGAGAGAGAGAGAGAGAGAGAGAGAGAGAGAGAGGGAAACCGACAGACAGACCGACAGAGAAGGGGAAAAGAATGATGACTGAGAGGGAGGCAGGAAAGGCGTGAGAGGGAGGAAAGAGCGAAAAGAGAAAAAGAGAGGAGAGGAGGGGAAGGTGAGAGAGAGAGAGAGAGAGAGAGAGAGAGAGAGAGAGAGAGAGAGAGAGAGAGAGAGAGAGAGAGGAGATAGAAAGGAGAATAGCGGAGGGGGAGGAGAAGGAGGGGAGGGGAAACAGGGTAATTGAGAGGGAAGTGAGAAAGAGAGGATGACAATAGTCTTGTATAAAAATTTGCCACTTTATCTCTCTCTCTCTCTCTCTCTCTCTCTCTCTCTCTCTCTCTCTCTCAAAATGTCAGTGTTAATTAAAATGTCGAAAATTTGCAGACACTGTATGGTTTTTGGAAAGTAATATATATTTTTTAATCCATGCAGGGTGGGGGTGAGGGTGGGGGTGGGGGTGAGGGTGGGGGTGAGGGTGGGGGTGAGGGTGGGGGGGTGAGGGTGGGGGTGAAGGTGGGGGGGTGAGGGTGGGGGTGAAGGTGGGGGTGAGGGTGAGGGTGAGGGTGAGGGTGGGGGTGGGGGTGGGGGTGGGGGTGGGGGGTGGGGGCAGGGGTGGGGGTGAGGCGGGTGTGTTCGGTAAGGGTGGGGGTGAGGATATTAACCAGCCATATCCGAAAATAAATCGCTTAGGAAGAGATGTTCAGTGAATAGTAGGGAGATATATGAGAGAGGGGGAGACCGAGGATGAGGTGGAAGAGGGACAGGGAGAGGGAGACCAAGGATGAGATGGAGGGATGGGGTAGAGTGTATGAGAGGGGGGGTTGTAAATTGGGGGAATGGAGAGTGAGAAACTAACAAGGAGAGTGTATATGTGAGTGAGGTGGCAGGGGTCAGAGGGAGGGGAAGACCGAGAATGGGATGGAGTGGAGAGGCATATGAGAGAGGGGGGAGCCGTGCAGAACAAGATAATGCTACGGCTCTACATCCCTTCCATAGCATCATATTCTACCGTTAATCTCATCCTATAACTCAGCATTCAAGATCGAGAGAAGGCAATTTAGATTAATACTAGAATATGATGCTAGTCACGAAGAAGTGCAATGGAAAGGATGCAGAGCTGTAGCAATGTCTTTTTTCTGCCACTTAGCCGCGTGAAATAAGTTGCAAACACAAAAATCTTGGTCAAGAGAGAGACAGAGAGAGAGAGAGAGAGAGAGAGAGAGCAAATTTCGTGGTGGATTGAATACTTCCTCCTTTCCTGTAAAATTTCCTATCCGGGTCAATTTTCCCCCAGGTTAAGTGTAAAGCCATAAGAAAAAATATCGTTACCCCAGGAATGTTCGATGCGAAACGAGCGTTAGCTGGGCTATGTGGGCGGGTCCTTGCTGTTCGCCCCTCCACTATCTAGTGTTGCCATATCACAGTCCCATTACAGGAGTTGGAATAATGAGCAAGAATGAGCCATATGGCAGGGAAATATATAGGACGTGTTTGCATTACCCTGAGCGCCCCGCCGGGGCTTACTAATGAAACTCGGGAGGTTTATTATTTTCCTAGTGTCCAACACTTATTATCTATAGAACACCACAAATAAATTATTTTGGAGGGTGTTAAATCTATAGGCATCGACTGTTTCTTATTTATGATAGTCTAAAAGGGGTGCACGAGTTCATTTCTTTGCTTTAGATGGGTGGTTAAATGCTTCAGATGGATGCTTCAGACGTCTAGAGGCTGTTTTGGAAGCAGGGGGTGGTAAACAGTACAGAATAATAAAGCAATGAGACTGAACATATATTATTAGTTTCCTTCTACTCAACGTTTATTATATGTAGAAAGCAATACATATCATTATTACACTGAAATTTACTAACTTGGCTTGTATCGGTGTCGGAGTTTGGGAGTCGAGTCTGTTGTGGGTGGGTGCAACTGGGGTAGCAATGCGGGGTAGGTGACTAGATGTTGACGGTGGGACAAGGACAATGTGGTTAACAGATACACAGACATAAGGACAATCAAAAGTATTATTATACGGATTTACAGTGAAGTAGTAGTAGGAACAGCAGTAGTAGTGTTGTGAGGGAAATTAGACACAATAGGAAAAGGGGGGATTAGTAATGGCAGCGCCAATAATGATGGTAACAGATTTAGCAGTCTTGTGCTAACGTTGCTTGTGTGGGAGTGATGATGTGAGGAGTAATGTAATACAGTAGGGGTTATAGGACCGGACGACAAGAAACCCCCTGAGAAATATGACGGTGTGCAGTACGAGGATACCGGGAAGTAAGTGTAATAAAAGAGACAGAGACTGAAGGAAAATAATGCACGTATGAGGTGAAGCAACAGTTAAGGCCTGGATAACGTGGCGTAGCAGGATACCACAGCTGTATCTTCGTTGTCTCATATTTTGTGTTGTTTGTATCTAATTTCATCTGGTTATTGTAAGTTCTTGGTGAATGCTCTCCACTGCCCATCAGAATGTGGTTTAGTCGTCCACATAGAATAACTGCAACATTTGTAACCATCCGCACAGCTACTGTGGGAATCAGCATTGAGTTCACAACCATTCTATATTACAGCTATAGACAATCCAGGAATAAAATATTCACTAAAATTATCATTGCAGTGATAATAATAAGTTGCAGCTTATACAGGCTACAACAGGCTCGGTGCTTTATTTATATGATGAGGACCCGAATTATATGGGTCGTGTCTGGACCAGTTTCACAGGACCCCATGATAACGTAGTAGTCAGTGTTATAATATATGCTATGTATGTTACGAACGCATAATGTTTTGCAGGTGAATAGCATGGAAAAGCTTCGAATCCAGTGTCATTAGGTTTCTCACCATTCGCCTCGAAGCTCGGTTCCAAACTACCACTCACTGTTGTCCGTTCGCCTGCCCTCTCTCTATACCTGACTTCCACTTTCTTCCACCGAGGGGGGTACAGAAACTTTGGTGAGTGGGTGTACATCCTTTTCCCTACCCGTTCTCCTTGGTATGAATCATAAGAAATTTTGAGAAACTCCTTGTCCTTATGACTGCAAGGATCTCTCTCTCTCTCTCTCTCTCTCCTAATCTGATTCTATTTGTTAGGGTGATGGTCAGTTATTACACCATTTTAAAGAGAGAGAGAGAGAGAGAGAGAGAGAGAGAGAGAGAGAGAGAGAGAGAGGAAAAGAAAATTTGGGAGGATGGTAAGAGAAAAGAGAAAGAGGAGGGAGGAGACTGACTGGTATGGAGAGAGAGAGAGAGAGAGAGAGAGAGAGAGAGAGAGGGAGGGAATGGTGTTGATGGCCACAAGTGATAATTTGCATAGGAAATATTTTATATAAGAGACTTGCTTACGAGATATCCCTGTCTTTCTCCCCCCCTCCCCGTTCTCTCTCTCTCTCTCTCTCTCTCACCTATAACCTTTCCTTCCACCTTATGCAAATAGTTTGGTGGTTTGGTAGGTAGGGAGGGAAGGCAAAGGGGTAGGTAGGTAGGTAGGTAGGTAGGTGGGAGGAGGAAGCAGAGGGATAGGAAGGTAGGTAGGTGGGAGGAGGAAGCAGAGGGATAGGAAGGTAGGTAGGTGGGAGGAGGAAGCAGAGGGATAGGAAGGTAGGTAGGTGGGAGGAGGAAGCAGAGGGATAGGTAGGTAGGCAGGCAGAGATAAGTAGGTAAGTAGGTAGGTATGTAGATAGATAGATAGATAGATAGGTAGGTGTTGGTGAGCAGGTAGGCATGTTGTGGTACACGTCCGGCTATTTAATGTTTCCATTGTCTTTCATTTTATTTTTATTTTTTCAAGTTTAATTATCCTACAACACGAGGAAGAAGAAGAGAAAACACGACGTATTTTATTTTTGTGTTATTATAAAAAAAAATATCAAGAGGAAAGAGGAAGACAGCAGGGCAGTGTCATTCTCTCTTTCTCTCTCTCTCTCTCTCTCTGTCCAGAACTCTTGATGTTTTCCTTTTCACTCCGCTGGTTTTGATCTCCTCCTCCTCCTCCTCCTCCTCCTCCTCCTCCTCCTCTGTGCATTGCACATCCACACTGTGCACTGTGCAGCCTTCTTTTATCCAAGACACTCGTCGTATATATTTTTCAATCTCCCCAATGCAAAGAAAGCAATATAAGCACAGATTAGGATCTGCACAGATAACCCTGAGTTAACGGTCACTACTCCTACTTTCGACCTGTGATGGGCTGTGGATCACTGAGGGTCCCTGTTAGTCAAGTGACCACCATCGGGTTTTTTTAAATTAACCAGGGGTCACTGCTTCAGGAGGAAACTTGTGTACTTGTCCCACATGGGAGAGTTCCTTGTCTCAGTGGAGTGAACGGAGCTAGGGCCTGATTGACTGCCGCCTACCTCAAAAGTGCCAGGCAAGGCTGCCGCACCACCCCTAAACATCCACACTGTGTAGTGTGTAGTTTCCACGTTATGTCCACAGACTTCCCATAAACTCAATGTATCGGTTTATAATGTCATGCCGTAACTATTATTTTATTTGTTTACTTTCTCTTTCAGGTTACTCAGTCGGGTAGCTTATAGACAAAGTATTATAGGATGTGACTTTTCCTTTCCAGTTTTTCCTATGAAATTTCCATGTCAGTTTTTCCATGCTGCATGGTGGTTTTTCTCACTTTTTCCTGGCGAGTTTGGTGGTGGGGGGAGCCTTCTTGCTTTACTATCCTTATCCTTCAGCATGTACTGTAGAGTTAGAACTTGTAGTCATAGTTTTCTCTGTAACAAGCAGCCTCGAAAGGACCATAAGGTCTGTTGCTGTTTGGTTTCCTATGTAATCCTATGTAATCCTCCTCCTCCTCTTCTTCTTCTTCTTCTTCTTCTTTTTCCTCTTCTTCTTCATCTTCTTCTTCTTCTTCTTCAATTCCTCTTCCTGGTTTGTGTTGTTTATTCTTATTCTAGTTTTTGCTTCGTTTCTTTACACATTTTCCAACAGCCAGAGAGAGAGAGAGAGAGAGAGAGAGAGAGAGAGAGAGAGAGAGAGAGAGAGAGAGAGGAAGAAGGAAAAAAGGAGTTAAGAAGAGAATTTACAAATGAAATGAGAGAGAGAGAGAGAGAGAGAGAGAGAGAGAGAGAGAGAGAGAGAGAGAGAGAGAGAGAGAGAGAGAGAGAGAGAGAGAGAGAAGATGGAAAAAAAGGAAGAAGGGAATAACAGAGAATTTACAAATGAGAGAGAGAGAGAGAGAGAGAGAGAGAGAGAGAGAGAGAGAGAGAGAGGGGAATGCAATCAGGGAGGGCGTTGGAGAAATATTCATGGGAGTTGCAGGTGACAGAGCAGATAGATAGATAAGTACATAGACAGATAGATAAACAGATAGACAGGTAGATAAATAGACAGATAAATAGACTGATAGACATAGGTATGTTGATAGATAAATAGATAGACAAATAGACTGATAGAGATAGATAGATAGATAGAATGATAGACAAGGATAGATAGTTAGATAGGGAAATAAACATAGACTGACAGATAGATAGACTGATCGACAGATAGATAGATAGGTAGATAGATTGATGAACAAGTAGACTGACATAGATAGATAGATAGGTAGATGGATAAATAAACAGATTAACTGACAGATAGACAAAGAATCTGATAGACAGACGAACAGATAGATAGACTGATAGACACACAAAGTTAAATAGATAGACAGATAAACAGACGTATAGCGAGGTGTGACAGACGCATAACGAGGAGTGGCAGACGCATAACGAGGTGTGACAGACGCATAACGAGGTGTGACAGACGCATAACGAGACGGAGCAGACGTATAGCGAGATAAATACACTCTTCCACCGAATCATTTAGCAATAAATAAAATAAATAAATAAAATAATAAAATAAATAAAATAATAAAAATAATGAAATAAATAAAATAATAAAAATAATGAAATAAATAAAATAAAAATAATGAAATAAATAATAAATAATAAAATAATGAAAAAATAAAATAATTAGAAATAAATAATAAATAATAAATATTTAATAATAAATAAATAATAATAATGAATAGAAAAAATAAAATAAATAAAATAAAATAAATAAAATAATAAAATAGATAATATAAAATAAAAGCCAATTCTCCAAATCCAGACTGCGACAAGGATAGTCATTATCGACCTGACCCGACCTGCTTAAGCCGTGACCCGACCCGACCCACCACACCCTGTCTGATGACCTGGGGAGACAGGGGGAGGGAGGAAAAGGGGGAGGGAGAGAGGGAGGGAGAAAGAGAGGGAGAGGGCGCGCATGGTTGATGGAGGGAGAGAATAGAGGGAGAGAAAAGGAACATGAGACTAGAAGAGGTTTAATAACTGGAATGAGAGAGAGAGAGAGAGAGAGAGAGAGAGAGGTGGTGTAGGTCAGTGTGTGGACCTCCCTGACTTACTGCCCATAAAGACTGAAACCTACCTTCCCTCTCTCTCTCTCTCTCTCTCTCTCTCTCTCAATATTTTAATTATTATAGAAGCCAATCTCACGAGAAAGTTCTATCTATCTATCTATCTATTGCAAGGCACGATAATCCCGTAAGGGGTGGCCATTTGCGTTATTTGTTTTACGGGGAGGGGTACTAACCCTCCGCCAACCCACTTGCTGACACGTAGGGAACACGTATGGGTTGGTTATATGGTTACCACCCAGCACTGTAAATGGTTTCTTAGCTTACAGGAAACCATTTGGCTTGTCACTCAATGTAAAATGGTTTCCTGTAAGCCAAGAAACCATTTACAGTGCTGGCTGGTATAGAAATATTAATTACATCGATAAAAAAGAGAAATTGATTAGGTGACGGGAGTCGGTGGCCTTGCTGAATACGGCTCTACGTCTTTTCCATAGCACTTCTTCGTGACTAGTATAATATTCTAGAGTTAATTTATTGCTACAGTTCAGCATTCAAAGTGAGCGATGGCAATTTTAGGCCAAGTTAGAGTGAAACTAATGGTGCTCAAGAGGTGATATGTGATGGTATGTGCAACTTAGGGCTACTGGGCCTCAGGGAACAAACTGTCTAGTCTATGCACAGACCCCGGACACATTGAAAAAAAAAAAAAGATATTGGCGTATTAATAAAGCTACACTTTCTCCTCTACTCTCTCTCTCTCTCTCTCGTTCTTCGTCTTTCAGCCTTCTGTTTTCCTTCGTTCTTTCCTTTTCCTCCTTTCCTTCCTTCATTCATTTTAACTTCCTTTCTTCCTCCCTTCCTTCCTTCCTTCTTTTCGACTTTTCTTCCTTCCTTCCTTAATACATTCCTTCATTCATTCACTCATTTATTTATTCATTCTTTCAATCAGTCAGTCATCCTTCCTTCCTTCCTTCCTTCTTTCCTTCCTTCCTTCCTTCCTTCCTCCATCTATCCTTCCTTCCATCCTCCCCTCCTTCCTTCCCTCCTTCCCTCCTTTCTCCATCCTTCCTTCCATCCTTCCTTCCCTCCTTCCTTCCTTCCTTCCTTCCCTCCTTCCTTCCTTTCTTCTTTTCTATCTTTATATCTTCCTTCCTTCCTTCCTTCCTTCCTTCCCTCCTTCCTTCCTTCCTTCTTTCCTTCCTTCCTTCATTCCTTCCTCCCCTCCTTCCTTCCCTCCTTCCTTCCTTTCTCCATCCTTCCTTCCATCCTCCCCTTCTTCCTTCCTTCCTTCCTTCCCTCCTTCCTTCCTTCCTTCCTTCCCTCCTTCCTTCCTTCCTTCTTTTCTATCTTTATATCTTCCTTCCTTCCTTCCCTCCTTCCTTCCTTCCTTCCTTCCTTCCTTCCTTCCTTCCTTCCTTCCTTCCTTCCTTCCCTCCTTCCTTCCCTCCTTCCTTCCTTCCTTCCTTCTTTCCTCCTTCCTTCCTTCCTTCCCTCCTTCCTTCTTTCCTTCCTTCCTTCCTTCCTTCCTTCCTTCCTTCCTTCCTTCCTTCCTGTCCACTCTTTCAGCCCTCATTCCTTCTTTTGGTTCTGCTGTTCGTCACTGTATTCTCTGTGTCCTTCTCCTTTGTGTTCTTTATCCTTCATCCTACTTCCTTCATCTTTCCCTCTCTTCCCTTCACCTATTTCTCCTCCTTGCCTCTCCCCTCCTTCACTCGGCTCCAAAAATTTTTCAGACATCTTCCTTCCTTCCTCCTCTAATTTCTTCCTCCTCCTCCTTTCCATTCTTCCTCCTTCTCTCCTTCCTTCCTCCTTCTCCTCTCCCCCTCCTCTCCTTCCTTCCTCCTCCTCCTCTCCTTTCTTCTTCCTTCTCCTCCTCTCCTTTCTTCCTCCTTCTCCTATCCTTTCTTCCTCCTCCTCCTCTCCTTTCTCCCTTCCTCCTCCTCCTCTTCTAATCTTTCTTCTTCCCTCTTCCTTCATCCTCTTTCCTATCCTTTCTCTTCTCATCTGCCCAGTTCTCTTGCCTTCCCTCTCCCTTCTTCCTTCCTTTATCCTACTTCTCTTCCTTCCTTCCTTACTTTTTCCTTCATTTTACGTTCCCATTTCTCTCCCTTCTCCCTTCCTTAAGTTTCTTTCCTCCTCCTCCTCCTTCTCCAGCTTTTTCTACTTGCCCTTTCCTTTCCTCTTCTCTTCTCTTTCCTCCTTCCTTCCTCATCCTTCTTTCTCCTCTTTCTTACTTCTTTGCTTCCTCTCCGTCTCTGTTTCCTCCCTTCTTTCCTTCCTCCTTCCTTCCCTACCTCTCCTCCCCTCTCCTCTTCTCTCTTCTGTCATTTTCTCTTCTTTCCTCTCTGTCCTCTCCTCTTCTTTGTGTTCCTCTTTTCTCCTTCAATTTCGTTTTCTCCTCCCATCTCTGTCTGTCTGTCTGTCTCTCTCTCTCTGCTATCAGTTGAGGTCATCATATCCATCAAGTAATGCACTCTTTGCATTCACCACACCAGTCACCACACACCACCACACCAGTCACCACACGCCACCACACCAGTCACCACACACCACCACACCAGTCACCACACGCCACCACACCAGTCACCACACGCCACCACACCAGTCACCACACACCACCACACCAGTCACCACACGCCACCACACCAGTCACCACACGCCACCACACCAGTCACCACACGCCACCGCACCAGTCACCACACGCCACCACACCAGTCACCACACGCCACCGCACCAGTCACCACACGCCACCACACCAGTCACCACACGCCACCACACCAGTCACCACACGCCACCGCACCAGTCACCACACGCCACCACACCAGTCACCACACACCACCACACCAGTCACCACACGCCACCACACCAGTCACCACACGCCACCACACCAGTCACCACACGCCACCACACCAGTCACCACACGCCACCACACCAGTCACCACACGCCACCGCACCAGTCACCACACACCTAATATTTTTTGTTTTATATACAACCCGTATCTTTCTTCCGGGGACGAGGATGTTGTATTAATTCAGTTGTTGGTTGTGATAGTCAAGGAGAAGGTTGTGCCTTGGAATATATGTTATGTGTGAATGTAATTGGTGCAGAGAGAGAGAGAGAGAGAGAGAGAGAGAGAGAGAGAGAGAGAGAGAGAGAGAGAGAGATGGATCAATTAGCCAGCAATGGAATAAGATAATTATGTTGATTGGCTGGGTTGTAATTACTAAACTAAATGATGCATTTTTCTTTTGTGTTATTTTAATATTAAAGAACAGCTGATTAAGAGAGAAGGAAATGACTGTGAGTGATTGCAGGGATAGATAGATAGATAGATAGATAGATAGACAGACAGACAGACAGATAGGTAGTTGAAAGAAATAGATACATAGTTAGATAGATATATAGATAAATAGAAAGACCGAGACACAGAAAGGTAGGTAGGAAGGTAGGTGCAAAGGTAGAGAGAGAGAGAGAGAGAGAGAGAGAGAGAGAGAAACAGGTAGGTAGGTAGGTAGGTAGGTGGGTAGATAGATAGGTTGATAAATAGATAGATAGGCAGATAGAGAGGGATAGATAAATAGACAGAGATAGATAAAGACAGACAGGTAGATAGGTAGGTAGGTAAGTGGATAGACATAGGTAGTTACTTCGAAGTGTTTATCTAGCAGACATAAGTATACCTACCTACCTACCTACCTGCCTACCTGCCTACCTGCCTACCTACCTACCTACCTACCTACCCAATTACCTATGCACATACATACATACATAACATCAGATCTACACATCAATAAGTACACACTTAGACTGACCTAAAGAGCACACACACACACACACACACACACACACACACACACACACACACACACACACACACACAAT
Source organism: Coenobita brevimanus (assembly GCF_032717465.1). Classification (NCBI taxonomy): domain Eukaryota; kingdom Metazoa; phylum Arthropoda; class Malacostraca; order Decapoda; family Coenobitidae; genus Coenobita; species Coenobita brevimanus. The sequence continues at coordinate 13,171,846 of NC_137048.1, forward strand.
CCTTTCCTTATCATTCTCCCTCCAGTCATGTCCCAGTGGTCTTGTCATTTTCCTTTTATTATTGTACAGCGCTGACGTGTACGTGTGTGTGTGTGTGTGCGTGTGTGTGTGTGTGTGTGTGTGTGTGTGTGTGTGTGTGTGTGTGTGTGTGTGTGTGTGTGTGTGTGTGTGTGTGTGTGTGTATGTGTGTGTGTGTGAGAGAGAGAGAGAGAGAGAGAGAGAGAGAGAGAGAGAGAGAGAGAGAGAGAGAGAGAGAGAGAGAGAGAGAGAGAGAGAAAGTGAAAGAGTGAGGATTTCCGAAGCATGAATGACACCAAAATAAATCGCTCAGGAAAAAGTGTTAGAGCCTGAAATTGCCTCCTCTCCATTTCTTTATTCCGCGTTGTAACGATTCATTAACAATAGAACATGATGCTAGTCACGAAGAAGTGTTGTGGAAAGGTGGTAGAGCCATAGCATTGCCTGTTTCACTGCAGCTCCCTAGGGTCGGATAAGGAAGCTCCGTAACACCTTTTCATGAGTGGTTTATTTTCTTAATACATAATACTGTCCTCTTCTGTGTTACATAAATCCTTCCACTACCGCTGTACACTGCATAAATAACTTACAAAAGTATATAAACCAGCCATATTCATAAATAAATAGCTAAGGAACAGGTGTTAGGGAGCTACCCGTTTCAAGGCCGTATTATTAGTGAACTAAAAGCCTCGTAACAGATTATTCTAAGTGATTTATTAAGCCTATTACACGTTATCGTTCTCATTTATGTTATATATTTGTAATGTAGTGACAGTTCTTAATAACGCAATGTAGGATTTGAAAAGGGCTTAATATACAACATAGGCAAGAGTAAAGTGATGGTCTTTGAGAGAGGTGAAGTTAGTGAATGTACAGCGAGGTTGGATGGTGAGGAAATGGAACATGTGAGTGCGTTTAAGTACTTGGGTAGTGTGATGAGTAAGGATGGAGGTTTGGAGGGTGATGTGCTTGAAAGGGTACAGCAGGGAAGAAAGGTTGCTGGTTCCTTGAAAGCAATGATAAGAAACAGGGAAGTGGGCATGCAAGTGAAAAAGTCAGTGCATGACAGTATTGTGATACCAACTCTAACGTATGGAAGTGAAGCCTGGACCTTATTGGAGGGACAGAAGTCAAGAATGAGTGCAGTGGAAATGAGTTATTTGAGAGAAGCCTGTGGAGTCACTTGGAGAGAGAGACTGACAAATGAGGAAGTGAAGGAGCGTTGTGGTGTGGATGTGGATGTGATAGGAAGCGTTAGGAGAAACACACTGAGGTAGTTTGGCCATGTGGAGAGGATGGAGAGTGAGAGACTGACGAGGAGAGTGTATGTGAGTGAGGTGGAGGGGGGGAGAGGGAGGGGTAGGCCAAGGATGAGATGGAGGGATGAAGAGGTATATGAGAGAGGGGGGTGTGAGTTGGGAGCAGGGCAGTGAAATGGAGGGGGAGAGGGCGACATGGAGGCGATTTGTTTGTGGTCACTCCTTACGGGATTAAGACGTCTGGCAATATATAGATAGATAGACTATACAAACAGAATGGCAGATGGAAAGGCGTTGCGACATCTCAGGATCGAAATGTAATATTCTACTTATTCTAACACAAGATGATTTTATGTGATAAGATTAAACGGTTGATTTGGCTAGTAACCAAGGAGACTCATGATGGCCAAGTGCAGTCAGATTAGAGGGTTGATTCGACTAATGATAATAATAATAATAATAATAATAATAATAATAATAATAATAATAATAATATCAGCTAGAACGTCAACAACAACAACAACAACAATAATAATAATAATAATGATAATAATAGTAATAATAATAATTATTGGCGCCTGGTGGTTTAGTGGGTAGCAACGGTGCTCCAATCGGATTGAGCCAGTGAAGGTTTATATCCAAGGTGTGGTTGGGGTTTATTGCTCACGTAATGCCACTCAGGAATGAGTGAGGCTGGTCATTCTCATCTTAAATGCCAGGACCAACTTGCCTAGCCCCAGGCTCCTACGCTTCTCATGGGGCAACAGAGGATTAGATGATGGATGGATGGATGGATAAAAATAATAGTAATCATCATCATCATCATCCAATCCTACATTGCCCCATGAGGAGCGTAGGAGCCCGGGGCTAGGCAGTTGGTCCTGACATTTAAGATGAGAGTGACCAGCCTCACTCATCCCTGAGTGGCAGTACACGAGCAATCAACCCCAACCACCCCTTGGATATAAACCTTCACCGGCTCAATCCGATTGGAGCGCAATAATTACCCACTAACCACCAGGCGCCAAAATTTGGTTATATGGTTACCACCCAGCGTAGGAAATGGTTTCCTGGTGTACAGGAAACCATTTGGCTTGTCACTCAGTGTAGAGTCACCCACAGGCAGCAGGAAGAGGAAAGAATGAAGGAAAGAAAGACAGAAGAGGGAGTGTAAAGTTACCCATAGGCAGAAGGACAAGGAAAGAATGAAGGAAAGACAGAAGAAAATGGAAGGAAAGAAGGATGGAGGAGAGGAAAGGGCAGACACCCGACAGAAGCACTACATCGAGTGAGTGGATGGTGAGTGCCCCCACCTACCACAAAATAATAATAATAATAATAATAATAAAAATAATAAAAAAAAAAAATAATAATAATAATAAGTGTTGGTGTGTGCAGAAGAGCCTTGCCACAAAGTCAGGGGGCTTCATTGCTACCTGGTACACTATTTTTGTCCGACATTGTACAATATTAAATGTTTGATGTGTGTGTGTGTGTGTGTGTGTGTGTGTGTGTGTGTGTGTGTGTGTGTGTGTGATTATTTTTTTCCGGCACTGTATAATATTAAATGTTTGATGTGTGTGTGTGTGTGTGTGTGTGTGTGTGTGTGCGTCATTATTTTTTTCCGGCACTGCATAATATTAAATGTTTGATGTGTGTGTGTGTGTGTGTGTGTGTGTGTGTGTGTGTGTGTGTGTGTGTGTGTGTGTGCATGGGTTAGGGATGGGATGGAGAGGGAGGTGAAGTAGGATGGAGAGGAGTAGAGGAAGGAAGAGGAGAGACTGTAGTAGAGCACGGGTGATG
>NC_137048.1:13179925-13182425 GCF_032717465.1 Coenobita brevimanus
TATGACAGAGGAGCTAGTTGGAGAAGAACAAGGGGGATTTAGGAAGGGAAAAGGGTGTGTAGATCAGATATTTGTTCTAAGATGTTTAGTGGAGAAGTATCTAGAGAAGGGAAGGAAAGTGTATGCTGCCTTCATGGACTTGGAGAAAGCTTATGACAGAATAGATAGGCAAGGTATGTGGAAGGTATTAAGAATATATGGAGTGGAGGGGAAATTGTTGAGTGCTGTGAAGAGTATGTACGAAGGAGCTAGGGCTACGGTGCGAGTGGATGGTGAGCTGAGTGAGTTCTTTGATCTCAATGTGGGACTGAAACAGGGTTGTGTGATGTCTCCATGGCTGTTTAATATATACATGGATGGGGTTGTAAAGGAGGTGCAAGGTAGGGCAGTGGATGTTGGAGTGGCTCTAATGAATGAGGGTGAGATTTGGATGATTCCGGTGTTGCTGTGTGCTGATGATACAGTATTGGTGAGTGAAGATGAATGGGAGTTGCAAGGTTTGGTGAATGAATTTGGAACAGTGTGTAGGAGGAGGAAGTTGAAAGTTAATGTAAACAAAAGTAAAGTTATAGTGTTTGAGAGGAATGAAGTCACAGAGTGTGCAGTGAGGTTGGATGGTGAGGATATGGAGAATGTGAGTGCATTCAAGTACTTGGGTAGTGTGATGAGTAAGGATGGAACTTTGGGGGATGAAGTGCGTGAAAGGGTACAGCAGGGAAGGAAGGTTGTTGGTTCACTGAAATCAGTGATGAGAAATAGGGAGGTGAGTATGGAAGTTAAGAAGTCACTGCATGATAATATTGTGATCCCTACCCTGACGAATGGAAGCGAGGCGTGGACCTTGCAAGAGGGGAACAAGTCAAGAGTGAGTGCAGTGGAAATACGTTACTTGAGAGGAGCATGTGGTGTGACGTGGAGGGACAGGTTGACGAATGAAGAAGTGAAGCAACGTTGTGGGGTGGATGTGGATGTGGTTGAGAAGATTAGGAGAAATACACTGAGGTGGTTTGGACATGTGGAGAGAATGGAGAATGAAAGACTGACTAAGAGGGTGTATGTAGGTGAGGTGGAGAGAGGGAGAGGGAGGGGCAGACCGAGGATGAGGTGGAGGGATGGAGTTGAGAAGTATATGAGGGAAGGGGGGTGAGTTGGGGGAGGGTAGTCAAATGGTGGGTGACAGAGCGACTTGGAGACGTTTTGTCTGCGGCCACCCTTTGCGGGATTAGGGCGTCGGGCTATAGCTAGATAGATAGATTATTTTCATTCTTATTTTATTCTTATTTTTTCATTCTTATTTTCTTCATTCTTGTTATTTTCATTTTTCTTACCTCGATGATCAAAGAAACGAGTCTGCATTCTTGACACATTTCTTGCTGCGCGTGTGTGTGTGTGTGTGTGTGTGTGTGTGTGTGTGTGTGTGTGTGTGTGTGTGTGTGTCTTCCAGTTGTTACAAGGAAAAAAAGAACGCTATATATGTCTCTCTCTCTCTCTCTCTCTCTCTCTCTCTCTCTCTCTCTCTCTCTCAGTAGCCCAGATCAGGTCCTTTATTCCAACACTCTCACCAAAGCCCAGATAAAAATGATGCTCTTATCTGCAGTGTCAGTGCACAATATTAGAGAGAGAGAGAGAGAGAGAGAGAGAGAGAGAGAGAGAGAGAGAGAGAGAGAGAGAAGCCGTGAAAACATTACCTAGGGATCATATGGACTATGTGGTCTGTGTATCTGTGTAACTCTCTCTCTCTCTCTCTCTCTCTCTCTCTCTCTCTCTCGTCAAAGATACCAATAAGCTTACAATGAGGTTTCTTCTATGACGGCCAGACCGACCGAAGAGAGAGAGAGAGAGAGAGAGAGAGAGAGAGAGAGAGGCATCGGATAACGCGGTACGGGTGATTTTCGTTGTGTCCGGCTTTTCGCGATTGTTATTTTGGCGGAGTGAGAATGAATCGGATATCGGAAGGAGGAGAGGAAAAAAAGAAGAGGAGGATGAGGAGGATGAAGGAAGAAGAGGAGGAGGAAGGATGGAGGGAAGGAGGAGGAGGAAGGAAGAGGAGGAGGAAGGAAGGGAGGAGAGGAAGAATGGAGGGAAGGAGGAGGAGGAAGGAAGAGGAGGAGGAAGGAAGGGAGGAGAGGAAGAATGGAAGAGGAGGAGGAAAGGAGGAAGAAGAGTAAAGAAGTACGAGGAAGGAAAGAAGGCAGGATAGGAAAAAAAGAAGAGAAGGAGGTGGGAAGAAAGGAGAGGAACAATGGAAGGAGGAGGAGGGTGAAAGGAAGAAATGAAGAGGAGGAGGAAGGAAGAGAGGAGAGGTATAAAGGAAAGAGGAGGAGGAGGAAGGAAGGAGAGGAAGAAAGGAATAGGAGGCGAGAAAGAGGGTTGAGAGAGAGAGAGAGAGAGAGAGAGAGAGAGAGAGAGAGAGAGAGAGAGAGAGAGCATTTTCTATCATAGTGGTAATACTGCATCTTAAACCTTGGAGTATTACCCTCGTCACTAAAGATATCATTTT
>NC_137048.1:13187425-13194925 GCF_032717465.1 Coenobita brevimanus
GTTGTGTGGTGTGGTGTGTGATGTGGTGTGGTGTGGTGTGTGATGTGGTGTGTTGTGTGGTGTTTTGTGTGATGTGATATGTTGTGTGATGTGGTGTGGTGTGTGATACGGCGTGGTGTGTGATACGGCGTGGTGTGTGATACGGCGTGGTGTGTGGTGTGGTGTGTTGTGTGGTGTTTTGTGTAGTATGATGTGTTGTGTGATGTGTTGTGTTGTGTGATGTGGTGTGTTGTGTGATGTTTTGTTTTGTGTGATGTGATGTGTTGTGTGATGTGGTGTGTTGTGTGATGTGATGTGTTGTGTGATGTGTTGTGTTGTGTGATGAGGTTTGATGTGGTGTGTGATGTAATGTGTGTTGTGTGATGTGTTGTGTGATGTAGCGTGATGTGGTGTGGTGTGTTGTGCGATGTGATATGTTGTGTGATGTGGTGTGTTGTATGATGTGTGTTGTGTGATGTGTGTTGTGTGATGTGGTGTGTTGTGTGTTATGTGGTGTGTTGTGTGATGTGGTGTGTTGTGTTGTGTGATGTGTGTTATGTGGTGTGGTGTGTTGTGTGATGTGGTGTGGTGTGTAGTGTGTTGTGATGTGGTGCGTTGTGTGATGTGGTGTGTTGTGTGATGTGTGTTATGTGGTGTGGTGTGTTGTGTAGTGTGTTGTGATGTGGTGCGTTGTGTGATGTGGTGTGGTGTGTGATGTGGTGTATTGTGTCATGTGTTGTGTGATGTGGTGTGGTGTGTGATGTGGTGTGTTGTGTGGTATATGTGTTGTGTGATGTGGTGTGGTGTGTGATGTGGTGTATTGTGTCATGTGATGTGTTGTGTGATGTGGTGTGGTGTGCGATGTGGTGTGTTGTGTGGTATATGTGTTGTGTGATGTGGTGTGTCGTGTGATGTGGTGTGGTGTGTGATGTGGTGTATTGTGTCATGTGGTGTGTTGTGTGGTGTGGTGTGTGGTGTGATGTGGTGTTGTGTGGTGTGTCCATAAAGTCTTCTGAAGGGAGAAGAAAAAATATATATATATATTAATAAATGTTCCCCTTTTGCCTTTTGCTCACTTTATTTACTATCTATTTATCAATCTGTCTGTCAGTCTATCTCTCTGTCTATCTATCTATCTATCTATCTATCTGTCTATAGCCAGACGCCGTAATCCCTTAAGGGATGGCCGTTTGTCTTTGAGTTAGTTGTTTTCCGGGGAGGGGCACTAACCCTCTGCCAACCCACTTGTTGACACGTAGGGAACACATATGGGTTGGTTATATGGTTACCACCCAGCGTTGTAAATGGTTTGTCACTCAATGTAGAGCCACCTGATAATGAGAGAAGAGTAAAAAAAAGTGACAGGAAAGATGGGAGAAATAGGAAGAGAGGACAGAAAAAGAATGATAAAGGTGAAGGAAGAAGTAGGCAGCACTACATCATGTGAGAGGATGATGGTGAGAAATAGGAAGAGAGGAGGGCAGACACAGAAAAAGAATGATAAAGATGAAGGAAGAAGTAGGCAGCACTACATCAAGTGAGAGGATGATGGTGAGAAATAGGAAGAGTGGAGGGCAGACAGAAAAGGAATTTTAAAGGTGAAGGAAGAAGTAGGCAACACTACATCAAGTGAGAGGATATTATGAAAAATAACTCATTCGCCCATAAACCTATTAGTAATTGTAGCTCCGTTCCTACACACACACACACACACACACACACACACACACACACACACACACACACACACACACACACACACACACACACACACACACACACACACACACACACACACACACACACACACAGGAAAAAATTTTTTGAGAGGGACTATGTGGAACATGCATGTCCACGCATACTACCAGATATACAAATATCAGAAAAAAGTAATACAGGAGGAGTTAAGTAAATTAGACAGAGGAAAAGCAAATGGTCCTGATGAAATTTCATATTGGGTGCTACGAGAATGTGCAAAGGAGTTAAGTAAACCATTATTTTTAATTTTCAAGAAATCCTTGAGTCAAGGTAAACTACCTGATATTTGGAAGAAAGCAAATATTGTCCCCCTATTCAAGAAAGGGAATAGACAAAATCCACTCAACTACCGACCAGTATCACTGACCAGTGTTGTAAGCAAGGTATTAGAAATGCTTATAAGAAAAGCTTGGTTAAAACATCTTGAAGAACACAATATGATAACAGAAAGACAGTTTGGTTTCAGAAAAGGAAAATCATGTGTTACTAATCTGTTGAGCTACTATAACAGAGTAACAGACACAATACAGGAAAGAGAAGGATGGGTGGACAGTATCTATTTAGATTTCAAGAAAGCATTTGACACAGTACCATACCAAAGACTTTTATGGAAACTGTACCATCAAGGAGGAATTCGAGGCAAACTGTTTTGTTGGATGCAAGATTTTCTCAAAAAAAGAGAAATGAGAACAGTACTAAGGGGAAACTGCTCATCATGGAAAGAAGTGACTAGTGGAGTACCACAGGGCTCAGTGCTGGCACCAATCATGTTTTTAGTGTATATAAATGATATAGACAGTAACACTGGAAATGAAAGCTATCTAAATATGTTTGCAGGTGATGCAAAAATATAAAGGAGAATTACTAACACAGACTCAAGAAGAATTAAATAAACACAGACTCAAGAGGAATTGAATAAACTTCATGAATGGAGTAATACATGGCAAATAGAATTCAATGTGGACAAGTGTCATGTAATCAAGTTTGGTAAAAGTGGAAAAAGACCTGATTGGGATTATACGTTAGGAAATAAAACCTTACACACATCAGAAAGAGAGAATGACCTAGGTGTGATTATCAATAACAGACTATCTCCGGCTGACCACATCAGTGAGAAGGTACAGAACATGTATACACTGCTTTCAAATATGAGAATAGCATTCACATACTTAAATGAAGACATGCTAAGAAGGATAATAACATCATTCATCAGACCTACCCTGGAGTATGCATCAGTAGTCTGGAGTCCTCATCTCAAAAAACACATAGACAAGATTGAAAAAGTTCAAAGGGCCGCTACAAGATGTATACCAAGCTTAAGGGATCTAAGCTACGAAGAAAGACTAAATAAACTGAATCTACCAACACTACAGGAGAGAAGGAAAAGAGGTGCCATGATAATGCTATATAAATGCATATCAGGGAAGGAGAAAATAGACATAAATGATTACTTAACATATGGGGAAGCATCAGCAAGAGGACACTGCAAAAAATTGCATAAGAAGAGAGGTGGTAAAGACGTGAGGAAATTCAGTTTCCCAAACAGAGCAATTGATCAGTGGAATGCACTACCGAATGAAATAGTGTGTGCCAAAACAATTCACAAATTTAAGGATATGTACGATAAATATGGTTTAAGACACGGGACAGTACGAGCTTGACTCATTCCTGTAAAGATACAATTAGGTAAGAACACACACACACACACACACACACACACACACACACACACACACACACACACACACACACACACACACACACACACACACACACACACCGTCATTATAACACATGGACTTTTTCTCATGGTTCACTTCCTACAGACACACCCTCCCCATCCGTACCACGCCAGCATGAGGGAGGGTTAATTTTGGCTCTTACTCTCCCTCGGAGGGCAAGATTCGGTTCTTGTGTGGGTGTATTTTTGTGTTTAATTATACTCTTTAACTGTAATTTGGCCCTAACATTTCCCCCTCCCCATCTCGAATTCTGAGCTGACAAATTAATTATCGCTCCGCCTTTAGATGACTGAGCGATAATCTTTTTACCTGCCTGTGTGTGTGTGTGTGTGTGTGTGTGTGTGCTCCCATTATATCTCATGAACGGCTTGGCGCTATCAACATGAAACCTTCAGGGTGTCAAGTTGTGGCCAAAATCTTGGACTTGGCCAATAGCATATTCTGGCGGGCGATTGGCATTCGTTTCCCGAGTGCTTTTCTTTCATTTAACACTAGAATTTGATGATCGTCACAAATATGTGCTATGGGATGGATGTAGAGCCTTGATTTTGTCTTTTTCCGCCACAGACCTGCGTGATATAAACTGCCGAGCGACGAAAACCTGGGCCAAGTTAAGGTGAAAGGATTGTAGCACAGAGACATACCAATATCCTCTACCCTCTTGGCCTTATAGTAACATCGTTCATTATGGCAATGGGTTTTATTGAGGAGGGATGGACAGTCAAGGTAAGAAATATCGGTCCAATTTTTAGTCGAAGAAATACGCAACTTTTACGCAATGTTTGAAAAAGTTGGTTGGGTTCCGAAGATAAGATCACTGAGTTTCAAAAGTTATTGTTCACTGTCCCGTTATTTATCGTAAGGGAGTGGGTTAAAATCAGCGTAACTGTCCTGTGAAAGCTATACCCGCCAGATCAGAATGTGTCTAAATACTCTAAAGAGAAGGCAAATTACCAAAAATAAATAAATAAACCAGTACTGTATAAACCCAGTAAAGTGCGTTTGCGAGCGAATAACGAGCGAGGGAGCGCCATGTTATCAGAGTTTCCCTCTGATATAAAATTATTGGCTGAATCTCCGATATTTAATTGCTAGAGCTGATGCCAAAAACACAGTGTTACGACGGAAAATATTTTAAAAATTGATTTCGTAATTGAGGCGTTCACTGATTAGAGCCGAACACTGCCATGGAAAACTGGGGATTGCAAGGGGTTGCCACGCCTTTATGGGTGAGTTTTTAGTTGATCACAAAATTTATTGAATGAATGTATCACATGCAGCAAGAATTTACACTCTACTTCACATTCGAGTAAAGTTATTAGCTTCTTCTTAGCTTTATGGTCGGGTCGGGCCGGGTCGGGTCGGGTCGGACCGCTCATTTCCAGACTTAACTGAGAAAAAACATCCCTCGCTCGCTCGTGATAGAGTAAAATAAAAAGGAAAAATCACTGGACTGCAGGAGTTCAATGGAGAAATCCTCACTACAGGGCGAAATGTAAACACTGGCGTATTATGCTCACTATAGGGTGAAATGTAAACACTGGCGTATTATGCTCACTACAGTGTGAAATGTAAACGCTGGCGTATTATGTTCACTAAAGGGCGAAATGTAAACACTGGTGTATTATGCTCACTACAGGGCGAAATGTAAACACTGGCGTATTATGCTCACTACAGGGCGAAATGTAAACACTGGCATATTATGCTCACTTCAGGGCCCCATGTCAACACGGAGCTATTATCCTCACTCAGGGGCCCCTTTGTAAACGCGATGGACCTCCTTAATTAATGTTTAGGAGTTGTATAGAGGGCCGAAGTGTGACGTCACGTAACCATGACAACCGCCGTGCTGGTTCAACACAAACATCCAACACTGCGGCTTTTACAATACCGTCTCTTGTGTCATTCTTCTGGGAGTCAATATATAAATGCGAAAACCACTATACATGTATCCATATATCAACATTTTTCTACTGTGTTGGTGTAATATTAAAACCACATAAAACCACCTCTACAACCACTCCACTATCACCATTTCTATCTACATGACCGTCTGTCTGTCAATCTGTATCAGTCTACCTGTCAGTCTCTACCTGTATTTTATCCACTTAGTCCTTCGTTTTCACCATTAATGCATTTTCCATATACTGATTTTTATTACCCATCTTTAGGCGAGAAATATAATGACGATGATGGTGATGATGATGGTGATAATGATATGAGTTTTCCATCTGCTTTACTTTCTTCTTAACTTCCATGTTCCTAAGACTCACTTAGCTGTGAGAGAGAGAGAGAGAGAGAGAGAGAGAGAGAGAGAGGGGGGGGGACTTTAACCCGCCCCGTCCCAATGACGTATGGGTACGTTGCAACGATTTGCATTTGCCAGTCCCGGCGACGTACCAGTACATCGTGCAATTGCAAGGTCGCTAATTTGCACAATTGTCAATTTTCGCACGTGATTTTTCGTATGTATACACGGGACACCTGCCTCTATTCCTGTACAAGATACCAAGCACAGACAATGCCTTACACTGCATAACCTCCCCCCTCCCCCCCTCACGACATTGTCTTGGCAAAGGGCCTGTTACCAGTGACCTGGCTAGTAAAGTTATTCAGGGCCAGAGTGATTCCCCAATCGATGACAATGTGGAGGACAATGTTTACATAGCATTAGAAGAAGAAACAGCCAGAAATAATGATCAGGTAGTGTGGCAAAAATAGGTCAGGTATGGTGATTAGTTAGTGAGTGAAACAATGCTTATAATGCCTTTATTACTGCTTGAAAACCAATATACTGTCATACTACATATACATTCGTACCAAGTAAATAAATAAATACCGTTTATGAGTGGATAAAATAGTTACCCTCCCATAGAACTCGTTTTCTTTGGTGCCAGCATGTTAGAAAACCCACTCAGTTAAGGAGGAACTCCTACCTGGATTGGGCACTTTAAACCTCAGGTGAGCGATTTCTCTATGAATTTTCGATGTTTCTCACCAAAAGCGAAGGTTTTAGCCAAAAAAAAAAAAATCGAAAATACCTCGGGACTGGGGGATGTCGGAGGTGCGGAAAACCTCGGGACGTGACGGGTTAAATATAATGACATAGAAGGGAAGTGATTTTTAGAGAGAGTGAAATTTGAGGAAGCATGAAGAGAATAATTAAAGTGAGAGTGAGTGTCATGAATTGGCGCGATTCCGTATCTAAACAAACTCGTGACATTGAACTTTGGTGGAAAACCACTAATTCTAGTGGAATTTCCACTGTTTATCACTCAGTTTAACCGTCCCCGTATTCACCCTATCGGGAGGGTTTTCAGTACATTTTTCACTGTGGCATAAGTGTTCATCCATGCACGCGACATTGGAGCTTTCGCTAAGTGATTTGTTGTGGGCATGTATCGCTCACAATTTTTTCGTTGGCAGTTACTGGGCGTGTGCCCGCCCCAGCCCTTGCCTGGCTTGTTTGAATTCAGTCAGACTTTGTGCGCCGTGAGACCAGGTCGTTCTTCGCGGGTTCCTGAAATCTCCACTCAGTGTGATCCGGCGTAGAGGTTCAGTGTGTGTGGTAGCGTCCTTCCTCAGCAACGACGCCCAGTTCATCCCGCCTAGCCCCTTTTATGACCAGTATTTTTCCTTTCGTTTTTCCTAGGCTTAAGAGTTTAGCTTTTGAGTGAGTGAGTGAGTGTGTTCTTATTTTGAATTCATTTGAGACTCATGTAACGTAAAATTTATTTCATTGTGATTAATAAATTTAAAGTTCTTTTCCTTGAGTTTAATATAATGTAAACTCGTGTTTTATTTCTCCACATTAAGCCTATATCACTTATCGCTCCTAGTTTGCATAACGCTTTGCATTATTCATAACTGGTACTTAGGCCAGCCCTTTTGCATTTAACTTAAATCCGTTGTGCCAACTTGGAGTTAATGCTTCAGCAAGAACCTGTTTATCATTCATAGCATTACTTATTGATTGTCAGGGGTGGAGTTACTTTCTCGTAAGGCTGGGAGTACTATCAAA
>NC_137048.1:13199925-13217425 GCF_032717465.1 Coenobita brevimanus
GTGTGTGTGTGTGTGTGTGTGTGTGTGTGTGTGTGTGTGTGTGTGTTTTTTTCTCTCTCTCTCTCTCTCTCTCTCTCTCTCTCTCATTCTAAGCAGATGCCCAGTCACGAGTCCTCATAAAAATACGAGAGAGAGAGAGAGAGAGAGAGAGAGAGAGAGAGAGAGAGAGAGAGAGTGCCCATATTACAATCACCACGTACTCTGTCAATTTAGTACAATTAGGTACTTTTGTACTGAGAGTAATTTTATCAACGTGGAGAGAATTGGGAGCAGCCGACGTGATGATGATGATGATGATGATGATGATGATGGTGATGATGATAGTGATGGTGATGGTGGTGATGATGATGATGATGATGATGATGACTGTGCTTGTGGTGATGATGACGGTGGTGGTGGTGATGATGGTGATGATGATGATGGTGGTGATGATGATGATGATGGTGGTGGTGGCGATGGTGATGATGGTGATGATGATGGTGGTGATGGTGATGATGATGATGATGACGATGATGATGGTGGTGGTGACAGTGATGATGATGATAACGATGATAATGATGATGATGATAATGATGATAATCTACACGTAACCCTTTCAGACCGGCGATGCCTTTATTGATTCTCTCTACCTCAAATAATTGTCATATTAAATGGAAGGCAGATTTATTGGCCTAGAAGAATTCGATTTATTCTTTACTAACTCCTTTATTACCCTTCTTACTCATCCTTAGCTCAGTGGCAGAATTAGGCGGCATTACAGTACATTCATTCCATAGCACTTCTTCGTGACTATCATCATATTATAGTGTTAATCTATTGCTACATCTCAGCAGTCATGATGAGGTGAGAGAGAGCTACACTTCTCCTGTGTGTGTGTGTGTGTGTGTGTGTGTGTGTGTGTGTGTGTGTGTGTGTGTGTGTTTTACTAGAGTATGTAGGGTGGAGAGATATTTTTAACTCGTGACACCAAATAGAATTAAAGATAATTACACTTCTCTTGCTCTAATTTTTCTCATCTTCTCTTGCTGTAATTCCTCCATCTTCCCTTGCTCTAGTTCCTCCTTTCTCTTCCTCTAAATCCTCCTTTCTCTTGCTCTAATTCCCCCATCTTCCCTTGCTCTAGTTCCTCCTTTCTCTTCCTCTAAATCCTCTTTTCTCTTGCTGTAATTCCTGCCATCTTCTCTTGCTCTAATTCCTCCTTTCTCTTCCTGTAAATCCTCCTTTCTCTTGCTGTAATTCCTGCCATCTTCTCTTACTCTAATTCCTCCCTTCTCTTGCTCTAATTCCTCCCATCTTCTCCCTCCATCTTCCTCTCTTCCTTTCTCTCTCTTTATTCCAGACTCATTTACCTCCTCTCTCACCTTTATTTACAACATTTATTAATCATCCATTCTTGCCTAATGTCTGTGAATAAAGAATCTTATCGTAAATTTATTGTTTGTTGTCATCTCATTCTCCCTCTCCTTCTCAATTATTCCTTCCTCATTCGTGCCACACCCATTCTCTCTCTCTCTCTCTCTCTCTCACGTTTTTTCATACCATCGGTATCACCTTATTAGCTTTCTGTACTGCTTGCCGTCCTTTTTTTGGTCTTTAGACTCTGTACTTATTATCCGTCCCCGCCCTGGAGGGGCTCGGGGACGGGTATTATTTTCATTCGGTTTGTCTGTTTGTTTGTTTGTCTGTCTGTCTGTCTGTTAACAATTTTACGCGAAAACCGCTGATGCCATTTTGACTAAAATTACAGGGATGATGGGCTATGACCTTCTGATCACCTGATTAAATTTTGGGCCAAATTGGGCCAAGGCCCAGGCTGTAGGCTAAAAAAAACATAAAAAAAATAATAGTTTATTCGGCGTAACTCCTTTCACATTCGTTATATTGACATGAGATCAAAACCTAAAGGTGCATCTTTCAAATCTTCATCCTATAACATGCCTCATTACATCAGGGGGGTCACCCTCCAGTTAGCGGTAGGGGGGTCAGTGTCAGGTGGGTTGGGCCTAAAATTTCAAATGGACATAAAATCGTCAATTTTCACCCGATTTACTCCAAATTTGATATGACATCTTTGACTAGATATCCTGTTGTGTTTATACGTCACCACTAAAATGACTGCCGGGGACGGGTTTGCTGTGCCTTGGCACCGCTCCTTGTTGCCTCTTTACTAATTGCCCTTTTTATTAATTGCCCTCTACTAATTGCCCTCTTTACTAATTGTCCTCTTTATTTATTGTCCTCATTACTAATGGCTCTATACTAAGTGCTGTCTTTACTAATTGCTCCCTACTAAGTGCCCTCTTTACTAATTGTCCCCAACTAATTGCCCTCTTTACTAATTGCCCTCTACTAAGTGCCGTCTTTACTAATTGCCCCCTACTAAGTGCCGTCTTTACTAATTGCCCTTTACTAAGTGCCCTCTTTACTAATTGTCCCCTACTAAGTGCCGTCTTTACTAAGTGCCCTCTTTACTAATTGTCCCCTACTAAGTGCCGTCTTTACTAATTGCCCTTTACTAAGTGCCCTCTTTACTAATTACCCTCTTTACGAATTTCCATCTACTAACTACCCTCTTTACTAATTGGCCTCTTTATTAATTGCCGTCTACTAACTGCCTTCTTTACTAATTGCCCTCTTTACTAATTGTCCTCTTCATTTATTGCCCTCATTACTTATTGCCCCTTTAGTTATTACTCTCTTTACTAATTGCCGTCTTTACTTATTGCACTCTTTACTAATTGCCCTCTTTACTGATTGCCCTCTTTACTTATTGCCTTCTTTTTTGCCCTCTCTATTGCTCTCTATTGCTTCTTTACTTATTGCCCTGTTTACTTATTGCCCACTTTATTCCTAACTTTACTATTTCCTCTTTACTTATTGCCCTCCTTATTTATTGCCTCTTTTCCTTTTTTTTTTTCCAGGGAAAATGTTGGGCGAGTGGCGTAGGGACGAGGCATGAAAGGAAAGTCAGACAACTCCGCCTTAGGTTAAAGGAAAGGAAAGGACGAGGAGGAAGGAGAGGTGGGTGGAGGAGCAGGAGGAGGAGGAAGAGGAGGAGGAGGAGGGGGAAGAAGAGGAGGAGGAGGAAACGGAAGGAAAAGTAGAGGGGGTTTGAAAGTGAGAGGGAAAACTGAGAGAAAAGTCCTGAAAATGTGAGAGTATTATTAAAATGGTGGTGTTGTGTCCACTGGCTTAGATATGAAAATAGAAAAAAAAAAAAAAAAAACAGCCTTCTTGATGCGGGTCCAGTGAAGAAAGGATTAGAGTGAGGGAGGGGAAGTTTGAGAAAGTGAGAGAGGAGGAGTGAGAGAAGAGATAAATGTTAAAAATCCACTAAAGTTTTTTTGAGTTCATGTGGCGCTGTCCTCGATGGCATTGCGTTTAGGAGGCTAAGATGTGAGGGAGACTCCTTTGTGCCTCTCCAAAGTTGGTCCTTGAAATGCCTCTCAGGTCAGCGCGAGACAGATTTCAGTCGTATTTAAATACTAGAGTCAGATTTCATTCGTATTCAAATGCTAGAGTCAGATTTCAGTCGTATTTAAATACTAGAGTCAGATTTTAGTCGTATTTAAATACTAGAGTCAGATTTCAGTCGTATTTAAATACTAGAGTCAGATTTCATTCGTTTTTAAATGCTAGAGTCAGATTTCAGTCGTATTTAAATGTTAGAGTCAGATTTTAGTCGTATTTAAATGCTAGAGTCAGATTTTAGTCGTATTTAAATGCTACAGTCAGATTTCAGTCATTTAAATGGTAGAGTCGGATTGCAGTCGTATTTTAATGAGTCTGATTTCAGTCGTATTTAAATGCTAGAGTCGGATTTCAGTCTTATTTAAATTCTAGTCAGATTTCAGTCGTATTTAAATGTTTGAGTCAGATTTCAGTCGTATTTAAATGCTAGAGTCAGATTTCAGTCGTATTTAAATGCTAGAGTCAGATTTCAGTCGTATTTAAATGTTTGAGTCAGATTTCAGTCGTATTTAAATGCTAGAGTCAGAGTTCAGTCGTATCTAAATGCTAGAGTCAGATTTCAGTCGTATTTGAATGAGTCTGATTTCAGTCGTATTTGAATGCTAGAGTCAGATTTCCCATTTTTTTTAATTGCTTGAGTCAGATTTCAGTTGTTTTTAAAGGCCTGAGTTACATTTCAGTCGTATTTAAATGCTAGAGTCGGATTTCAGTCGTATTTAAATGCTAGAGTCGGATTTCAGTCGTATTTAAATGCTAGAGTCGGATTTCAGTCGGTTTTCAAGTAAGATTTCAGTTGTATTTAAATGTTTGAGTCAGATTTAAGTCGTATTTTAATGCTTAAGTGAGATTTCAGTCGTATATAAATGGCGGACAATCATCTTTTTTTTTTTTTTTTAAGGAAGAAGGAACCAAGGGCCAGGAGCCAGCAAGATTGTTCCCTCCAAGAAAAAATAAAAGCCAGATAACAGAGAGCTCAGTTCAAGATCCGTTCACTTCAAGATGCCTAGACACACTGCGTTTGAAAGACTGGAGGTCGTAGGCAGTGGGAAACACAGACAGTGAAGTGAACGATTGTGGTGTTAGTAAAAGCCACTCATGGGACCCAGTCACTTATATTGTAAGTGA
The DNA here is from genome assembly GCF_032717465.1 of Coenobita brevimanus. Lineage (NCBI taxonomy): Eukaryota > Metazoa > Arthropoda > Malacostraca > Decapoda > Coenobitidae > Coenobita > Coenobita brevimanus. The sequence goes on from NC_137048.1 coordinate 13,204,522, forward strand.
AATAAGAGAAGCAGTATTCTGTCACAAACCAGTTACTTGGATTTCGATGTTAATAGTAGTTTAGTAGTAGTTAAGCCCAAAGAATATATCAAGTTACTTAGAAGTTAGATAAGGTGCATGCAAGCAGGGAAATTCATGAAGAAGAAAGTGTTTAGTGGATTTCTGATACTACTTTAAGAACTCCACAGAAAATCCCAAGAAAAAATTAAGAAAACGGAAAAAAAGAAAGATGCAGTCGCTTGGAAGTTAAAGGTAAATACAAGAAGTGATGCTGAGACAGGAAGAGTTACATGCATCCTGAGTGCTGTGAACCCCAGTAGAGAAATCCAGGCTAATGAAATACTGAAATGGATTGATAGCACAGGGAAAGGCAGCTCTGATATCTGAGGGAAGATTGAAAGTTAGACATCAGCTCTGAACCTGGAGTGAATGACCAAAGTGATGAGGAAGACAGGACGCTTGTTAGGGGGTACCTGACCGGGGCTAAACACACCATGACCTTCCTTGACACAGTAAGAAACAGTACGCAGGTCAGGCAAGGTCAGGGCATCCTAGGGGCACTGTTCCGCTCTGCTGGCGGAGTAGATGGAGGAGGATGAGGGAGGCAGGAGGAAGTGGAGGAGGAGGTGGATGATCAGAACTCCACATCCATCGTCAGCCAGGCTCTCTCCTTGACCGTAAGCACCGGAAGAGGCTTAGATCTTAACGCAAATGGAGACCTAGATTTGAGTGGCACCCTTCTCACCCTTGGAGATCAGGAAACCGTCTATCTCTCCTCCTTGGCCCACAACTTGAGCCTCCAGATCTCGTCCTCGAGCAATGGGACTCGAGTAGAGGCGCTCTTCGCCAACTACCCTCCACACTTGCTGGATTCTGCCGTCTTCTGCTGCGTCGCCTTCATCGTCCTCGGCGTCCCGGCCAACCTCATCACCATCATCGCCCTCGTCAGGTGCAAAAAGGTAGGGGTTGTCTGGCACTTGTATGTTTTCTGCTCCAGCTTCTCAGTTTTTCCTTTATGTTTTTGTCATTATCTCTGTCGTGTGTGTGTGTGTGTGTGTGTGTGTGTGTGTGTGTTTACGAGTATATATTTCCCGTATGTATATCTGCTTATCTATCGTTCTGTGTATATCTGTCTATCTATTTATCAATCTGTCTATTTATTTGTCTGTCTTTCTATCAGTCTAACTACCTGCCATTCCCTCTATCTGTCTATCTATCTGCCTTTCTGTCTATCTATCTATCTATCGATTTATCTTCCAATATCCACACTGATATTTTTGAGGTTAGTATTATTAACTCTTTGGCGGGTTCTTATCGCCTTAGGAGGCTCCCTAACATCTCTTCCTCAGCGATTTATTTTTGGATACGGCCGGTTAGTTTTGTACGTTATTTATGAAGAATAAGGCTTCGTTATAATGCTTTAAGTAACACAGAGGAGGATAGCAGGGTGGCAAAATAAATCGCTTAGGATGAGGTATTAGGGAGCTTCCTTAACCGACGAGAATACGTGCCTTTGACTTTGGGTGATGTCTGGGTGTAGCAGCTGTGGCGTCCGCCCGGGGGCAAAATCTCGGCATATTTTCCTGCCCCTCACCGTTAGAAAAGCCCTGGCAGACATGGTGTATGTAGGGCGGCTCTATAGATGACCTTGCTTACCTGTGGTTGATGGGTCTTTTCAGGAAGATAAATAGGAATAAGCATCAATAGCAACAACACCAACAACAACAACAACAAAGGCTGTATTTAAAAATTAAATAAATAAAAATAAATTAATAAGATGGCATGATTAAATGCAGATGACGCCATAGGACTGTCCCACTGAAGACCTTGCTTATCTGTGGTCGATGGGTCTGATCGGCCAGGTAGACAGGGGGAAACAACAACAACAACAACAACTAATGCCGTATCTAAGTCCAAGAAAAAAAAAATGAAAAATAAAATCATCAGCAGATACCCACAACATCAGGCTCTCAGTTGGCAAAGACTACGAGCTCGTAAGCGTAGGCAAACCCGTACTTTTCTTCTACCTATTGCCAGACGCCTTAATCCCGTAAGGGGTGGCCACAAACAAATCGCCTCCATGTCGCCCTGTCCCACGCCAATTCACTGCCCTCCCCCCGGCTCACACACTCCTTTTTATTATCGTCGCTGACTGTAATGTGGGATGCAGGCTAAATTACATGAGAGAGAGAGAGAGAGAGAGAGAGGGAGAGAGAGAGAGAGAGAGAGAGAGAGAGCAATGAGGGCAGTCGGAGAGAAAAGAAATAGGAAGTTTTTTTTTTTTTTTTTTTTAATGCGAGGAAGAAGGAACCAAAGGCCATGAGCCCGCAGTAACAGTTCCCTCCAAGAGAAAAACAAAATACAATATAGAGCCAAATTCAAGATCCGATCATTTTGAGATGCCTGGACACACTGCGTTTGAAAGACTGGAGATCATAGGCAGCAGGAAATACAGACAGAGGGAGACAGTTCCAGAGTTGACCTGTTGCATAAATGAAAGACTGGGAGTAACGGTTAATTCTTGCATTAGAGAGTTGGACAGAAAAAGGATGAGAGTCTGCTGCCAGACGGGTGCTACGCGCCCGTCGTAGAGGTGGAGGAATGCAAGCAGACAGTTCAGAGGAGCAGTGACCATTAAGGTAGCGATAGAAAAGAGATAAAGATGCAACAGTGCGGCGAAGAGACAGAGGTTGAAGGGAGTCAGTAAGAGGAGGAGAGTTAATGAGACGAAAAGCCTTTGACTCCACCCTATTGAGAAGAGCTGTATGAGGGGAGCCTCCCCACACATGAGAGTTGTACTCCACACAGGGGCGGATAAAACCCCTGTATAGAGTCAACAATTGCGCAGGGGTAAAGAAAGAGCGGAGTCGGCTTAGCACACCCAATCTCTTGGAAGCAGATTTTACAAGAGATGTAATATGATCTTTCCAAGATAAGTCCCGAGTAAATGAAACCCCAAGCATGTTCAAGGATGATGTAGGATTAAGCTGAATATTATTAAACATTAGTGGGTATACCTGTGGAAGATTTTGTTGGGTTGAAAGGTGTAAGAACTGAGTCTTAGATGCATTAAAGACAACCATATTATTTTTACCCCAGTCAGAGATACGAGCCAAGTCAGACATTAGGTGTGCCATAGCCTCATCCCTTGTTTGTTGAAGTAACTGTTGAGATGGGCGTTGCGGGAACCGAATGGAAAGGTGAAGGGTGGAGTCATCAGCATATGAGTGGATAGGGTTAGATGTACGGCTTAGAAGATCATTGATGAATAAAAGGAAGAGAGTTGGTGATAGGACAGAGCTCTGAGGAACACCACTGTTGATAGATCTAGGAGAAGAACGATGGCCGTCTATAACAGCGGCTATAGAACGACCAGAAAGGAAGCTAGCGATGAAGGCACAGATAGAAGGATAGAAACCGTAGGAGGGCAGTTTGGAAATTAAAGATTTATGCCAGACTCGATCGAAAGCCTTTGAGATGTCAAGTGCAATGGCAAAGCTTTCGCCAAAGTCCCGAAAGGAGGATGACCAGGAGTCTGAAAGGTAGGTGAGAAGATCGCAAGTGGAGCGTCCCTGACGGAACCCATACTGACGATCGGAAAGAAGGTTGTGATAGGAAAGATGCCTTAAAATTTTTCTATTAAGAATTGACTCGAAAACTTTTGAAATACAGGACGTTAAAGCAATTGGACGATAGTTGGAGGGTTGGGAGTGGTCACCCTTCTTTGGGACTGGCTGAATGAGAGCAAACTTCCAGCAAGAAGGAAAGGTACAAGTTGACAGACAAAGACGAAAGAGTTTGCCTAGGCAGGGTGTAAGCACAGAAGCACAGTTCTTGAGAACAACAGGAGGGACCCCATCAGGCCCATATGCCTTGTTAGTATTGAGGCCAGTGATGGCAGAAAATACATCAACTGAAGAAATTTTAATGTCAGCCATGAGGAAGTCAGAGGGGGGAAGTGATGGAGGAACAGCACCGGAATCGTCTAAGGTAGAATTGGAGGAGAAAGTCTGTGCGAAGAGATCTGCTTTATCAGTAGAAGAAATAGCTACAGAACCATCAGAGTAGAAAAGAGGAGGGAAGGATGATGAGGTAAAGTTGTTAGAAAGATTTTTGGCAAGATGCCAGAAGGAGCGGGAAGAATTCGAGTTGGAGAGTTGAGAGCATTTAGTATGGATGAAATTATTTTTAGTAGAGCGAAGAACAGACTTAGCACGATTCCGGGCAGAAACGTAAAGATGATGTGATTCAGGGGTGGGTTGGCTCCGGTACCTTTTGTAGGCCCTCTCCTTGTTGCGGACAGCATTAGAACAAGCGTGATTAAACCAAGGCTTTCTTGCATTAGTCAAAGGATATGAGAAAGGAATGTATGCTTCCATGCCCGAGAGAATAACCTCCGTAATGCGCAAGGCACACTCAGATGGCTCACGGCCATGCAATAAAAGGGCGAAATTGAGAGAGAGAGAGAGAGAGAGAGAGAGAGAGAGAGAGAGAGAGAGAGAGAGAGAGAGAGAGAGACAGACAGACAGACAGACAGACAGACAGAGGGATCAAAGAGGGCAGTCGGAGAGAAAAGAAAAAGAAAGGTAAGGATAAAAGGGTGAAACTGCGAGAGAGAGAGAGAGAGAGAGAGAGAGAGAGAGAGAGAGAGAGAGAGAGAGAGAGAGAGAGAGAGAGAGAGAGAGAGAGAGGATAACAAAGCCTGATACCATTATGCGAAAGTACCGAACACAGTGAAAGAGGCAACTCTCTCTCTCTCTCTCTCTCTCTTTCTCTCTCTCCCAAGTGTACATCTCTAATCACACACACACACACACACACACACACACACACACACACACACACACACACACAGTCCTTCACTGCCCTTGAATCCAGGAGGGTAGACAATATAATCCGTCCACAGATGACCAGTCAGGGCCCATGAGCAGCATTTCGTCCACATCAAATCCCAGCCACCCCTTGGTCTGGTTGCAGCGCCGTAACCCACCTGACCACCTGGCGTCCATTGTTATGTTTATATGCAGAACAGGAAACCGTTTGGCTCGTCACTCAGTGCAGAGTCACCTAATTTTAGCAGTGCATCGAGTGAGTGGATGGTGGGTGCCCTGTCCTACCTACATACTAGTTATTATTGTATTGTTGTTTTTGTTGTTTTTGTTATTATTATTATTATTGTTATTATTATTATTATTATTATTGTTATTATTATTATTATTGTTATTATTATTATTATTATTATTATTATTATTATTATTTTTTGTGTGTGTGTCCGACTCTGGGCATAGGCTTCACAGCCTGCTCCCAAGGCCCAGTAGTCCTCCTACATGCCATACACCTCTACATGTCACCACTTTGGCGCTAACACCCACCGTCCATACTGAATACATGCTAGGGCTGTCTCATACAGGACTGGCGTATTGGTATTAGCGGGGGTATTTTTACGACATGTTGGCGGGTCATCTGGTAGATCAGGAAAGTCTGCTTTTATGAAATTCAAATCCATAAATTGTTCCCTGCCCCAGCGGAGATTTGAACTTGGGTCTGTTGTTATTATTATTATTATTATTATTATTATTATCATTATCATCATCATTACTATTACAATTACTTTCATTCTTCTTCTTCTTCTTCTTATCATTATTATTATTATTATTATTATTATTATTTTTATTTATTTATTATTATTATTATTATTATTATTATTATTATTATTATTATTATTATTATTTATTATTATTATTATTATTATTATTATTATTATTATTATAATAATTATTATTATTATTATTATCAATATAACTACTGCTATTTCTATTGTTATCATCACCATTACTATCCATCCATCCATCATTCAATCCTGTGCCGCCCCATAAGGAGCGTAGGAAACAGGGTCTAGGCAAGTTGGTCCTGATATTTAAGATGAGAGTGACCAGCCTCACTCATCCCTGAGTGGCATTACGTGAGCAATAAACCCCAACCATCCCTTGGATACAAACCTTCACCGGCTCAATCCGATTGGAGCAACTTAATTACCCACTAAACCACCAGGTGCCATAATTTGGTTATATGGTTACCACCCAGCGTAGTAAATGGTTTCCTGGTGTACAGGAAGCCATTTGGCTTGTCACTCAGTGTAGAGTCACCCGTAGGCAGAAGGAAGAGGAAAGAATGAGGGAAAGAAAAACAGAAAAGGATGGAAGGAAAGAAGGATAAGGATGGAGGAGAGGAAAGGGCAGACACCCGAGAGCAGCACTAGATCGAGTGAGCGGATGGTGAGCGCCCCCACCTACCACAAAAAAATAAATAAAATAAAACAACTAAGAAAACAAAGTCGAAAAAGAGAGTGTGGGTTCATCCAATCTTGCAAGACAGGAAAGTGAAGGGGAATTCTTTACACTGTTTCCTTATGTGATTGATGCAAGTAAGTTTCACAGCTATTTTAGAATGAACATTGGAACATTTGAAAGTATACTATCAAAAACTGAGGATGACCTGAAAAAGGAAAACACATCATTCAGAGGGCTGAATCAAGCCTGGAGCGGAGCGAGACCGTGGCGGGTGTTCACACTGCCGGTTCGCTCCGATCACGGTCCACTTTCTCTCTGGTCAAAACATCTTTTGAATGGATCATGAGCGGAGCGAGAGCGAAGCGTTCCTGGACCGTTACTGCCAGTGTGAATGCTTCCACTGAAATGCATGTAATGATATTTGACCGGACCGTGTGCGGAACGAGAGCGGAGCGCGACCGTCCCTATAGTGTGAATTGGGCCTTAATCTCTCCTCAAGCAACCATTATTTTTTTTATCTGCCTGTCTGTCTGCCTATTTAGGGTGTCTATCTATCCATCTCTCTGTCTACATGTCTGCCAATTTACACACACACACACACACACACACACACACACACACACACACACACACACACACACACACACACACACACACACACACACACACACACACACACACACACACACACACACACACACCAATCACTACCCCCCTCCACACAAACACGTCACCCTACCACACTACTCCCCCACACACCACCACACCATTTACTACTCCCCCAGCCCACACACCACACCCTACCACACTACTCCATAACACACCACCACACCAGTCACTATCCCCCCCCACACACACACCACACCCTACCACACTACTCCATCACACACCACCAAACCAGTCACTACCCTCCCACAAACACTACACTCTGCCACACTACTCCACCACACACCACCACACCAATCACTAAACTATACCACATCACACCAGCCTACACCACAGCATACCCTACCACACTGCACCACACACCACCACACCAGTCGCTACCCCTCCACACACACCATACCCTTCCACACTACTCGACCACACACCACCAAACCAATCACTACCCCCCCCCTCACACACAAAACACCCTACCACACTAATCCACCACACCACACCAATCACTACCCCCCACACACACACCACACCCTGCCACGCTACTCCACCACACACTGCCACGCTACTCCACCACACACCACCACACCTGTCACTACCTCCCCTTCCCGCACACAACACCCTACCACACTACCCCATCACACACCACCACACCAGTCACTACCCCCCCCCACACACACTATACCTTACCACACTACTCCACCACACACCACCACACCAAACACTACCCCCCCACACACACACCACATCCTATCACACTACTCCACCACACACCACCACACCAGTCACTACCCCCCCACACACACCACACCCTACCACTCTACTCCACCACACACCACCACACCAGTCACTATTCCCCCCACACACCATACCTTACCACACTACTCCACCACACACCACCACACCAATCACTACCCCCCCACACACCACAACCTACCACACTACCCCCCCCACACACACCACCACACCAGTCACTACCCCCCCCACACACACACCACACCCTACCACACTATTCCACCACACACCGCCACACCAGTCACTACCCCCCCCACACACCACTCCCTACAACACTACACCCCACCCCACCACACCAGTCACTATCCCCCACACACACCACACCCCAGCACACTACTCCACCACACACCACCACACCAGTCACTCTCTCCACACACCACACCCTACCACACTACTCCACCATACACCACCACACCAGTCACTACCGCCTCACACACACACACCACACCCTACCACACTACTTCACCACACACCACCACACAAGTCATAACCCCCACAGACACACACCACACCCTACAACACTAAACCACCACACACACCACCACACCAATCACTATCCCCACACACACCACACCCTACCACTCTTCTCCACCACACACCACCACATTAGTCACTACCCCCCACACACACACACCACACCCTACCACACTACTCCACCACACGTCACAACACTAGTCACTACCCCCCCACACACACCACACCCTAATACACTACTCCACCACACACCACCACACCACTAACCAGCCCACACCACAGCATACCCTACCACACGTCACTAAAACTAAACGAATGCTTGGTGGTTAAGGAAGTTCCTTAACACCTCTTCCGTTGCGATTTGTTTTGTTTATCACACCTTACTGTCCTCCTCTGTGTTACATAAATCCTTCCAACATCACCATACTCTGCATAAATAATGTACAAAAGGATATTAACCAGCCATATACAAAAATAAATCGCTAAGGAAGATGTGTTAGGTAGCGTCCTTACTCGGCGGTTACGAGAGCTCCCTAACACCTCTTCCTTAGCGATTTATTTATAGATATGGATGGTTAGTACCCTTTTGTACGTTTTATTTATGCTGGGTATGGCAATGATTGAAGGATTTATGCAACACAGACTTGGCCAGTAAGGTTTAATAAACAAAATAAATCGCTTAGGAAAAGGTGTTAGGGAGATAAGAACAATCTTAGCAGATAAGACTAAAAATATGAATTTCTTTTGGATGAGTTTGTAAATGTGTTTGTTGAAACGAGGGAGGGACGGAGGAATACAAAGGAATACAGAGGAATACAAAGGAAAGCAAACAGCAACAGACCTTATGGTCCTTTCGAGGCTGTTTGGTACAGAGTAGACTATGACTACAAGATCTAACTCTACATGCTGAAGGATAAGGATAGTAAAGCAAGAAGGCTCCCCCCGCCTCCAAACCCTCCAGCCAAAACTGGCAAGAAAAAGTGAGAAAAACCACCACGCAGCATGGAAAAACTGACATGGAAATTTCATAGGAAAGACTGAAAAGGAATAGCTACATTCTATAATACATTATCTATAAGCTACCAGTATGAATAACCTGAAAGAGAAAGTAGTAAAGTACAATGAGTGATCGAATAAATAAATAACTAATGCATGTCGCTATGTACGGGTACGTTGAGTTGACAGGGCGTCTGTGGACACAGTGTGGAAATTGCACAATGCACAGTGTGGATATTCAGGGGTGGTGTGGTAGCCTTGCCTGGTGCTGTTAAGGTAGGCAGCAGTCAATCAGGCCCCAGCTCCATTCATTCCACTGAGACTAGGAACTTTCCCATGCAGGGCAAGCAAACAAGTCACCTCCTGAAGCAGTGACTCCTGGTACATTAAAAAAATCCCGATGGTGGCCACGTAACTAACAGGGACCCTCAGTGATCCACAGCCCATCACAGGTCAAAAGTATGAGTAGTGACCGTTAACTCAGGGCTATCTGTGCATATCCTAGTCTGTGCATATACTATATTTGCTTTTAATAAATTGATCCAGGCTCTAAAAAACTAAAATAAATAAAACAGACAATTATATGTACACAAGTGCTTTATTTAGGAGTAAACATATTAAGCTGGGGGTTGGATGCCAAATACTTATCCAGGCGACCTTTAAAGGTTTGTACTGTATTACAATCTATTACGTTAGAGAGCAATTAATTCCATATATTTACAACTCTATTGAAGAAGAAATGCTTAGCTTCATGCGACTGGAATCGTTTGCCAATTATTTTATGCCCCTTGCCTCTAGTGTAGTTCGAGTGATCAACTGTGAAGTATTTATCGACAGCCATGTTATCATGTCCTTTGAATATCTTGAATACTTGAATTAAATCTCCTCGTATCCTGCATTTTGTTACGGTAAAGAGATTAAGGGCTTCTAAACGTTCCTCGAACGGTTTATTTCTCAATCTAGGTATCATCTTTGTCATCCTTTGCTGCACTGTTTCAAGCTTTTCCATATCCTTTTTATAATACGGTGACCAAAACTGAATGCAATACTCCAAGTGCTGGCGTACTAAGGAATTATACAAAGTGAGGACGATATTATCGGATTTATATTCAAATGCTCTGCCTATGAACCCAATCAATTTGTTGGCTTTTTTCACAGCTTCTGTACATTGTTTGCTTGGTTTCAAATCATTTGTTATTATAACTCCTAAGTCTTTTTCATGGTTTACCCTATCAAGCTGGACATTATTCATGCTATAACTTGCTCTTACATTTTTACTGGCAATGTTTAACACTTTGCATTTATTAATATTGAAATCCATTTGCCAGACTTGGGCCCAGTTAAACAGTTGATCAAGATCTCTCTGAATTGCCTGTCTTTGCAGTGCTGTATCTGCTCTGTTACCTATTTTAGTATCATCAGCAAATTTTGAAATCTTACAACACAATCCTTCGTCAATATCATTCACATATATTAAAAAAAGAATAGGACCTAACACTGAACCCTGCGGCACTCCACTTGTAACGTTTATCCAGTCTAACTCTTTTCCATTTATTACAACTCTTTGCTTTCGTCCGGTGAGCCAATGTTCTACCCACCCGAGAACACTGCCGCTGAAACCATGTGCCTTTAGCTTCTGAAGGAGTCTTTTGTGTGGAACTTTGTCAAAAGCCTTTTGAAAATCGAGATAGACCACATCAACAGATTTAGTCTCGTCATCCATGTTCAGTATATCATTGAAAAGGTCCAGCAGATTCGTGAGGCAAGAGCGATTATTATGAAAACCATGTTGCGAATATTTTATGAGATTGTTTGTTTCTAAGTGTTTTGCAAACTTGTCTCTGATAATAATTTCAAGCAATTTGCAAACCACCGATGTTAAACTAATTGGGCGGTAGTTTTCTGGTTGGGTTCTGTTGCCCTTTTTGAATATTGGGGTTACGTTAGCAAGCTTCCATTCATGTGGCACCTTACTGCTCTTAAGTGATAAGCTAAAAAGTTCAGCTAAAGGCTTTGATATTTCATTCTGTAGTTCCTTCAATACACGTGGTGATATTTTGTCCGGTCCTGGTGCTTTATTCTCTTTTAATCTGTTTATTGCAAGCAGTACGTCGTGATCGCTGACTGTAATGTCAGTGATTATGTTGCCCTCTTCTATAGGAATGGGGGAAACAGCAGGAATCGTATGTATATTTTCTGTTGTAAATACTGACGCAAAGAAAGTATTAAGAATTTTCGCCATCATAGTTTCATCATCAGTGTGCTCTCCGTTATCTGTGACTAAGGGACCGATTGATGGAGTTATTACCTTTTTGCTTCTTATGTAACTGAAAAATTCTTTGGGATTTGATTTACTGATACCTGCAATATGTGTCTCAAGGTTTTTCTTACTGCATTTAATTAATTTTTTGGCTTTTCGTCGAAGGGCATCATATTCATTTTTATCACTTTGACTCTTTGTGGTATTATAATTCTTATATGCAAGATTTTTTGCTTCTAGACAATGTTTAATGTTGGAGTTCCACCATTTGGGTTTAGAATTTTTGGCGGGCCCTCTGTTGCGCATATGAATCTATAATTTGATGGCACTGTTGAGAGTTTCTGTAAAGTAACTCCACGCGTCATTGATATCTAAAGTTTCGACAATGGGATGCCAGTCACCTGCACCTGCAATTGCCTTTAATTTCTTAAAATTTGTTCTCTTAAAGTCGGGCACTTTCTCACAACTGGCCTTGACACTGTCTTCACTGATTTTAATGTTAAATGTAACTATGCGATGATCACTTGTACTAAATTCTTCTCCTACAATAACATTACTCACTACATTTTCTGATGTAGCTAAGACAAGATCTAGGATGTTAGTTCCACGTGTCGGATAATTTACAAATTGATACAAAGAACTTTCTTGCAAATTTGTATATAGGTCTGACCCTGTGTGTGAGGATAGGGCTTCTCCCCATTTTGGAACTGGTATGCTTTGCATACAAGATAGTTCGGCAATTTGATTGTAGATTTCATTATCGATGTTGAGTAAGGAGGGAAGGAAGGAGGGAAGGAAGGAGGGAAGGAAGAAATGAATGAATGCTTGAAGGAAGGAAGGGAGGGAGGGGGAAATGAATGAATGAAGGAAGGAAGGGGGAAGTGAATGAATGGAGGAAGGAATGGAGAAATGAATGAATGAAGGAAGGAAGGGGGAAGTGAATGAATGGAGGAAGGATGGGAGAAATGAATGAATGGAGGAAGGGAGGAAGGGAGAAATGAATGAATGAATGAAGGAAGGGAGGAAGAAATGAATGAATGGAGGAAGGAATGGAGAAATAAATGAATGAATGAAGGAAGGGAGAAATGAATGAATGAAGGAAGGAAGGGAGAAATGAATGAATGAATGAAGGAAGGGAGAAATGAATGAATGAATGAAGGAAGGGAGAAATGAATGAATGAAGGAAGGGAGAAATGAATGAATGAAGGAAGGAAGGGAGAAATGAATGAATGAAGGAAAGAAGGGAGAAATGAATGAATGAAGGAAGGAGAGGAGAAATGAATGTATGCAGGAAGGAAGGAAGGGAGAAATGAATGAATGCAGGAAAGAAGGGAGAAATGACTGAATGAAGGAAGGAAGGGAGAAATGAATGAATGCAGGAAGGAAGGAAGGGAGAAATGAATGAATGAATGAAGGAAGGGAGAAATGAATG
>NC_137048.1:13222425-13242425 GCF_032717465.1 Coenobita brevimanus
ATTCTGGTAGGGGGGCCTTCCTCCCTCTGGCTTCTGGCAAAAACTTTCTCCTTTGCCCACCACGGTGTCCCTGGGGGGGCCGCTGCGGGGCCACATCCCGCACTCTTTGGTCTTTTACAGTACGCCTGGACCAACCTTCTTGTGTGTCGGTCTCCAGGGTGTGGCAGTCTCCTCCACATTTCTTATCGTTTCGTTTCGTTTCGTTTATAAAGCCTCCCTATTTAGTCCCTTGTCCCTGAGGTCACACTCCATGATCTCGTCCTGGTTTTTTTTGGTCTGCCTCTCGCAACCCCCCCCCCCAACATGTACACCTCTCACTTTCTGTACCTAATTGTTACCCCCCATCCTTTCCACATGCCCAAACCATCTCAGTCTACCCCTCCTCACCACAACACCAAGACGCTCCAGTCCCATCCTTCCCCTCAACTCTTCCATCGTAAACCCAGCCCTCCCAGGCCTCGCACTCAGGGACGCACCTCACATCACCTAACCACCGCCATTTCTGTACGTTTGAACCTACGAATATCATCTTCCTTTACATTTGCTCTTTAATTTGTCTAACACACATCTCTGCTGTGCTGTCAGTCACCCATACTAGTAACTGGCCAATTCCGGAGCTGTCTTCCTAGGCCTGTCTTTCTCTCTCACTGCCTATGACCTCCAGTGCTGGATATGCAGTGTTTCCAGGCAGCTCCCAATGACCTAATCCTAATTTCATTCCCTGGCTTGTTCAATATCACATTAAAACAACAAGCTTTATAGTCGGAAAACCTTGGGTTCTTTCTTTTCCGAATAAAAAAAAAGATCCATTCCATTATACAAACACTGCGGACATAAATAGTGATCCAGCCCTTGCGATAAATAACAAGAAAATGAGAAATTATTTGTGAAAAGAAAAAGGGCGGCATTTCCTGTGTAATTAGGAAGCATACTAACACATTTTCCTGAGCGATTTATTTTCGGATATGGCTGTTAATAATCTGTCCTTCTATCTATCTATTACCAGACGCCTTGATCCCGTAAGGGGTGGCCACAAACAAATCGCCTCCATGTCGCCCTGTCCCCCGCCATTTCACTGCCCTGCTCCCAGCACGTGACACCCCCCTCTCTCATATACCTCTCCACTCCATCCCTTCATCTCATCCTTGGCCTCCCCCTCCCTCTCCCCCCCTCCACCTCACTCACATACACTCTCCTCGTCAGTCTCTCACTCTCCATCCTCTCCACATGGCGATGTCAGAATTATTACGGTAACGCAGAAGAGGACGACGAAGTGTAATAAGCAAACCAAATCGCTAAAGAAGAGGTGTTAGGGAGCTTCCTCTTGTCTGCGTATGTCAGGGCTTACCAGATGTCATTGACTTAGTGACTGACGCTTTGCCGGGAGTATGACTGGTGTTTATATTATTATTATTATTATTATTATTATTATTATTATCATTACTATTATTCATATTCTTCTTCTTCTTCTTCTTCTTCTTATTATTATTATTATTATTATTATTATTATTATTAATAGTAGTAGTAGTAGTAGTAGTAGTATTTTTATTATTATTACACCCTTTCTCCCAAAATGAGTGTATATGTTTTTATTCCACTTTTATTTGGAAGGGTTAGGGGTCAGCCAAAGGGTAGATATGATGCCTTTTTATAGGGCAATTGGTCGGAGGTCAAGGTCAGAGGGAAAGGTCAAACATTAACCATCAGGATCAGCCTAAACAGTCTTTGTCCAGTTTAGAGTGAGAAACTAACTAGGAGAGGGTATGTGAGTGAGGTGGAGGAGAGGAGAGGGAGAGGGAGACCGAGAATGAGCTGGAGGGATGGAGTAGAAATGTATGTGAGAGAGGGGGGGTGTAAGCTGGGTGGACGGAGAGTGAGAGACTAACTAGGAGAGGGTATATGAGTGAGGTGGAGGGGGCATAGGGAGGGAGTGACCGAGGATGAGATGGAGGGATGGAGTAGAGAGGTATATGAAAGAGGGGGATGTAAGTTGGGGGGATGGAGAGTGAGAAACTAACTAGGAGAGTGCATGAGTGAGGTGGAGGGGGGGAGATGCAGAGGGAGACCGAGGATGAGATAGAGGGATGAGGTAGAGAGGTATATGAGAGAGGGGGGTGTGAGTTGGGGGAAGGAGAGCGAGAGACTAACTAGGAGTGTATGTGAATGAGGTGGAGGGGAGGAGAGGGAGGGGGAGACAGAGGATGAGATGGTGTGATGGAGTGGAATGGTATATGAGAGAAGGGGGTATAAGTTGGGGGGAGGGCAGCGAAACGGCAGGGGACTGGGCGACGTGGAGGCGATTTGCTTGTGGCCACCCCTTGTGGGATTAAGGCGTCTGGCTATAGATAGACAGACAGATAGATAGATAGATAGATAGATAAACTGATTGATCTTACGTGAGCCAAAACTAGTGGAAGGATTAGGGCTCAGGCAAGGATGAAGTAATTCTCTTTTAAGGGTATATTAGTCGAAGGTTAGGGGTCCATATGCTCATGGTTAAGTAAATTCCCTAACACTTCCCTCTTACCGATTTATTTTTGCGTATGGCTGGCTAATATCATTTTGTACGCCATACATGCAGATTATGGTGATACTGGACTGATTCAGGTGGCCCAAAAGAGGACGCCAAGGTGTAACAAGCCCAATAAATCGCTTAGTAAGAGGTGTTAGGGAGCTTCCAGACGAGACCAGTTGGTGGGCGGGTATTGGACTCTTACCAGTTATTCTTCCTTATATATATTTATAATTATCTCCTTATATACTAGATTATTTATTGGATTATTTATTGGTTTATTTAGTTATTTAGAGAGTTAATAATCTGTATCACTTCCTGCTTCTCCTTCTTCCTAAATTACTTCTCTCTCTCTCTCTCTCAACTGCATGCAAACACAGTGGTAAAATTAGAGAGTGAGAGTTGACTGTGGCCGGGGAAGAGGTGTGTGTGTGTGTGTGTGTGTGTGTGTGTGTGTGTGTGTGTGTGTGTGTGTGTGTTTGAGAGAGAAAGAGAGTTAGATGGGGGGACTATATCACTTAAGCCCAAAACACTCCATCTCACATTTTCTGGACCACTTTCTTGTTATTCTCTGTCTCCCGTCAGTAAAAAAAAAAAAAAAAAAAGGGTAAATAATTGTAATGAATGGAGACAAGAAAATGGCGGTCTTTCTATAAATCTTGGGCGTCTGGTTTATAATTCTATCTATATCTACCAGTCAGTCAGTTGGTCTATTTCTCTATCTATCGCCAGACGCCATAATCCCGTAAGGGGTGGTCGTTTGTCTTTGAGTTAGTTGTTTTACGGGGAGGGGCACTAACCCTCCACCAACCAACTTGTTGACACGTAGGGAACACGTATGGGTTATATGGTTACCACCCAGGGTTGTAAAAGGTTTCCTGGCTTACAGGAAACCATTAAGCTTATCACTCAATGTAAAGCCACCTGAAAAGGAAAGAAGAGTAAAAAAAAGTGACAGGAAAGAGGGAAGAAAAGGAAGAGAGGAGGACAGACACAGAAAAAAGAATGATAAAGGTGAAGGAAGAAATAGGCTGCACTACATCAAGTGAGTGAATGATGGTGAGAAATAGGAAGAGAGGAGGACAGACACATAAAGAGAATGATAAAGGTGAAGGAAGAAGTAGGCAGCACTACATCAAGTGAGTGAGAGAAATTACCAATATGCCGGGAATCGAACCCGGGACCCTCAGGTGAGAGCCAGGCAGCATACCACTACACCACGACCAGGTAAAAGTTAACTCACGTTGTCACAATCTTGTAACCAAAGTCCCTCCGCCCCCACTGTGGGCATGAAGAGGATGAGTTAACCCCCTGGCACTCGGGCAAGTAGATGCTTACAAGATTGTGACAACGTAAGTTAACTTTTTACCTGGTCGTGGTCTAGTGGTATGCTGCCTGGCTCTCACCTGAGAGTCCCGGGTTCGATTCCCGGCATATTGGTAATTTCTCTGATGATTTTTCCTGTGAAAAAAATACAGGTTCTCTCTTCATCAAGTGAATGGATGATGGTGAGAAATAGGAAGAGAGGAGGACAGACACATAAAGAGAATGATAAAGGTGAAGGAAGAAGTAGGCAGCACCACATCAAGTGAGTGGATGATGGTGAGAAATAGGAAGAGGGGAGGACAGACACAGAAAATGAATGATAAAGGTTAAGGAAGAAGTAGGCAGCACTACATCATGTGAGTGGATGATGTTTATAATTGACATTATTTAATTGTTTTTCTGGTGGGGAAGACAATTTTTGTTTTGTATGATGGAAGAAAAAAGGTTGGAAGTTGTGTGTGTGTGTGAGAGAGAGAGAGAGAGAGAGAGAGAGAGAGAGAGAGAGAGAGAGAGAGAGAGAGAGATGAGGAGTGAGGAATGGGTGAAAGAGAGGGTAAATGAAAGGTGGGGAGTTGGATGATGAGGGGGAGGGGGAGGGGGAGGGGGAGGGAGAGGGGGAGGGGGAGGGAGAGGGGGAGGGGGAGGGAATGGAAGGGTATGGGAGGGAGGAAGAATGATGGAGGAAGTTCAACCATTTATTGAAGACATAACTAGTTCCCTACCCATCATCTCATATTGTCTCCCTCATACTCCTCCCTCCCTCTCTCCCACTCTACTTCCCTCCCTCCTTCTCTCCCTCCCTCTCTACCTCCTTCCCTCCCTCCCTTCCGTCCTCCCTCTTCTTTCCTCCGTCACTTTCTTCATTCCGCTTCTTTCCTTACTTCACAATCTTCTCTTCCCCCTTCCTCTCTCTCTCTCTCTCTCTCTCTCTCTCTCTCTCTCTCCTACATTCTCATCATTTTTTCTCTCCCACTAGTTTTTACTTTCCTCTTTTTTCCATCCTTCCCTCCATCTCCCCTTGCTGACTTTCTTTTTTCTTCTCTCTCTCTCTCTCTCTCTCTCTCTCTCTCTCTCTCTCTCTCTGTCATTACACCTCCTTCACTTTACCATCATCCTCTTCTTCCTTTGCTTTTCTCTTCCTCCCTCACTCTGCCTCCCAATTTCTCTCTCCCTTTCCTTCCTCCCTCCTTCCCTTCCTTCCAGAGCTCCTATTCTCATTACACCCACGCCTGCAGGGAAGAGGAAGAGGAAGAGAGGGACGAGGAAGCGGAAGAGGAAGAGGAAGAGGAAGAGGAGGAAGAGTAAGAGAAGGAAGAGGAAGAGGGGGAGGAGGAGGGGGTAGAGAAAGAGGGGAAGGAGGAGGAAGAGAAAGAGGGGTAGGAAGAGGAAGAGGAGTACAAAGGAGTATAAAAGAGTACAAAGGAGTACAGACAGCAACAGGCCTTATGGTCCTTTAGGGGCTTTGTTACAGAGTAGACTATGACTACAAGATCTCACTCTACATACTGAAGGATAAGGATAGTAAAGCAAGAAGGCTCCCCCCACCACCAAACCCTCCAGTTAAAACTGGCAAGAAAAAGTGAGAAAAACCACCACGCAGCATGGAAAAACTGACATGGAAATTTCATAGGAAAGACTGAAAAGGAAAAGTTACATTCTGTAAAACTTTATCTATAAGCTACCAGTATGAATAACCTAGAAGAGAAAATAGTAAAGTAAAATGAATAATCGAATAAATAAATAACTAATGCATGTCGGTATGTAGGGGTACGTTGAGTTGACGGGGCGTCTGCAGACACAGTGTGGAAATTGCACAGTGCACAGTGTGGATATTCAGGGGTATGCGGCAACCTTGCCTGGTGCTATTAAGGTAGGCAGCAGTCAGTCAGGCCATAGCTCCGTTCATTCCATATTATTATTTTTTTTTGGGGGGGTAGGGTGAGGTTGAGGGGGTAGGGTGAAGGCATTGGGTGAGGGTAAGGGTGAGGGTGTGGGTGAAGGGGGAGGGTGAAGGGGTAGGGTGAGAGTGAGGGGGTAGGGAGAGGGTGAGGGGGTTG
This sequence comes from Coenobita brevimanus, assembly GCF_032717465.1. Lineage (NCBI taxonomy): Eukaryota > Metazoa > Arthropoda > Malacostraca > Decapoda > Coenobitidae > Coenobita > Coenobita brevimanus. The sequence goes on from NC_137048.1 coordinate 13,228,321, forward strand.
GGTGAGGGTGTGGGTGAGGGTGAGGGTGAGGTGGCAAGGTGAGAGTGAGGGTGAAGGGGTAGGGTGTGGGTGAAGGGGTAGAGTAAGGGTGAGTGGGTAGGGTGAGGGTGAGAGTGAGGGTGAGGGTGAGAGGGTAGGGTGAGGGTGAAGGTGTGGGTGAAGGGGTAGGGTGAGGGGGAGGGGGTAGGGTGAGGGTAAGGGGGTAGGGTGAGGGTGAGGATGAGGGTGAGGGGGTAGGGTGAGGGTAAAGGGGTAGGGTGAGGGGGTAGGGTGAGAGTGGGGGTGAGGGGGTAGGGTGAGGGTGAGGGAGCAGTGTGAGGGTGAGGGGGTAGGGTGAGGGTGAGGGGATAGGGTGAGGGTGAGGGTGAGGCGGTAGGGTGAGGGTGAGGGCGTGGGTGAAGGGGTGGGGTGAGGATGAGGGGGTAGGGTGAGGGCGAGGGTTAGTGTGAGGGGGTAAGGTGATAGTGATGGGATAGGGTAAGGGTGAGGGTGAGGGTGTGGGTGAAGGGGTAGGGTGAAGGGGTAGGGTATGAGTGAGGGTGAGGGTGAAAGGGAAGGGTGAGGTTGAAGGGGTAGGATGAGGGTGAGGGGGTAGGGTGAGGGTGAAGACGTGGGTGAAGGGGTAGGGTGAGGGTGTGGGTGAGGGGGTAGGGTGAGGGTGAAGGGGTCGAGTGTGGGTGAGGGGGTAGGGTGAGGGTGAAGGGGTCGGGTGTGGGTGAGGGTGAGGGTGAGGGTGAAGGGGTAGGGTGAGGGTGAGAGCTTGGGTGAGGGTGAGGGGGTAGGGTGAGGGTGAGGGTGAAGGGGTAGGGTGAGGGTGAGGAGGCAAGGTGAAGGTGTGGGTGAGGGTGAAGGTGAGGGGGTAAGCTGAGGGTAAGGGTGAGGGTGAGGGGGTAGGATGAAGGTGAGGGTGAAGTTTGAGGGTAAGGGGGTGAGGGTTTGGGTGAGGGTGAGGGGGTACGGTGTGGGTGAGGGTGAGTTGGTAGGGTGAGGGTGAGGGGATAGGATGAAGGTGAGGGTGAAGGGTGAGGGTATGGGGGTGAGGGTGTGGGTGAGGGTGAGGGGATAGGGTGAGGGAGATGGGGTAGGGTGAGGGGTAAGGTGGGGGAGTAGGGTGAGGGTGAGGGGGTAGGTTGAGGGTGAGAGAGTAGGGTGAGGGTGTGAGTGAATGTGAGGGGGTATGGTGAGGGGGTAGGGTGAGGGTGGGGGAGTAGGGTGAGGGTGAGGGGGTAGGTTAAGGGTGAGGGATTAGGGTGAGGGCGAAAGGGTAGGGTGAGGGAGAAGGTGTGGGTGAAGGGGAAGGGGTAGGATGAGGGGGTAGGGTGAGAATGAGGGGTTAGGGTGAGGGGGTAAGGTTAGGGTGAGGGTGTGGGTGATGGGGTAGGGTGAGGGTGAGGAGGTAGGGTGATGGGGTAGGGTGAGGGTGAGGGGGTAGGGTGAGGGTGATGGGGTAGGGTGAGGGTGAGGGGGTAGGGTGAGGGTGAGGGGGTAGGGTGAGGGTGAGGATGGGGATGAGGGGGAAGGGTAAGGGTGAGGGGGTAGGGTGAGGGTGAGATTGAGGGGATAGGGTGAGGGTGAGGGTGTGGGTGAGGGTGAGGGTGTGGGTGAGGGTGAGGGTGTGGGTGAGGGGGTAGGGTGAGGGTGAGGGTGAGGGTGGGGCGAGGGGGTAGGGTTATAGAAAGGGGATAGGTTGAGGGTGAGGGTGAGGGTGAGGGTGGGGTGAGGGGGTAGGGTGAGGGTGAGGGGGTAGGGTGAGGGAGAGGGGGTAGGGTGAGGGTGAGGGTGAGGGTGAGGGTGAAGGGGTGGGTTGAGGGTGACGGGGTAGGGTGAGTGTGAGGGTGAGGGTTAGCGTTAAGGGGTAGGATGTGGGTGAGGGGGTAGGGTGAAGGTGAGGGTGAGGGTGTGGGTGAAGGGGTAGGGTGAAGGGGTAGGGTGAGAGTGAGGGTGAGGGTGAAGGGGTAGGGTAAGGGTGAGGCGGTAGGGTGAGGGTGAGGGTTAGGGGGTGGGGTGAGGGTGAGGGTGAGGGTGATGGGGTAGGGTGAGGATGAGGGTGATGGGGTGGGGTGAAGGTGTGGGTGAGGGTGAAGGTTAAGGGGTAGGCTGAGGGTAAGGGTGAGGGGGTATAGTGAGGGTGAGGCTGAAGGGTGAGGGTAGGGGGTGAGGTTGTGGGTGAGGGGAGGGGGTAGGGTGAGGGTGAGGATGAGGGTTAAGGGTTAGGGTGAGGGTGAGGGGGTAGGATGAAGGTGAGGGTGAAGGGTGAGGGTAAGGGGATGAGGGTGTGGGTGAGGGTGAGGGGGTACGATGAGGGAGATGGGGTAGGGTGAGGGGGTAAGGTGAGGGAGTAGGGTGAGGGTGAGGGGGTAGGTTGAGGGCGAAAGAGTAGGGTGAGGGTGTGGGTGAGGGTGAGTGGGTATGGTGGGAGGGTAGGGTGAGGGTGGGGGAGTAGGGTGAGGGTGAGAGGGTAGGTTGAGGGTGAGGGAGTAGGGTGAGGGCGAAAGGGTAGTGTGAAGGTGAGGGTGTGGGTGAAGGGGTAGGGTGAGGGTGAGGGGTAGGGTGAGGGTGAGGGGGTAGTGTGAGGGTTATGGTGAGGGGGTAGGGTGAGGGTTATGGTGAGGGGGTAGGGTGAGGGTGTAGGGTGAGGGTGTAGGGTGAGGGTGTAGGGTGAGGGTGAAGAGGTAGGGTGAGGGTGAGGGTGAGGGGATAGGATGAAGGTGAGGGTGAAGTGTGAGGGTAAGGGGGTGAGGGTGTGCGTGAGGGTGAGGGGGTAGGGTGAGGGAGATGGGGTAGGGTAAGGGTAAGGGGGTAGGGTGAGGGTTAGAGGGTAGGGTGAGGGTGAAGGGGTAGGGTGAGGGAGTAAGGTGGGGGAGTAGGGTGAGGGTGAGGGGGTAAGTTGAGGGTGAGGGAGTAGGATGAGGTGGTAGGGTGGTGGTGAGGGTGAAGGGTGAGGGTGAGGGGGGAATGTAAAGGTTAGAAGTGCCATTCTAATTTTTTTTTATTCTATTTTATTTATTTATTTATTTATTTTTTGACGATACTTTCTGTATGGTGAAGGTGATGAATAAATGACCGTCTCAGATGTCAGCTTTCTTCACCTTCACACACCGTCCTTTGGGAGAGAGTGGCCGCTGTCTTAATGCTCTGCTTGACCCTGTTAGAGCTATCTCCCTCTCTCTAATTCTTTCTTTTTTCAGATCAACAGCACACTGTCTTCATCGCCTTCATCACACCAGACCTAATGGCAGCGCTGATCAACATCTCTGGTTCCTCATTATCTCCCTCACTCTCTCACTCCAACTATTAGCTTTAATTGTCTCTCACTCTCTCGCTCCATCTGTCTCTCCCTCCATCTCTTAGCTTTGTCTCTCCGTCTCTCCAGGTGCACAACGCCACTGCTGTGTTCATCGTCAACTTAACCCTGTCAGACCTGATGCTGGGAGTGTTCAACCTGCCCCTGGCCGCCTCGCTGTTCGTGCACCGCGCCTGGGTACACACGGGCTTCCTGTGCATGCTGTTCCCCTTCCTTCGCTACGGACTGGTGGCCGTGTCCGTCTTTACCGTCCTGGCCATCACCATCAACAGATACGTCATGATCGCACACCCGAGCCTCTATCACAGGTTAGTAAGGGCAGACAGGTCAACTCTGGAACTGTCTCCCTCTGTGTGTATTTCCTACTTCCTATCATCTCCAGTCTTTCAAACGCAGTGTGTCCAGGCATCTCGAAATGAACGGATCTTGAATTTGGCTCTGTTTTGTATTGTTTTTGTTTTTTTCTTGGAAGGAACGGTTTGCGGGCTCCTGGCCTTTGGTTCTTTCTTTCTTGTAAAAAAAAAAAAAAAAAAAAAGATTTATTGATTTCCTATTCTTTTTGTCTCGTACTTACATTAGCCGCAACCTACCCTGTTACAGACGGCCTGGTGCTGGAGAGGACGCCTTCACGTGGTGGCACCGATATGAACGCGAACTGTAGACTATCCAGTTATACAAACGTCCCTCAGTTCCTTCCTATCGTCTGAAAGGTGGATGGTGGAGTGTGGAAAAAGGGAACTGAAGCCTGCAGCCCACAGCGTGTCCGCCCACATGAACCTGTAGCCACAACAACAACAACAACAACAACAACACAACAATAACAGCAGCAGCAACAACAATAACAGCAGCAGCAGCAGCAGCAGCAGCAACAACAACAACAACAACAACAACAACAACAACTACAACAACAATAACAGCAGCAGCAGCAACAACAACAACTACAACAACAATAACAGCAGCAGCAACAACAACAACAACTACAACAACAACAATAACAGCAGCAGCAGCAGCAGCAGCAGCAACAACAACAACAACAACAACAGCTACTACTACTACTACTACTACTACTACTACTGCTGCTACTACTACTACTACTACTACTACTACCACTGCTGCTACAACAACAACAACAACAACAACAACAACAGCAGCAGCAGCAGCAGCAACAACAACAACAAACCAACAACAACAACAACAACAACTACTACTACTGCTACTACTACTACCACTACTACAACTACTACTTCTACTACTACTACTACTACTACTGCTGCTGCTGCTACAACAACAACAACAACAACAACAGAAGACAACAGGTGTATAGCTTTTCCTTAACTCCATCATACCCGAGGACGTTTTATTTTATTATCGCTACTGCCATTAACTTTTTTCTTTATTCACTTAATTAAGGACGAAGTGAAAGTGTGGATGTGGATGTGATAGGAAGCGTTAGGAGAAACACATTGAGGAGGTTTGGCCATGTGGAGAGGATGGAGAGTGAGAGACTGACGAGGAGAGTGTATGTGAGTGAGGTGGAGGGGGGGAGAGGGAGGGTAAGGCCAAGGATGAGATGAAGGGATGGAGTGGAGAGGTATATGAGAGAGGGGAGTGTGAGCTGGGAGCAGGGCAGTGAAATGGCGGGGGACAGGGCGACATGAAGGCGATTTGTTTGTGGCCACCCCTTACGGAATTAAGGCGTCTGGCAATAGATAGATAGATAGATAGATCTTTCCCTATTGGCAGAGCACCACAGTCATTCCGGGGTGACGCTGTGATGTAGGCGGTTGATCATGTCCTGGTGTGGACGAACTTTTTTTTTTTTTTTTAATGTGTCTGACTCTGGGCATAGGCTTCACAGCCTGCTGTCAAGGCCCAGTAGTCCTCCTACATACCATACACCTCTACATGTCACCACTTCAGCGCTAACACCCACCGTCCATATTGAATACATGCTAGGGCTGTCTCATACAGGACTGGTGTATTGGTATTAACGGGGGTATTTTTGCGACATGTCGGCGGGTCTTCCGGTAGAGCAGTAAAGCCTGATTTAATGAAATTCAAATCTTTAAACTGTTCTCTGCCCCAGCCGGGATCTGAACCTGGGTCCATTAGGACTGCAGGCCACCTTTCTACCGATTGAGCCGCTTACGCAACAGCTGCTTCGTAAATAGCTAAAAACTACTCGCCTGGTGGTATCAGTTGTCGTGGATGCAGCTCAGTCTGCTGGTGTGGGCGTGGGTGTGGCAGTGGGAGTAAGAGATGAATAAATAAAGGAGCCCAGTCTGCTGGTGTGGGCGTGGGTGTGGCAGTGGGAGTAAGAAATGAATAAATGATGGATGCAGAAGAGACACTGATAACACTGAGTCTCCCCCACAACACACGAGAAATCACCCAGCAGAGTGGAAGAACTGCCTCATATATATGAACTAGTCTGTGTTATAACTAAGTTGGCACTAGGAGATGTGTGTTGATATACGTTGCTCATACTAAGTCCTATATGAGAATGCTTGTATATACGTTTGCCTTCACTCATACACTGCCATACACCTCGCAGTCAGGGTTAATGAATATAAATCCTATGTATAAGTTGCGTATTGCCTGTGTATACATTCGTCTTCATGCTTGTATCTGTCAAACACTTCATAATCAAGTTAGAGTGAATATTAGAAAAAACAAAAAATATGACAAGGGACATCTTTGTAGCCGCACCCACCTCTGAAATATTTTGTAAGGGGAAAGGTCCTTGGTTAAAGATGATGGCCGTGCAGACTAGCTTTGCCGAAACCCCCGAAGCCGCGCCCTTCCCTAAACGTTGCAAAAATTGACGTTCTGCTGTTGAAAACTTTAGCTGTGCATAACGACTTTGGCCAATTGACAGACAGATTGGCGTACTTTGATAGCGACTTATGGAGAGATAGATAAATAGATAAGCAGACAGATAGACTGATAGATCAATAGACATGGACAGACAGACAGACATAGATAAATAGATAAACAGACAGATAGACAGAGACAGATAAGAAGCAGGTCCCTTAACTCGCCCCATCCCGACCACTTTTCCACCACTGACTCCCCCCAATCCCGACCATTTTAGGAATTTTTTTTTTTTTGGCTCAAACCTTCGCTTTTGGTGAGAAACATTGAAAATTCATAGAGAAATCGCTCACCTGAGGTTTAAAATACTCATTACAGGTAGGAGTACCTCCTTACCTTGCTGGGTTTTCTATCAGGCTGGCACCAAAGAAAACGAGTTCTATGGGAGGATAACTATTTCACACCACTCACAAACGGTATTTATTTATTTACTTGGTACGAATTTATATGTAGTACAAGAGTATATTGGTTTTCAAGCAGTAATATAGGCATTATAAGCATTGTTTCACTCACTAATACCTGACCTTTTTTTGCCACATTACCTGATCATCATTTCTAACTGTTTCTTCCTCTAATGCTATGTAAAGTTTGTCCTCCACATTGTCATTGATTGGGGAATCACTCTGGCCCTGAATTTCGTACCGTGGCATGACATGGCTATACTGGCCAGGTCACTGATAACAGGTGAATTGCTGAGACAATGGCATGCAGGGGGGGGGAGGAGGTCATGCTGGGTAAGGCATTGTTCTTGCCTGGCATCTTGTTGAGGAAGGTGTCACGTGTATACGTACCAAAAACGACTCGCGAAAATTGAAAATTGTGCAAATTAGGAACCTTGCAATTTTTTCGTGTTTATGTACGTCGACGGGATTGGCAGTGACAAAACGTGTGGACGTTAAAGAACGTAGACGGGACGCCGCGGGTTAATACTGCACCTAACTCACTCTAGTCCCTTAATACTGCACCTGACTCACTCTAGTCCCTTAATACTGCACCTGACTCACTCTAGTCCCTTAATACTGCACCTAACTCACTCTAGCCCCTTAATACTGCACCTAACTCACTCTAGTCCCTTAATACTGCACCTAACTCACTCTAGTCCCTTAGTACTGCACCTAACTCACTCTAGTCCCTTAATACTGCACCTGACTCACTCTAGTCCCTTAATACTGCACCTAACTCACTCTAGTCCCTTAATACTGCACCTGACTCACTCTAGTCCCTTAATACTGCACCTAACTCACTCTAGTCCCTTAATACTGCACCTGACTCACTCTAGTCCCTTAATACTGCACCTGACTCACTCTAGTCCCTTAATACTGCACCTGACTCACTCTAGTCCTTTAATACCGCACCTAACTCACTCTAGTCCCTTAATACTCCACCTGACTCACTCTAGTTCCTTAATACTGCACTTTAGTCCCTTAATACTGCACCTGACTCACTCTAGTCCCTTAATACTGCACCTAACTCACTCTAGTCCCTTAATACTGCACCTAACTCACTCTAGTCCCAATACTGCACCTAACTCACTCTAGTCCCTTAATATTGCACCTAACTCACTCTAGCCCCTTAATACTGCACTTGACTCACTCTAGTGCCTTAATACTACACCTGACTCGCTCTAGTCTCTTAATACGTTGAGGAAGCTCCCTAACACCTTTTCCTGAGCGATTTATTTTGTTCATTACAACTGATTGTCCTCTTCTGTGTTACCTAAGTCCTTCCAATATCTCCATACTCTTCTTGATTAACGCACAGGAGGATATTCACCAGCCATATCCAATAATAAATCGCCTAGGAAGAGGTGTTAGGGAGCTTCCTTAACCGAAAAGAATACGAGCACAAGTTGTAGTTGTTGTTGTTGCTGTTGTTTTATACGTGAAGCAATGGACCGTAGCTTAAACTAACCCATCCCCTGCCGTCCACCATCGTCCTTTCGGGGGACCGGGAGGGAGTTGAGGGACGTGTGTATAACCAGGCAGAGGACCCTACCTGTTCTACCAGTGCCACCACGTGAAGGCGTCCCTCTCCAATAAGACTAGAACAGTTTAACAAAGACACTCCTATCACAGACACCCTCACAGCTGTTTATGATGACTAATCTCAGCAGGAAACAGTTTATAATGACTAATCTCAGCAGGAAACAGTTTATAATGACTAATTTCAGCAGGAAACAGTTTATAATGACTAATCTCAGCAGGAAACAGTTTATAATGACTAATTTCAGCAGGAAACAGTTTATAATGACTAATCTCAGCAGGAAACAGTTTATAATGACTAATCTCAGCAGGAAACAGTTTATAATGACTAATCTCAGCAGGAAATAGTTTATAATGACTAATTTCAGCAGGAAACAGTTTATAATGACTAATCTCAGTAGGAAACAGTTTATAATGACTAATCTCAGCAGGAAACGATGTATAATCACTAATCTCAGCAGGAAACGATGTATAATCACTAATCTCAGCAGGAAACAGTTTATAATGACTAATCTCAGCAGGAAACAGTGTATAATAACTAATCTCTGCATGAAACAGTTTATAATGACTAATCTCAGCAGTCTGCATGAAACAGTTTATAATTACTAATCTCAGCAGGAAACAGTTTATAATTGCAAATCTCAGCAGGAAAAGAGAGTTAGATTGTTTTCCGCTAAATATAAGACATCACTGGCCTGGATAGGTGTTTTGAGAGAGAGAGAGAGAGAGAGAGAGAGAGAGAGAGAGAGAGAGAGAGAGAGAGAGAGAGAGAGAGAGAGAGAGTGTTTGTTGTTTCGACAGATGACGTAAGATGATGACGGATATTATCATGATTATATTGCTGACTTACGATGTTTTCACTCCTGCCTTTGTTTAGCTTTTGGGTCGTATTTTAGGTGACATAGGAAGCTTCGTAACACCTCTTCCTTAGCGATTTATTTTGAATATTACACCTTAACCTTCTCTAGTACGATCCTTTTCACGTTTCAGTATCGGTCTGGTTTGCATCAGTGACTTACAAGAGAATTATGAAGTGTAACGTACGTCACTAGATTGCTAAAGTAGATGTGCTTAGGAAACAAATATATATACCTCCAGCCACGTAGAAAACGGGTCTTCCACCTTAGTCTTTAGGGCTGACTCTCTTATTTCACTTTTGCTAAAGCCAGACACTTTTAGTCGCTAGTGTGAAGCTTGTCTAGCCCAGAGAGTTAGGAACTAGTTCATTACCCTCAGGGCTCAGGCTTCCCTTTACCCCAACACTTCAGACCCTGTTCATGAGCAGTGTCACTGATACTGTTGCACGGCTTTTATATCTGCATCTGGTGTTGGTAAGGGAAGCCTTCATGCGATGGCATCGATATAACCAGACAGCCCTGCTCCTTGGTTATATAAATGTCTCTATTCCCAAAAGACTACAAGAGATGGGCATATTCCTCCTGCAATCCACTGTGTTAGTGTTCAGATGAACCTGCAGTTACAACTACTGTTAGCAGCACTATAACTGTTACATCATTTCCACCATTGTCACTACCACTCATCACCCCTATTTTTCCTCAGGCTGTACACGCAGACGCTGCTTGCAGTGATGGTTGTGTCCACATGGGTAGGTGCCTTTGGGGCCCTGGTGCCCACAGCCCTGAAAGTGTGGGGGACCTTTGGCTTGGACCCCACCTTTGGCTCGTGCACCATTCTGCCAGACAGCGATGGATACTCACCTAAGTCATTCCTCTTCGTGTTTGCATTCATGCTTCCGTGTGTGGCCATCTGTGTCTGTTATGCAAGGATTTTCTGCATCGTGCACCGTGCAGACAAACGAAGCCATAACAATGATCAGAGCATCATCAGAATGAATAGCAAACAAGACAGGCAGAAGGGCAGCACAAAGCAGGAAGAAGATGAAAAGTTGGGTGTGGGAGAAGAGAGGGACAGGACAGATCCACATGAGGGTGGTGAGCCACGGGTGCATACACTGAGTGAGACTTTGCAGGTGGAGACACAGGTAAAGCTCACCTCCAACACCAGCTCCGTCAGTGTGGAAGTCCTGGAGGGTGGTGCCACTACCACCCACCCACCCAGTGGTCACATTGATGGCAGAGGCCAGTCACCTTCCCCAGGGGTGAGTGCCACGGTGCTTAGGCCTGATGTCAATGGGCTGTCTGGCCATCCCTCAGGGGAAGGGAGGGTGGTGTCCTCCCCCATCAGAATATGTCCAACAAATACCCCAGACTCAACTGCCTCTGGTGCAACAGATGAGACGGGGCGGCGGCCGTCAAATGAATCAGCAAAGGGGACATTTTCACAGTTGCGTGGGACATTCCGCAGGTCAGAGGGGATCACTACTGACACGGCAGACTGCACCAAGTCCAAAGGACCAGCGGCTCCTGAAGATGATTCTGGTGATCTTCTTGTTCTTTGTGGTGTGTTACTTGCCCATCACGCTGGTGAAGACATTCAGCAAGGATGACGACCCTGTGTTGAACATCTTGGGTTTGCTGCTGGTCTACCTAACCACCTGCATCAACCCCATTATCTATGTAGTCATGTCCTCGGAGTACCGCCAGGCCTACCTTAGCCTCTTTGCCTGCAGTGTTGGCGCTGATGCTGTCAATCGCTCCTTGACTAAGATTTCCTGAAGGTGTGTCAAGGCCACGTCTTGCCCCAGCCCAGTGCTCACCAGCCCCACCACGACACCTGCACCAGCCCTGCATCCCACACCTGCCTTCACTGTCTGCTCCTTACACCTGCCGGAGCTACACCCAGCCCAGCCACAGTTACTTTCATCATTGGGCACCTTCTTCCCTCCTGTAGGTGTGGCCAGTGAATGAGGCAGGCGTGGTTGGCACGGGACCGCACTAATCTTGCCGGGTCTCACCTGGGGCCACAGGGCAGTATTCTATGTGGCTTTGGAAATTTCGTAACACTTCTTCGTTGGCAATTCACTCTGGATTGTACAAGTTAATGTCCTCCTGTGTGTCACTGATATAAACTTAGTCGATATTAAAATGAAGTAAGTTTCATACAAGAGAATGCTAAGATATATTGTGAAAATAAATCACAAGGAAAGGGTTGCTATAAAACTGAACATGCCACTTTAAATACGAGCATGATTTAATGGATTAGGATGGTCTTTAGCAGCTCTTCCTTACCACGTTATTTCTGCGTATGGTGCAAATTTTTACTCTACTTTGTGATATAAAAACTTTTCGCCTTTAGAATCTCAAAATAATCCATAAGCAAATATCAGGTGTAATACGTAAGACATACGTTAAGGAGGAGGTGGCCAAAAGCTTCGTAAGTCGAGGAAAATCATTATGCCTCCTGGAAAAACCACACTTACATGAGAAACATTCAAGTGCTGACAATTTTGACCTGTCTGTTTGCCTCAGGAGTGGGAATACTTAACATTTTTTTTTTTAACATTACTTGTAATTTATTATAGATTTAAGTTTGAATCCGACCTACCGGCTTTGTCGCACTATTTGTTGTGGTTTGCCTAAGGGCTTAAATTTGTTCGTGGGATAGAAAATTCCCCCTGTGATATCTGTAACATTGGCATGATTATGATTCGTGTTCTCTCTTGGTAGGAAGGAGGTGGGTGCGGCCACGAAGACAAATAATTTATGACACAGAATAATGGGGAAAAATGTTATGTAATTATATACAGTGGCGAAGCAGATGGAAACAGTGATCTAGATGCATAGAGACGAGGAGTGATTTTAACTTTTTTTTTTTTTTAAATGTGTCCGACTCTGGGCAAAGGCTTCAGGGCCTAATTCTCGGGGGCAGTGGCCTATCCCAAGGCCCAGTAGTCCTCCTACACCTCCACATGTCACCACTTCGGCGCTAACACCCTCCGTCCAGATTGAATACATGCTAGGGCTGCCTCATTCAGGACTGGTATACTGGTATTAGGGGGTATTTTACGACATGTCAGCGGGTTTTCTGGTAGATCAGGAAAGTCTGTTTTTATGAAATTCAAATCCTTAAACTGTTCCCTGCCCCAGCCAGAATTCGAACCTGGGTCCATTAGGACTGCAGGCCACCTCTCTACCGATTCAGCCACAGCCTACCCCTGAAACGTGGCAACAGAGATTTAACTGTGTGGAAAACAAGGTGGAAACAATTTAAAGGACAAACCGAGATTTTATAATACAGCAGAGCAGATGGCCAGTGATTAAGCCTATACAGCAACAGACGGACACATGCAACTACAGTGACACATATGAGGGTGATTTACAAAACTAACTAAACTAAGGGTATGATACAGACACGATGCACAGGACAGAGACTGAATTTAGGCCCCTCTTGCTCACCCTGGAAACACGAGGGAAAAGTATTTGTGACACAGATTCTTGGAGCCAACATTTATCACAGCGTTCATGAGTGTTACTACATTGATGTGTCTTCTCAGATTTTTAACAGGTTTTTTCTCCTCTTGTGGTTTGTAAAGACTGTATATAAAGGCTATGAAATTCACACACACACACACACACACACACACACACACACACACACACACACACACACACACACACACACACACACACACACAAGTATATATAAAGGGTGATATAGTCCTGCTGGACTTATAAACATTTATTGCATGTACTTGTCTTAAGATATTAAGATGCATTTTTTTTTAATATGAAATGGTAACTAGAGGCCCTCCCAAAGGGGGAATCACACCAGCCGCGAGCCGATACACATCTAGCGCGGCTCGGAATATGACCTTGACCTTGACCTACTTTCACCAATTTCCAACTTGTCTGAGATTTTCATCCCTACTACACACTTGTAAAATTTATTGATGATATCTTGAGCGGTTGCGAAGTTATCGTGGTAACAGACAGGCAGACAAACAAACTGAAAACAATACCAGCTGCGCTATCGCAGGTGGTAACTACTGAAATGGCAGGAGTTAGTATATCCAGTGTAATCAGCTGCATCTTAGTTTGTCAAGCAACTTACATGCAGTGTCTCAAATATAAGCAGAATTTGAGGGACATTCGGTATATATGAAACTTTATATATACACTGTTTCAGTTTACAGAATTTGTATGTGACTTTCCTCCTACAACAGCACCTACTAATCAACTTACTTGTATCTCTTGTTGTGTAAAATTTTCTTGGCAAAAATCGTTGCTTACTCTTAACATTTTCATTAAGCGAATTATCCACCTTCTCTTTTTGTGGCGGGCAGATTTCATGGAGCAGAATTTTAGGATATTGAAATAGAAATCTCACTCAGACACTTGTGAGAACATTTTCCAGCCAAAGAACATGGCTTATAATATCCTGATTTTCTTTACATATACAGTACACGTTAAAACTGATACGTATGTCTGAACATAGCTGTTGCCTTTTGTGTGCTGGGCCATTCAGGATTTACATTACGCTGGTGTTGGGAGGGAGAGGGAGGGGGAGACCGAGGATGTGGTGGAGGGATAGAGTTGAGAGGTATATGAGGGAGGGGGGAGTGAGTTGGGGGGAGGGCAGTCAAATGGTGGGTGACAGCAACTTGTAGGCGTTTTGTCTGCGGCCACCCTTTGTGGGGTTAGTGCGTTGGGCTATAGATAGATAGATAGCTATGTCTGGAAGTTAGATTGTAAAGTTACTGCAAGATATCTATAGGGTACAGTTCCCCCATAAAGTATTACACAGGTAGGGTACAGTGATATCCAAAATGACCCTCCTCTCATCGGAGGATAGGGAGGCGGTTGAGAGATGTTTGAGTAACCAGGCAGTGAGCCGCTCGGTGATATCAGTGCCACCACGTGAAGGCTTCCCTCTCCAGTATCTAGAGGTTAGACAGAGGTTACGTAAAATTGTTAAGACGTCATCGGGTGAAGGGATGGAATGTAGTGTTGAAGGTGGCAATTGGAGTCTTCGTAACACCACTTCCTTTGCGATTTATTCAGCATATGACACATTTACGTTCTCTT
>NC_137048.1:13247425-13407425 GCF_032717465.1 Coenobita brevimanus
TTAAAACTAAAAAGGTCCAAATAAAATACATTATCTAGCATGAATTAAAAGTAAAATGATCACAATAAAATATCAAAGGTAGCAGCTTTAAAAAATAAAAAGGTCAAAAAATAAAATTATAATAAAATGGTCAAAAAAAATATAAAAGCTGGGAACCAAGAAAAAGTAAAGAGGTCAAAATAAAATCTAAAAAGCTAGCATCAATAAAAAATATAAAAGAAATAGCACTGCCTCACCTTAAGATTACTACATGGTTTCGTCTGTGCTCATGGTTCTGCACCCAAGATATTCGTGATCGAATTATATCCATGGCATGACAGGTAATGTCCACTCTGTAGTGTAACTTGAAATGATTAATAACATGTTTACAAAAGAAACCCATTTTTAAGTATGGTAGGTTCAAGCTAATGATAGCACTATTAGACTGCATCAACCTTTTGTAATAGCGGCACTGTGTGAGGGCCACATGGTGCCTCAGTAACAGCTGGTTACAGGAGGCAGCCACATCATGGTTGCTGGCATAGGCTGGCATTCCAGTCATTCGTTTTAAAGCTTTACTGTAAGCCCCCTCAAATGCTTGAAATGTACATGATCTTCGTGTATCCTTATGGTTTAAAAGAGGCAGACCATAGTCTGGCTTACAGTACGAGTTAAAAAGGAATAAGAACGTATTAATATCTATACCACTAAAATTTCTAAAAATGCAATTAAAACTTGAATAAAACTTATTAAGCCTTTTCATTACATCTTTGTCATCTTTAAGGTCATGCCTAATTATGTGTCCCAGATAGTCATATTCATATACAGTCTCTAATTCATCGCTGTTTAAAGTTAAATGAGTTAGATAATTTTGCTTGATCTTTGAGCCTAAGAGCATGCATTTTGTTTTATCTTTGTTAATTTTAAGTTTTATATCACTTATCATTGATGAAAATTTGGTATACAAATTATTCATGGTTGCAATGGAATTCGCACAGAGCACAATATCATCGGCATAAGCTAGAATATTGATTCTGCTCATACCAATCATGCACCCTTGGCTCATGCTTGTAATTTCAGATAAAACATTGTCTATATACAGTTTAAATAAAAAGGGAGATAGAACACCACCCTGTCTAACCCCGTTTTCCACGTAACAAGGTACACCATGCGCCCCCTTCCATTTAATACTAGCTATCTGGTTCCTTAAATAGTGCATAAGTATATACACAACATCTATTGGAATGTTCAGCCTTAACATTTTCTTCCCCAAAACGAAATGGTTAACTAAATCAAATGCCTTAGAGAGGTCAATAAAAGTTATAATGCCATTATCACTCTTGCTACTATACTTATTCATTATCTCTTTAAGCAAGAAACAAGCGTCTGTCGTAGACATACCTCGCTGGAAGCCAAACTGTCTTGAACATAGAAAAACTTTTTCTTTTAAAACATCCAGTATTATCATCTCAAATATTTTTAATATACAAGATGACTGCATTACAGGTCTATAATTATTAGAGTCTGTTAAATTACCCTTACTATTCTTAACTATTGGAGTTACTATACCTTTTAAAAGTGGCTGTGGTAAGTAACAATGAGTAAAACAAGATTAAAAAACCGAAACAAATAAATTAAAAATTCATCTGAGACATTCCGTAAAAACAAGGAGTGGACCCCGTCATGGTCCACCCCGGGGTTCAGACGTGCTATGATCCTCCTCAGCGACACTACCGACACTCGAATAAACATTTTTCGTCCATTTTCCCATTTCTGTTTAAAGTTATTCATGAAATCAAATTTTGCTTCAGTATCATCATGTTGTGCTGCTAAAAATTTCTTATGAAATATTTTTACAATATCATTGTTACATTGTTTACCGTCAATGATATTCGTGGCTTTCATTTTCCCTTGTTTTCTTTTCACTTCACACCAAAATTGTCTTTTATCTTTATTTCTAAACTTTTCCATAATGCTCTCGCATACTTCACTCTGCTCGTCCCTCTTACAGTCATTCAAAGCCTTTTTGAAATCCTTCCTAGAAGACATCATTTCATTATGTTCAACAGTCCCTGCTTTCTTACCTGTTGCTAACCACCGCAGATATTTCTCTCTGGCCACCGAATGCAGGCACTTAACGCGCCTGTTCCATCCGGGAATAACCTTATACTTATTTGTCTGTACAGTCGTTCTTGTGTACTCCAGTGATGCTTTTACAAGAGCAGAACCAATACTATTATATAAAAGGTCAATACTATTAAGGTGAGAGACATCTCTACAGCCCACCGTCACACACAGATGAGCTGGGAGATCACGAAGCTTACTCAAGTCATCGTCAACTCGTCTACGTATTTCATTTATTTCATCAGGCCCTAATATATTCCAGTTTATTGTATTCAGAGCTTCGTCTTCATTGGATGTAATAGTTGCTAATTTACAACGTTTGTTAACATTTATTGAGAGAGTAAATGCCATCGGCAAGTGATCCGATCCCATCATACCATATAATATCTGAAATTCGGAGACAGTCATTGCATAATGATCCCTCCCTACCACATGATCTAACCATCTACTATAAGTGTTCCCGTAGCTTATAAATGTGCAAGTACTCCTCTCTAATTTCTCGACATCAAAGCATCTTAATAGATTTTCCTGCATAAACGTTGTGAGATTACGCCAAGCCCGTCCTGAGTGAGGATCCGCATTAAAGTCTCCAATAAAATATATATTGTCATATTTCATATCATTTATAATTCCTTCGAGAGCAGCAAGCGTCTCTAGGTATTGCTCCAATGTGTGGCTCTCCCATACATCACTATTGAGATAGACATTCACTAGTAGAAGTTTCATTTCATTAACATTAATATCTAAAATAATAAAGTTCTCATGTAGAGAGATCTGATTCATGAAAAATCTAGTCTTTCCTGTATAAAACTGCAAGACCCCCCTCAGGACGTCCCGCCATAGCCGTTTTCGCTCTATCAGACAAATAAGCGGCCACACCCACACTCTCATAGTTCTCACTTACAAAATCTAATTTCCATAATTTATCGTTCATTAGGAAAGTTTCCTGCAAGAATATTACATCAATCTCTTTCTTAGTTATTTCTCTTACCAAATCAATATTCTTTGTAAGTGAGCAGCAGTTAAATGTACATATTTTCAGTGTGTGTGTATGCATTGTTAATCCTTGAAAACGCAAAAGTAAACTAATAAAACTGTAAACACCCAAGGAAAAGTCAGAGAAAAAGAAAGAAAAAAAAACTATGCTATAGAAGGTCTATTAATAGACTTTTTTGCTCTGTTATAAAATTTATCTATAACAATATCTTCCGGCCATAAGTCTGCCTGAAAGAGTTTTTCTATGTCTTGTAATCTGACAGTTATTTTAAAAGCACTGAACTTATCCGATAATATTCCTAATTTTGTTATATCCACTATATTTACACCAAAGGTATTAGAAATATATTCGTTTATATTATCACTAGTTACCTCCTGATTCACTCGTCCCAAAAACAAGTCAGCAAATCTTGCTGTAGTAGTTGCAGCAGCAGTAGTAGTAGTAGTAGTAGTAGTAGTAGCAGTAGTAGTAGTAGCAGTAGTAGTAGTAGTAGCAGCAGTACTAGTAGTAGTAGTAGTAGTGGTTGTAGTAGTAGTAGTTGTTGTTGTAGTAGTGGTGGTGGCAGTAGTAGTAGTAGTTACAGTAGTGATGTTGTTGATAGTAGAAGTAGTAGTAGTAGTAGTAGTGATAGTAGTCGTAGTAATAGCAGTAGTAGTAGTTGTGGTGATGGTGGTAATAATAGTAGTAGTGGTGGCAATAATAGTAGTAATAGTAGTCATGGTAATGGTGAAGGCGATGATGATAATGATGATGATGATAATGATGATAAAGATGATGCTATTGCAACAATGTCCTCATACTCTCTAATCAGCTGTATTACCGCAAATAGTTCCCTTATTTCATTACCCTATATATTACTGAGAGGCAAGATAATTCTGTGGCACTTCTTCGTGACTAGCATCATATTCCAGCGTTAATCTACATTAAAGAGTTACCTTATACTGTCTTTTGCAGTTTATATCACGTAGCTCAGTGAGAGAAAGACAATGCTACGGCTCTACATCCTCTCCATAGCACTTCTTCGTGACTGGCTTCATATTATAGTTTATTCAACGTGGTTCAGTGGCAGAGAATGACAATGCTACGGCTCTACAACCTTTCCATAACACTTCTTCATGATTAGCATCATATAGTTTATTTCACGTAGCTCAGTGGCAGAGAAAGACAATGCTATGGCTCTACATCCTTTCCATAGCACTTCTTCGTGACTAACATCATGTTCTAGTGTTAATTTCTTCTTACAAATCAGCAATGAAAATATAGAGATGGCAATTTTGGGCCAAGTTAGAGTAAAAAGAGTATAGTAAATGTGATAGCTTATTCTTCCACCATAAACACTGTGAGAGGGAGGGGGAGACCGAGGATGAGATGGAAGGATGGAGTGGAGACAATGAGAGAGTAACTAGGAGAGTGTATGAATGACGTGGAAGGGGAGACCAAGGATGAGATGGACGGTTGGAGTAGGGAAGTATATGAGAGAGGGGTGTGTAAATTAGGAGATGGAGAGTGAGAGACTAACTATGAGAGTGTATGTGAATTAAATGGAGGGGGGAGAGGGAGGGAGAGGCCGAGGATGAGATGGAGAGATGAAGTAGAGAGCTATATGAGAGAGGGGGGGTGTAAGTTGGTGGGATGAAGAGTGAAAGACTAACGAGGAGAGTGTACGTGGGTGATGTGGAGGGGGGAAGAAGGAGGGAGAGATCGAAGATGAGATGGAGGAATGGAGTAGAGAGGCATATTAGAGGGGAAGTGTAAACTGGTGGGATGAAGAGTGCGAGACTAACTAGGAGAGTGTATATGAGTGAGGTGGAAGGGGGAGAGGAAGGGAGAGACCGAGAATGAGACGGAGGGATGGAGTAGAGAGGTCTATGAGAAAGGAGGGGAGTGTAAGTTAGGGAGAGGACAGAGAAATGGAGGGGGACAGGGCGATATGGAGGCTATTTGTTTGTAGCGACCCCTTACGGGATTAAGGCGTCTGGCTCTATATAGATAGACAGATAGGCTATGAATGGGTTGTGCTAAGCTGAATAAATTCGTCTGGAATATATGGCACTGGAGTTAGCATAATCTTACTCACTGCATCTTAACTTGGTCCAGATTTACATCTTTTTATAATTCAATTCCTGTAGCTCAGTGACAAATAGATAGATAGACAGGTAGATAGGCAGATAAAGAGGTAAATATACAGATTTTTTATAAGGCGGCTCTATATTCATTCAATAGCACGTGTTCGTGACTTGCATTATATTCTAGTCCATTGCTACAGCTTGGCATTTAGGAGGGAAAGAGAAGTCAATTTTAGTCCAAGTTAAGGTGAAATGGAATGATCTATCTGTCTATCTATTGCCAGACGCCTTAATCCCATAAGGGGTGGCCACAAGCAAATCGCCTCCATGTCGCCCTGTCCCTCGCCATTTCACTGCCCTGCTCCCAGCTCACACACCCCTTACTCATATACCTCTCCACTCCATCCCTCCATCTCATCCTTGGCCTCCTTCTCCCTCTCCCCCCCTCCACCTCATGCATTGAAGCTCTGTGAACCATTAAAGCTTCGAACCCCGTCAGTCACCCTCTGACCGTGAGAAGAGGAGGACGCTCGAGCTGTGTGTATATGTTAGTGTTGATAGTGTTTAAACAACTTCCCCATCTTGCCATGATAAACAAAGGTAAGCGTGGATATTGTTCATCTGCTCTTTGATACCATGCGTTCTTTCAGTTGAACCAAATAATATTAATGTGAGAGGTGGTGCGGAGAGAAGTTATCTGAGTGTGGAGCTACGTGCAATGGCAAACAAACGAGGAAGTAAAGGAGGGTTGTGTTGTTGATGTGGATGTGCAATTACGTGGAATGACAGACAGACAAATGGGGAAGAGAAGGAGCGTTGTGGTGTTGATATGGAGTTAGGTGGAGAGACAGACTGACAAATGAGGAAGTGAAGGAACGTTGTGGTGTGGATGTGGACGTGGAGTTACGTGGAGAAACAGACAAATGGGGAAGTGAAGGAGCGTTGTGGTGTTGATGTGGATATGGAGTTGCGTGGAGAGACAGACAGACAAATGAGTAAGTAAAGGAGCGTTGTGGTGTTGATGTGGATATGGAGTTCCGTGGAGAGACAGACAGACAAATGAGTAAGTAAAGGAGCGTTGTGATGTTGATGTGGATGTGGAGTTACGTGGAGAGACAGACAGACAGACAAATGAGGAAGTGTAGGAGAGTAGTGATGATGTGGATGTGGAGTTACGTGGAGAGACAGACAGACAAATGAGGAAGTGAAGGAGCGTTGTGATGTTGATGTGCATGTGAACGAAAGTGTTGGGAGAAGTACCCTGAGATGATGTAGCCATGTGGAGATAATGGAGAATGAGAAACTGACTAGGAGGGTGTATGTGAGCGAGGTGTAGCGTGAGAGAGGGAGAGGGAGGCCGAGGAAGAGGTGGAGGGATGTGGTGGAGAGAAGAATGAGGAAAGTGTGAGCAGGAGGGAAGACAGACAGATGCTGGAGGACAAGATGACATGGAAGCTGTGTGTGGCAAAGCACTTCTTCATGACTAGCATCATATCAGAGTTTATTTCACGTAGCCCAGTGGCAGAATAAGATAATACCGAGGCTCTACGTCCATAGCACTTCCTCGTGACTAGCATCGTATTCCAGCGTTAATCTATTGTTATATCTCAGTAATGGCGATGGAGAAAGGGTAACAATAAAAATTTTGTTTCGTTTTTTTCTTTTCGTTTGGTTTTGTTTATAAAAACTCCATCCTGCTTACATGCGTCGGCCTTGGTTACCTAATGGCTGCTCTCCATGCTGCTCGATCTCTAGTAGCATCCATGTTCACTCCCTTATCCTGAGGTCAAACTCCATGACCTCGTCCCAGGTCTTTTTCGGTCTGCCTCTCGCAACCCTACCCCCAACGTTAACACTTTTCATTTTCTGTACCCAATTGTCATCCTCCATCTTATCCACATGCCCAAACCATCTCAGTCTACCCCTCCTCATCACAACATCAATACACTCCAGTCCCATCCTTCCTCCCAAACCATCTCAATCTACCCCTCCTCATCACAACACCAATACACTCTAGTCCCATCCTTTTTCCTAAACCATCTCAATCTACCCCTCCTCATCACAACACCAATACACTCCAGTCCCCCTGTTCCTCTTAACTCTTTCATCGTAAACCTAGCCCTTCCAGGCCTCGCATTCAAGGACGCACTGCACATCCACCTAATTATTGTCAGTTCTGTAAGATTGAGCCTGCTAATATCCTCTTCCTTTACTGCCCAGGTCCCACTACCATACAGCACTACACTTCTAACACATGCTGCATACAAAGATCTCGTAGCACGGAGGGAGAGTCCTCTTAATGTCAGGATAGGCAACAGCTCCCTGAACTTCTTCCAACCATTCTTCACTCTAGCCACAGAGCTGCTCCAGCCCCACCTCCAGCACATAACATGTCTCCCAAATAACAAAACTCTTGCACACACTCAAAAGACTCATCAGCAAGATCAATCCTTTCATGCCTTGCAATATCCACATGCTCTCCCCGACACACACACACACACACACACACACACACACACACACACACACACACACACACACACACACACACACACACACACACACACACACACACACACACACACACACACACACACACACACACACACACACACACACACACACACACACACACACACACACACACACACACACACACACACACACACACACACACACACACACACACACACACACACACACACACACACACACACACACACACACACACACACACACACACACACACACACACACACACACACACACACACACACACACACACACACACACACACACACACACACACACACACACACACACACACACACACACACACACACACACACACACACACACACACACACACACACACACACACACACACACACACACACACACACACACACACACACACACACACACACACACACACACACACACACACACACACACACACACACACACACACACACACACACACACACACACACACACACACACACACACACACACACACACACACACACACACACACACACACACACACACACACACACACACACACACACACACACACACACACACACACACACACACACACACACACACACACACACACACACACACACACACACACACACACACACACACACACACACACACACACACACACACACACACACACACACACACACACACACACACACACACACACACACACACACACACACACACACACACACACACACACACACACACACACACACACACACACACACACACACACACACACACACACACACACACACACACACACACACACACACACACACACACACACACACACACACACACACACACACACACACACACACACACACACACACACACACACACACACACACACACACACACACACACACACACACACACACACACACACACACACACACACACACACACACACACACACACACACACACACACACACACACACACACACACACACACACACACACACACACACACACACACACACACACACACACACACACACACACACACACACACACACACACACACACACACACACACACACACACACACACACACACACACACACACACACACACACACACACACACACACACACACACACACACACACACACACACACACACACACACACACACACACACACACCTCACAAAGTCTCCAAAGTCACTTGCAGTAGAATATGATACAGAAGACCCTCGTTGTGTTACGATTACTAACCCAATTAATGCTAGACCACATTTTCTATTTTATTTTTACTATCTCAAGACGATTTTATTTAACATACCAAAGACCTGTGGCAGTGAAGGTTGACTAAGATATTATTCCTTTCCCAGGGGTGACGAGCGGTCAGTAACAGCAGCAGCCAACAGAGAGCTATGTGGCATGTCTTTACTGCTGTGTGTCACATATCCCTCCCAACACCACCACACATCCCCGCTAGTCCCTCTCAACTCACCAGTCTTCGAAACGATATAACTCCATCTTTTGCAAAGCCACGAAGTGTAGATGTCGATACATATAAGCGTGAAATACAGGAATGTTTGAGTTTCTTTCCTAACCTGATTATGTCTTCAGATAAATAACTGTTGTCTTGTGTAATTACCCTCTTTTGATATTAACGGCCTTAAACATTAACCGTAAATAACAAGTCTACTTAGATAAGCATCCTGTGAAAATGCTTTGAGTACATAGTTGGTTAACTAAGTACTCCAGAATTTAAGGACAAACCAAAGAAAAGCCAGCGTATTCAGGCACGACCAAAAGCACCCCACATGGCCTCCCTAGCACTGGAGTACTGGATATGTTGGTACTCCACTATCTGTGTTTGTCATGAAGGCTCTAAACACAGTAGTACCCTTAAGATAAACTACTATATGAAAATCTGGTCGGAAAACTTTGAAAGCTTTGAAGTGCATTGATATCGAAAGCTGAAATAATGCTCAAAATGTCGTATTGCGTAAAAAGGAATTGATCAAGTGAGACACTGCCCAGATGCCGTAACTCTACCGGACATTTCTAGCCTGAAGGTTCCATTATATTCGTCAACGAAATCTGGAATGCTGATCTCTCAAACTACTACCACTACTACTACTACTACTACTTACGACTACTACTTCTATTACTACTACTACTACTACTACTACTACTACTACTACTACTGTTACTACTACTGCTACTACTACTACTACTGCCGTACTAACAGTACACTCCCAGCCCAAGAGCAGTCAAGATACATAGAGTTCCCAGACCTTACATCACTTCAAAATCTCTTTACCTAAAATTTCGTGGCCAATGACGTGCAAGATTTTCGCATAATACTCTGTACGTAGAGCGAATAACATGCTAGTTTATGGAATACAGGAGTCTGCCACAACTCTCCATTTGGGGAAAAATGGTTAAAGGAAAAAAAGTAGACAGAGGCCGATGGGAGAAGGCTGTGGTATTAGACTGTTGGGGGTACTGTTGATATTTTCTCTGCCTTTTTCCTTCATATAGAAAATGAAACTAAAGCTTTATTAATCCCCAAATAATCAGATCATTGTTAACTAACGTGATCTCATACGAGTAAGGCTGATAAAAAAATGGGTAATGAGAAAAGCGACAAAAAAAAAAAAAAAAATCTCGCTTTCTTTTCTGCTAGGTGTTATTAAAAGGAACCGATAAATAGCGATGAAGTTATGTGTTTGGCCGAGTTTATAAATCCATCAGTCTGTCTGCCTGCCTGCCTGCCTGCCTGCCTGTCTGTCTGCCTGCATGCCTGCTTGCCTACATGTCTACCTCCTTGCCTGCCTCCCTGCCTGTCTGCCTGCCTGCCTACTTGCCTGCCTGCCTGCCTACATGTCTGCCTCCCTTCCTGCCTGTCTGCCTTCCTGCCTGTCTGCCTGCCTGTCTGTCTGCCTTTGTCTGCCTGCCTGTCTGTTAACAAGATTATAGGAAAAAGTCAGCAGATTATCATATTTCTTTATTTAGATTTTGAATTTACCATTCTGTACAAGCCCTTACGAACTCGGGAACGTTGTCGCTGGAATCCAAGCAGGAAGAGTCAGCGGACAGTGACTGACTAATTTTTCGCAGTTACCCATCCATTTTACTGCTTTTCTCTGAACAGAAAGCCCACCCCAACTTATCCTGTGGCGTCAGAAAAGGTGCGCGGGGAAGTCATGCGAGCAGATCATCTCTGTCATTAAACTCTGGATTAGGTTAGGATGAGGTAATTCGTTTTCTATAGCATTCAGTAAAAGGTCAGGGGTACAAGACAAGGATAAAGGTTCAGTCAGCCGTCATGTCCAAGCGAGAGGCTCATCAATTTTTGAAGCGTTGTGACGAATAAGCAATAAACAGTAGGTCAGAGGTAGACTCCGTGGAGAGAGTGCATCAGTACATCACGTCTACACGATTATTTGATTTCCTGTTATCATACTTCAGAACCACAGGTGTTTATTGATAAAGTGAACAGGGCGTTTGAACCGATTGTGAGGCACGAGTGTTGTTGGCGTCACTTCATAGCTGGTGGTTGGATTTTGCTGGATTTTCCCTCCATTGTCCTCCTGCCTGTGATCTCGCCATGTTTCCGCTGCACCCTCCAAAGGTATGCTATTTGGCTTTACTAATTCTGTACCCATTTTACTCTAACTTGGCATAAAACTTCCATCTCTCCATCCTGAATACTGAGTTGTAGCAATAGATTAATGCTAAAATATGTAAGTCACAAAAAAGTGCTATTGAAGAGGAGCCGTAGCGTTGCTCTTTTCTGCCAATGACCCATGAGATGTGAGAGGCAAAAGGACGAAAATCTGGGCCAAGTTGCTCTGAAAAAAGAAAATATAGTATACTGCAGGATACTATGATAATCTAGGACATTGTGGACAGTTGAGAAGTTTGTGGTTTGCAATAGAGGGACAGGAAGACAGAGAGACAGACAGATAGAAGAAGGACAGACACAAGGCAAGGAGACAGAAAGGGGAGACGAAGCGTGGGGTTATTATTAGTGTAGTTGACTTCATAGCACATTATATTTGTGCCCTAAATTTAAAAGCATGTCTTCTCATGTATAGACAAAGTTCTTTGACGAGTAGTGAACTAACAGACAGGCAGAAACACACACACACACACACACACACACACACACACACACACACACACACACACACACACACACACACACACACACACACACACACACACACACACACACAAACCACTTATGCCGAAAAGGTGAAAGTAAAGAAAGACTTAGAAACAAGGGTGGAAGAAAAAAGCATTAAAAAGGAAGTGAAAAGAATAATCCCAAACAATCCTAAGTTAGTCAGAGATTCAGTAGATATCAACAAATCTATAGTAATCACTGGTATAGAAGAGGAAGAAGTAAAAAACAAGATCTCAAGAGACAAAAAGGAGATGGCAAATGTAATGAGCATACTGAAAGAAGTATCAGAGGAAATCTGTAGTAAAGACATAGAGGAACACTAAAGGTTAGGGAAATACGAGAAAAGCAAGTCAAGACCCTTAAAGGTAACTTCCAGAGTGTAAACACCGTGGAGGAGATATTAAAAAATGCAAAGAATCTTATGGAAAAAGAGAAGTTCAAAAATGTATGGATAAAAAGATGCCTAACACAAGAGGAATTGAAATTACTGAAAGAGAAGAGGGAGGAAGCAAAAACAAATAATGAGGGAAGATCAAAGGAGGGGAAGAATACATTTTTTTACAAAGTATCCTAACAGGATTGCAGGTACGAAAGTGGTACATAAACAGGAGGGAATAAAAAGGAGAAAGGTAGAAGAACTAAGTCATGACAAGTATATAAACAAGATCATTAAGTTGATGTACTCAAATGTGGATGGAATGGTATCTAAATTATTAGAGGTGAATGGTTATGTCAGAGAAAATGAACCACATATAATATGCCTAACTGAAACAAAATTAACACCAAGGATATCAAATGACATCCTAAACTTAGAGGAATATAATATATGGAGAAGAGATAGGAACTTAAAAAGAAAAATCTAAAAGTCAAAGAAATAGAACTAGATATACCCTCACAAGTAGAACTGATTGCAGTAGTGATCAATAGATCTGAAGGGAAAGTAATTGTAGCCAATTTGTACATGCCACCCAGATAAAACACATGGGAAAGAGACGAATATGAGGACCTGGCAGAGAGTACAATTCAGAGATTAAGAGCATTACTACATAGAATGGAAGAGAAATCGGAAAGAATTATACTAACTGGAGATTTTAATACAAACATAAATTGGAATACTCTAGAT
This sequence comes from Coenobita brevimanus, assembly GCF_032717465.1. NCBI lineage: Eukaryota > Metazoa > Arthropoda > Malacostraca > Decapoda > Coenobitidae > Coenobita > Coenobita brevimanus. The sequence continues at coordinate 13,260,421 of NC_137048.1, forward strand.
ATAATAAGCCAAGAAAGCTGTTGGAACCAAAAGCTCCTTGATCTTGTGCAAGAGTTTTTCCTAACGCAACATGTAAGGGAAAGCACCAGAAAAAGAGGACTCGATGTACCCTCAATGATAGATCTCATATTTACTAGGCAAGAAAATGATACTAACAATTTGATATACCACCCTCCATTCGGCAAAAGCGATCATGCAGTACTAAATTGCAACTTCAGGATTGCATATGACAGATAACAGCAATGAAAGTTACAAAAAAAGCCTGAACTGTAAAAAGGGAAACTATCATGACCTAAAGAAGTACTTCTTAGAAATTGATTGGGGAAAGGAGCTTAGAGGACAAGATTTAAATGCTATATATAAAAAGTTCTGTGAACTTTATGAAATAGGAGTTCAGAAGTACATCCCACAGCACAAAGAAGCAGAAAAGAAAATAAAGAAATGGTTTAATACAGAATGTAAAAAATCAAAAGAAGAAAGAGATTTGTTGTGGAATAGATACAGAAGACACAATAGTGAAAGGGCATATAATAATTACAAACAAGCAAGAAACGATTATACAAGAATAAGGAGGGAAGCCCAAAAACAGTTTGAGGAGGATATCATAAATAAAAGTAGTGATCAACCGAAGCTATTTTACAGCTACATCAGAGGCAAAACCAAAGTAAAAGATAAAATACAATCCGTTACGGACAAGGGAATCACTTATACACAAGAGAAGGATATTTGTGAAGCACTAAACAAGAAATTCCAATCAGTTTTTACAGAGGATAAAAAATTTGAGAGGGATTATGTGGAACATGCATGCCCACACATACTACCAGATATACAAACATCAGAAAAAGTAATAAAGGAGGAGGTAAGTAAATTAGACAGAGGAAAAGCAAATGGTCCTGATGAAAATTCATGTTGTTTGCTAGATGAATGTGCAAAAGAGTTAAGTAAACCATTATTATTAATTTTAAAGAAATCCTTGAGTCAAGGTAAACTACCTGATATTTGGAAGAAAGCAAACATTGTTCCCTTATTCAAGAAAGGGAATAGACAAAATCCACTCAACTACCGACCAGTATCACTGACCAGTGTTGTAAGCAAGGTATTAGAAAAGCTTATAAGAAAAGCTTGGGTAAATCATCTAGAAGAACACAATATGATAACAGAAAGACAGTTTGGTTTCAGAAAAGGAAAATCATGTGTTACTAATCTGTTGAGCTACTATAACAGAGTAACAGACACAATACAGGAAAGAGAAGGATGGGTGGACAGTATCTATTTAGATTTCAAGAAAGCATTTGACACAGTACCACACCAAAGACTTTTATGGATCAAGGAGGAATTCGAGGCAAACTGTATTGTTGGATGCAAGATTTTCTCATAAGAAGAGAAATGAGAACAGTACTAAGAGGAAATTACTCATCATGGAAAGAAGTGACTAGTGGAGTACCACAGGGCTCAGTGCTGGCACCAGTCATGTTTTTAGTGTATATAAATGATATAGACAGTAACACTGGAAATGAAAGCTATCTAAATATGTTTGCAGATGATGCAAAAATACAAAGAAGAATTACTAACAGACTCGTAAAGAGCTACAAGAAGAATTAAATAAACTTCATGAATGGACTAATACATGGCAAACGGAATTCAATGTGGACAAGTGTCATGTAATCAAGGTTGGTAAAAACGGAAAGAGACTTGATTGGGATTATACGTTAGGAAATAAAACCCTACACACATCAGAAAGAGAGAAGGACCTAGGTGTGATTATCAACAACAGACTATCTCCGGGTGACCACATCAGTGAGAAGGTATGGAACATGTATACACTGCTTGCAAATATGAGAACAGCATTCACATACATAAATGAAGACATGCTAAGAAAGATAATAACATCATTCACCAGACCAACCCTGGAGTATGCATCAGTAGTCTGGAGTCCTCATCTAAAAAAACACATAGATAAGATTGAAAATGTTCAAAGGGCCGCTACAAGATGGGTACCAAGCGTAAGGGATCTAAGCTACGAAGAAAGACTAAATAAACTGACCAACACTACAGGAGAGAAGGAAAAGAGGTGACATGATTATGCTATATAAAGGCATATCAGAGAAGGAGAAAATAGACATAAATGATTACTTAACCTATGGGGAAGTATCAGCAAGAGGACACTGCAAATAACTGCATAAGAAGAGAGTTGATAAAGGCGTAAGGAAATTTAGTTTCCCAAATAGTGCAATTGATCAGTGGAATGCACTACCGAATGAAATAGTGTGTGCCAAAACAGTTCACAAATTTAAGGATATGTACGATAAATATGGTTTAAGACACGGGACAGTACGAGCTTGACTCATTCCTGTAAAGATACAATTAGGTAAGAACAATTAGGTAAAAACACACACACACACACACACACACACACACACACACACACACACACACACACACACACACACACACACGTATTCTGTTATGGAGCTTACTGGCAGGGAAATGTGTGTATGTCTGCGATGGTGTCGTGAGGTGGGGGGTTGCCATGGTAACACAGACTCCCTGCATCAGCCAAGCTAAGACCATGCATATTGCCCACTGAGTCCCACACTTTATATAAAATATCTTTGTACTCATATTTAATGCCAATATTGCCGTTTTTTCATCACAATTTGGTAGAACGATACTCTGACCTAATTTGTAAAAACAATCAATGAATATCAAAGTTTTCTGTGGAAAGAAATGAAGTGAAAAAGGTGTTTGGTGGTGGGGTGGAGTGGGTGTCTAGCAGTGCATTGTGGTGAGACGCACATGCACTCACAGGCACATATTTACACACACACACACAAACACACACACACACACACACACACACACACACACACACACACACACACACACACACACACACACACACACACACACACACACACACACACACATACACACACACACACATACACACACACACACACACACACACACACACACACACACACACACACACACACACACACACACAAAACAGAACCCAAATAACCCCCCAAACACACCCTAAAAGAACCCACACAACCCCCAAACATACTCCAAACAGAATCCACAAACCCCAAACATACCCCCAACACACCTCAAACAGAACCCACACAACCCCCCCAAACACACCCCAAAGAGAACCCACACAACCCTGGCAGACAAACCAAAAACACACCCCAAACAGAACCCGTGCAACCCCCTCAAACACAGCCAAACACACACCGAACAGAACCCACAGAACTCTCCAAACAGGACCCACACAACCCCCCGAACACACCCCAAACAGAACCCACACAACCTCCAAAACACACCCCAAAAGGAACCCACACAACCCCCCAAAAAATACCCTATACACAACCCTAACAGAACCCACACAACCACCCCAAATACACCCAAATAGAACCCACACAACCCCCCAAAAAAACACCCCAAACAGAACAAATAAACCCCCCAAACACACCAAAAACAGAACCCATACAACCCCCCCAAACACACCCCAAACAGAACCCACACAACCTCCCAAACACACTCCAAAAGGAACCCACACAACCCCCCAAAAAATACCCTATACACACCCCAAACAGAACCCACACAACCCCCCCAAAACACACCCCAAACAGAACCCACATAACCACACCAAACACACACCAAACACACCCAAACAGAACCCTCACAACCCCACCAAACACACCCCAAACAGAGCCCACACAACCCCACCAAACACACACCAAACAAACCTCAATCAGAACCCACACCCCAAACGCAAGCCAGACAGAACCCCCTCCTCTCTCTCTCTCTCTCTCTCTCTCTCTCTCTCTCTCTCTCTCTCTCTCTCTCTCTCTCTCTCTCTCTCGTCAGTGCCACCACATGAAGGCGTGTCTATAGTGTTTGTGGTAAAAGTCTACAGACATACAAGCCCCGGTTCAGGTATAAAGTCTACGGATAAAGCGACCCAAGTTTCACTTCAGAAATTTGACTATGAGGGGTGAATCGGACTCGGGAGAGAGGGGGGGGGATGTTTGGGGCTGTTTTTTGGGTGTAGTAGGTGTATGTATGGAGTGTATCTGGGCTGTCTTTGGGGTGTGTATGGAGTGTATCTGGCATGTATAGTATACACCCCAAGTACACCCCAAACAAGCAGAGACACTCACAAAAAAAACACACACACAAAATCCCCCCTCACAACCCAAGCAGAACCCACACAAACCCCCAAACACACCCCAAACAGAACCCTCACAATCCCCCCAAACGCAACCCAAATACACCTCAAACAGAACCCACAAAACCCCCACAAACACACCCCAAACAATCCAAACACATTCCAAACACACCCCAAACACACCCCAAACAGAACCCATACAACCTCCCAAACAGGACCCACACAACCCCCCAAAACACTCCCAAAAAAGAACCCTCACAAATTGCCCAAAAAAAAAACTCAGATAGACCCACACAACCCCCCAAAACACCCTAAACAGAACCCACACAACTTCCCCAAATACACCCCAAACAGAACCCACAAACCTCCATTCAAACACATCTCACACACCCAAAACAGAACCAAAACAACCTCCAAAAAATACCCAAAATAGAACCCACACAACCCCCGCAGACACACCAAAAAAACACCCCAAACAGAACTAACATAATCCCCCCAAACACACCCCAAACAGAACCCACAAAACTCCTAAAACAGAACCCATACAACCCCAAAACACACCCCAAGCAGAACCCACAAAACTCCTAAAACAGAACCCATACAACCCCAAAACACACCCCAAACAGAACCCACACAACCCCTTCAAACACACCCCAAACAAACTCCCCCCCTCTCTCTCTCTCTCTCTCTCTCTCTCTCTCATCAGTGCCACCACGTGAAGGCGTGTCTATAGTGTTTGTGGTAAAAGGCTACAGACATACAAGCCACGGTTCAGGTGGAAAGTCTACGGATAAAGCAACCCAAGTTTCACTTCCGAATTTTACTCTGAGGCAGGAGTCTGATTTGGGGGGGCCTAGGGTATAGGGCTTTTTTTCGGGGAGGGGGGTGTATTAGGTGTATGTATGGAGTTTATCTGGGTTGTGTTTGGGGTGTGTGCTTGGGGTGTGCATGGAGTGTATCTGGGGTGCGATTGCGGAGTGTTTGAGGTTGCATTTCGGATGTGTTTTGGGGGGTTGTGTGGGTTCTGTTTGGGGTGTTTTGGGGCTTTGTTTGGGGTGTGTTTGAGTTCTGTTTGGGGTGTGTTTCGGGGTTGTGTGGGTTCAGTTTGGGGTGTGTTCTGAGTTTTATGGGGGGTTCTGTTTGGCGTGTATTTTGGGTGTGTTTTCAGGGGTTGTGTGGTTTCTGCTTTGGGTGTCTTTTGGAGGGTTGTGTGGGTTCTGTTTGGGGTGTATGGAGGATTTCTGTGAGGTGTGTTTGGGGTTTATTTTGAGTGTTTGGGGGGTGTATTTTTGGTGTATTTAGAGTGTTTCGGGTGTATTTGAGGTGTTCTTTGGGTGTATATTATACATCCAAGATACACTCCCTAAACACCTCAGATACACTCCACACACACCCCAAACACAACCCAAACACAACCCAGATACACTCCATACACACCCCAAACACAACCCAAAGACAACCCAGATACACTCCATACACACACCAAACACAACCCATATACACCCCATACATACCCCTAATACACCCCAAAAACATCCCCGTACACTACCCCTCACTCCCAACCCCGACCCCGACCCCGACCCCGACACACCTCTCAGCCTAAAATTTCGGAAGTGAAACTTGGATCGCTTTATCCGTAGACTTTTACCCTGAACCGTGGCTGATATATCCGTAGCCTTTTACCACAAACACTATAGACACACCTTCACGTGGTGGCACTGATGAGAGAGAGAGAGAGAGAGAGAGAGAGAGAGAGAGAGACAGACAGACAGACAGACAGACAGACAGACAGAGAAAGAGTGACACAGACATACTGACAGACATACAGACAGACAGACAGATAGAGACAAACAGAGGAGAGAGAAAGAGACAGAGACAGACAGACAGACAGACAGAGAGACAGAGTGAGAGACAGACAGACAGACAGAGGGGGAGAAAGAAAGAGAGGGAGAGAGAGAGAGAGAGACATACAGACAGACAGACAGATAGACAGACAGACAGTTAGACAGACAGACAGACAGACAGACAGAATGAGAGACAGATAAACAGACAGACAGACAGACAGACAGACAGAGACAGAGAGACAGACAGACAGACAGACTGATAGACAGAGAGACAGAGGGAGACAGACAGGAAGAGAGACAGACAGACAGAGGGGGGGAGAGAAGGAAGCATATAATACAGACGAATGAAGGAAGGGTGAAGGAAGAATGGACGGAAGGAAGGAAGTGAGGGAGGAAGGAATGAAGGAAGGAAGGATGGAACGAAGGAAGGAAAGAAGGAAGGAAAGAAAGAAGGAAGGAAAGAAAGAAGGAAGGAAAGAAAGAAGGAAGGAAAGAAAGAAGGAAGGAACGAAGGTAGGAAAGAAGGAAGGAAGGAACGAAGGAAGGAAAGAAGGAAGGATGGAACGAAGAAAGGAAAGAAGGAAAAAAGGAAGGAAGGAAAGAAGGAAGAATGGAAGGAAGGAAGGAAATGAGGAAGGAAGGAAGAAAGGAAGGAAGGATGGAAAGAAGAAAGGAAAGACGGAAGGAAAGAAAGAAGGAAGGAACGAAGGTAGGAAAGAAGGGAGGAGGGAACGAAGGAGGGAAAGAAGGAAGGAAGGAAGGAAAGAAGGAAGGAAAGAAGGAAGGAAAGAAGGAAGGAAGGAACGAAGGAAGGAAAGAAGGAAGAAAGGAAGGAAGAAAGGAACGAAGAAAGGAAAGAAGGAGGGAAAGAAGGAAGGAGAAGGAAGGAAAGAAGGAAGGAAAGAGGGAAGAAAGGAAGGAAGGAAGGAAAGACGGAAGGAAGAAAAGAAAGAAGGAAGGAAGGAAGGAACGAGAGGAAGGAACGAAGGAAGGAACGTAGGAAGAAAAGAAGGATGGAAGGAAGGAAGGAAGGAAGGAAAGAAGGAAGGAACGAAGGAAGGAAGGAAGGAAGGAAAGACGGAAGGAAGGAAGGAAGGAAGGAGGGAAAGAAGGAAGTAGGGAATGAAGGAGGGAAAGAAGGAAGGAAAGAAGGAAGTAGGGAACGAAGGAGGGAAAGAAGGAAGGAAGGAAGGACGGATGGAACGAAGGAAAGAAAGAAGGTAGGAAAGAAGGAAGGAGGGAACGAAGGAAGGAAGGAACGAAGGAACGAAGGAAGGAAGGAAGGAAGGAAGGAAGGAACGGAGAGAGAAAAAATGACCAACAGAGAGGGTTGGTGGTGGGGGGGGTGGCAGGGAGTGGCTGGGGACGAGAGGCCAGAAGAGACGGGCTGGGGACGCGCCTGACGTATCATATTCTCTCGTCTGGCGCGTCCCCAGCCCGTCTCCTTGACTCTCGTCCCCAGCCACTCCCTCCACCCCCCTCCTCTCCCTTAGTTACTTTCTCTTCCTCCTTACTTCCTGCTTCCTTCCTTCCTTCCTTCCATCCATCCTTCCTTCCTTCCTTCTTTCCTTCCTTTCTTCCTTCTTTCCTTCCTTTCTTCCTTCCTACCTTCCCTCATTCATTCATTCCTTTCTTCCTCTTCTTTCCTTCCTTCCTTCCCTCCTTCCTTCCATTCTTCCTTCCTTCCTTCCCTCCTTCCCTCCTTCCTTTCATTCATCCTGTCTGTCTGTCTGTCTGTTGCCTATTAGGTATCTCCATATATACATACTAATGGCCTACCTACCGCCCTACCTACATATCTACTTACCTACCTGCCTTCGTATCTACTTACCTACCTACCTTCGTATCTACTTACCTATCTTCCTGCCTACTTACCTACCTACTGACCTATCTATCTACTTAACTTTATTCTTGCCTACCTACCTACCAACCTACTTACCTACCCACCTATTTCTCTGTCTACCTACCTACCAATCTACCTACCTACCTATCTACCTATCTAAAGCCCTACCTACTTTGCCTACCTCCTTATCTACCTACTTACCTACCTACTTAAGTTTATTCTTGCCTACCTACTTGCCCACGTTCTTCAATTAGCTGTAACTGCCCAGCCTCAGTACTGATGCACACACACACACACACACACACACACACACACACACACACACACAAACACTCACTCACACACACACACACACACACACACACACACACACACACACACACACACACACACACACACACACAGTCAACGGTCTTCCTATCTCTCTCTCTCTCTCTCTCTCTCTCTCTCTCTCTCTCTCTCTCTCTCTCTCTCTCAAGTGCCGAATTGTATGAAAACGTAGAGCTTTAAGATAACGTGTATACACCTACATACGTACATACAAACATACATACGCACGCACACACTACATACACACACGCACACACTTCATACACATACACACACTACACACACACACACACACACACACACACACACACACACACACACGCAGTCAACGTCCTCTCTCTCTCTCTCTCTCTCTCTCTTTCTCTCCCTGGATGGGTGACTATTCAAACAACACACACACACACACACACACACACACACACACACACACACACACACACACACACACACACACACACACACACACACACACACACACACACACACACACACACACACATACACGCAAACACACATCTACCTACATATATCACAAATGTGCACACACTACATACATATATGTATACATACACGCACACACATATCGAATCATACACGTACAGTACATACACACGCATAGACACCAACACATATACGTCAGACACACGCACATACACACCTACACATGTACGTCACATACACACACGCACCCACGTCATACTGATAAGACTGTTTATACTTACACACCTACAGTACACATGTACGCGAAATATACTCGCATGACTACACACGCGCACACGTCACACTGATAAGATTGTACACACACACACACACACACACACACACACACACACACACACACACACAAGTATGCTAAGGTAGGACTTGTTGGTGGGGAAGGGAGAGTGTGTGTGTGTGTGTGTGTGTGTGTGTGTGTGTGTAACACACTCTAACCAAGCCACGCTCTAACCAAGGCAAGACTATGAATATTGTCTACTATACTCTTTTTACTCTAACTTGGCCTAAAACTCCCCTATTTCCGTCCTGAATGCTGAGTTGTAGAAATAGATAAACACTGGAAGATGATGTTGGTCACGAAGATGTGCTGAGGTAAGGTTGTGGAGCCATAGCACTGTACTTTCTGCCACTGAACTACGTGAAATCAGCTGCAAAAGAACGAAAATGTGGGCCAAGTGAAGGTGAAAATATATCTCCCGCAGTTTATATATAATGTTTTTGTACGAACATTTATATCAACAGTTACCTTTTTTTCCTTCATAATATTTAAGAACGACGTCGAACCAAGTTTTTGAAAAGATCCAGGAATGTAAGAGTTCGCTGTGGTAAGAAAGTAAGGAGAAAAGTGTTGTGGGTGTTGGCGGAGCATTGCGGTGAGATGTGCAGACACGCATGACTGTACACACACACACACACACACACACACACACACACACAATACTCTCTAATGGAACTTGCTGATGGGAAAATGTGCGTATGTAACTGATGGTGTGAGAGGTTGCCATGGTAACACACAGGCACCTCCCACTAGTCAACCAAAGACTTCCTGAGCGATATATTTTTGGACAAGGCTGATTAACATCCTTTTGTACGTTTTTTATGCAGCTTATGGTAAAGCTTGAAGTATTTATACAGCACAGTAGGAGAACAAGGTGTAATAAGCAAAATAAATCGCCAATGGACAGGTGCTAGGGAGTTGTAGAATGAGTTTATAGCTGTAATTTTTATCAGAGCGTTCCGTTAAGCTGTATGTATAGCTTATCAGACTTAACAAGGCTGAGATCTTCATTTTGATGTTTATTTCCCAAAGCTGATTACAGGCTGAAGAAGACAATACCACAGTTCTTCATCCCTCGCACAGCAACTTTTTCGTGACTAGCATCATATTGAATCGTCAGGCTCTTGTTACAGCTCAGCATTCAAGATGGAGAGATGGCAATTTTAGGCCAAGTTAAAGTGAAATTCTGTATCCATTCCACATCACCTTTTCGTGACTATACCGGTCTTCCTCTAACACAGGCCGGATTTCCATCCCTGTGTATGTCATTTTACTCATTTCACGTAGCCCAGTGCTAGGAAATGACAATGGTATGGCTCTACATCCTTTACATACCACATCCTCGTGATTAGCATCATGTTTTGGTGTTCATCTACTGTTACAACTCAGCATTCAAGATGGAGAGATGGTAACTGTAGGTCTATTTAGGGAAAAGAGAGTATTGTTCTATATTCTTGTGTTAATGTATCCTTACAGCTCAGCATTTAAGGTGAAGAGATGGCAATATTAGGCAAAGTGAAAGTGAATAGAGTGTGGTAAACATCTAAGTATAATTTATGATTTTGTTTTCTACGGTCCCTGGTGCTTCCTCTGCGACGGTTTTCTCTTATGCACCCAGACGCCTTTGACCCAGTCGCAGCTGAATAAAATCGTCTGGAGTTTAATGGAAAAGAATAAGACAGTTGTCACGATCATTGCAAGGTTAATATTTACGGCATGAACGCTCCAAGACACTTATGAATAGCTCACAGGTGCATAATAGCCTCTTGTATTAGCTAAAATAAAATACTAGAGTTACCCTGAAGATGAGAGGGCCTCCATGCCCTCTAGTGGTTGTAAAAGTAATTGGGTAAAGTTTCACACGAGTTTCTGGGCTGGACAATCATGGCATTCCATTGGTCAGTCAGTGGCAGCGGGACGGTAAGAGGGTGAAGTCTGCGTCGGCTCCGTCTCCTGATGTAAGTGTTAAATTTTACTGTTTTGGGGTTAAATTTCGCTGTTTTTGCCATTAAGGTGATTCAGATAGGACACAGAGATATCTTGCTACCAACCAGGAAGTGTCATAGGTCAAATAGATTCAACAGATGAGGGCAATAGAGGTCGTTTTGCTGGTTGGGGGATGTGTAGGCTTCTCCTCTTGCTGCAAGTGTTGGGTTTTGCTGTTTTTGCCATTAAGGTGACTAAATTAGGACACGGGGATATCTTACGGTCAGCCAGGAAGCGTTATAGGCCAAAGAAACTGTAGAAAATAAAGGAAATGGATGTAATTTTAGTAGTCGTGTATCCGTCACCTAGAGCTATAGTCCAAATTGTCTAGTTATCTATAGCCAGACGCCTTAAACCCGTAAACAAATCGTCTCCATATCGCCCTGTACCCTGCCATTTCGCGCCCTCCCCCCAACGTACACCCGCCTCTCTCGTATACTTCTCTACTTCATCCCTCCATCCCAGCCCCTTCACTATGCTTATTTTATTATAACGGCCTAAATTGAAATTTCTTCATCTCGAATGCAGAGTTGTAACAATAGAATATTATGCTAGTCACGAACAAGTGCTGTTTCAAAGACGCAAATGAGACGCGTGAAATAAGCTGCAAATGGACGAAAATTTTGGCCAAGTTAAGGTGAAAGGAGTAGAGTACAGAATCCTCCTTGATAACATAAAAGTTTGCGAATTAAAAAGAACTAGAAAAAAATCATCATCATCATCATCATCATCTATCTATTGCTACTATCTCCTGCCAGACGCCTCAGTCATCATCATCATCATCATCATCATCATTAAATTTTGGCATACCTTCACTCTTACAAACATGCAGACAGTTTGAGTTATACACTGATATACGCACACAGTAAATACGCACACAGAACACGCACACAAGTACGCACACACTGAGAACGCACACAATAAACACGCACACATTGAACACGCACGCACTCAACATGCACACACTGAACACGCACGTACTGATCACGCACGCACTGAACACGCACACACTGAACACGCACACACTGAACACGCACACACTGATCACGCACGCACTGAACACGCACACACTGAACACGCACAATTTGATCACGTACACACTAAGCACGTACACACTAAGCACGTACAAACTAAGCACGTACACACTGATGCACGCACACGCTTCGGCATGTACGCACTATATACACGCACACGGAGCAGGCACACACTAATGCACGCACGTATTCATTCACGCAAACACTGATACAAGCACTGATCAGAGCACGCACGCACACTAATACACGCACACACTGATACACGCACACACTGATACACACAGGTACTGATACACACAGGTACTGATACACACACACACACTGACACACACACACTGACACACGCACACTCAGATACGAGCACATAGAAACACACACACACACACACACACACACACACACACACACACACACACACACACACACACATAGAGATGCATGGGCTCAATGATGCTAGGACATTTTAATGCCCGCGCACGCATGCACGCACTCACGCACGCACGCACGTACGCGCGCGCACACACACACACACACACACACACACACACACACACACACACACACACACACACACACACACACACACACACACACACACACACACACACACACACACACACACACACACACACACACACACACACACACACACACACACACACACACACACACACACACACAGATAGATAGATAGATAGATATTTTATTGACCACAGTTACATTTGTTTTTACATTAAGAAAAAATATATCAACATATACTGTATAGTAAATAAAATGTGAACTATTAAAACGGAAATTCATTCTGCAGTCCACAAACTAACTTGAACAAGAAACAAAGAAAATGAAAATGGTCGGTCATCATCATACCATGAACCAACAAATATACGTACGCTCTATGGGTATAATTTCAGAATGTCGAAAACAATTTTACATGCAACATCATTTGCGTACTTGCCACTGAAGAGCTCTTGTACGCAAGTCAAGCCTGCATTTTGCCTAATATCGCTCGTGACAGGACAACTCTCCACAACGTGCCTTTCTGTCTGAACCTCTCCACATACGCACAGACGCTCTTCCAGTGGTAAACGACCCCGTCCCCGCCTATTCCATCGTCCAGTCTCAATACACAAACTATGACCCGACACACGGACACGGGTGAAAGCCATTCTAAAGCGATCGTTCACCGTATGACGGTCCTTGTATATACTGTGGAGCTTAAAGTTGGGGTTCAAGCTACGGTACACTACACACCTTGAACCACTGGACGCTGTGATACGTGCATACACATTCTGCATGAGAGCACTCATATCTGGCGCGTTCGTATCTATGAACCCTCTAATCGTCCTGCTCATCCCAGTATTACCTCTAGTGACAATATCAATTGCAAAAATCAAGGGATCGTCTGTCAGACTGGATCTCTCTGATACCATTTCGGAGTAAAATTTATGTTGCTTAAATCTAACCAAGTCGGGTAACGAAGGGTATCCTACCTCGGTATAACAAACATCATTCGGGGTAGTCTTTCTCACTCCCAAGAGTTGCTTAAGGGCCCAATTATAAAGCTTAACGATAGGTTTTAGGTCGGCTCGCAGCCATAAAGTAACGAAAACATCAACGCCGCATCGAATACCCTTCGCTTCACCACAAAAGGCACGTCAGTGTTCTTTCTAACAAACGATACGAACTTGAGCACGTGACATAATTTGCTCTTTGCATGTAACTTAAGCGCGGACGAGGCAGATCCGTTGCTGGTGAAGGGCGACCCCAGGTACACGTATGAAGTGCAGGGGGCAATAACTATCCCATCCACCCGCAACGGCTCCGCCTCCTCCTCTGTTTCGCTAATGACAAAAACTTCGTCTTTGATTCATTGATAATCATGCCATGATCTTCACAAAAGGTTTGCAATATCCTAAGTTTGTTCATCATGCCCCCCCTGGTCGTGGATAACAATACTGTATCATCCATTAAAACTAGAGTATGGAGCCAGCCCAGGAACCCGTCAGGCACGCACCCCTGCTTGAGCATCCTAATGATCTCGTTCATTAACACTATGAAGAGAAGGCAAGACGTGGGTGAGCCCTGCCGGACCCCAAGCGTGGCAGTCATGACGGCTCCCCCTATCACCGACTCCGTGACACTATACATAGCCACCAATGCAGCCAACATTACCAATCCACAACCCATACGCTTTAAAATCATAAATAGTTTATTACGAGGGACTAGATCATAAGCTTTACTAAAATCAATAAAGGTTATAAATAGTTTACACTTTTTCCGGCGCGCCATATCCGTGAGAAGACGTAATGCGACGATGTGCTCAATACACCCGCGCTTACTCTGGGCTCTCGCCTGCTCACGGAATGGGCGGAACCACAAATTTAGTCTGTTTCAAAGAACCATATCAAATAACTTAGCAAGAGAATTAATGACGCTAATACCCCTTTAATTATTAACATCAGATCTGCTTCCCCTCTTAAAAACAGTAAAAATCATAGCCCTCACCCACGACACAGGGTACATGCCAGACATAAAGACCGCGTTAAATAATGTGGTAATGGTTAACAGCCACCGGGCTGGCAAGATCGTGAGGACACCAGGGGTGAGCCCATCTGGCCCGCAAGCTTTGTCCACTTTCATTCTCTTAACCTGACATTCAACCTCTGCTGGCGAGATGGGGCCATCCAGCACCGGTATCGTCACATCGGTGCTGACGTGCAGGGACGGTGGGGCGGGGTTGGGGTTCAGCACGCGCTCAAAATGAAACTTAAAATCCTCATCACTGGGGAGATTTGCCATATTACACCTGGACATCTCGAAGTCCCCTTTCCAGCTAATGGCTTTCCATACTCTAGCATCATCAGCATCACCCAACAGCCTCTCCCATCTACTCAAGTGTGTATCACCCTGACTTACACCCGCCACAACTGTACTGCTGCTCTCAGCACACTCATATAGTGTGTCTGACACGTTCTTAGCAAAGGCATTGATATCATTACCCACGTTAGGAATATCCGTACATGCAATATTAACAGCAAACTTCTGCCTATCTATGTTAGCAAACCTCACAGGTTTCCTTGCCACACCATACCTCGTGCCACTGCCATACAGCACTGCGTGGCCCCAGCAATTCAGCCCTAGCCAAAACGTTGTCCAAATGCGTCCCTGGATTGCTCATAAGTATACTGATGGGGGCGTGGTCGGAGGGAAGCTCTACCCACTTAATGACAAAGTCGTGAACATGTTTTACTAAACAGGGAGACGCAATACATGTGTCTAACTCTGACACCCATGTGTCACGTTTCCGACACGTCTTACTACTGATATAATGTCTATGTTGAGTTTTAAGGTTATTCAGCACAAGTAGCTCATTGTCCAGACATATTGATGATAAAAATCCTGCATTATCATTCATTGGACCCACGTCATCTTCAATGATGCGGTAAGAAATATTCATACCTGGCAACTCATTCATTGTTGCCAAGTCTCTCACAGCCTTCCCAAACCTGGCATTCATGTCGCCCATAATCACATAGCCATTCCTCATGTGATTAGACATTATCTTTTCCTGGATTGAAGCAAATGCATCAAGGGAGTAGTACTGGGAATCACACGGGGGGACATAGCAGAAATCAAACATGACATGCTCAAAAATGCTAAGCTGCAACCATACTTGATCACCTATACTTAAATCAATGTTATGAACAAAACTGCTTAAATGGTTTTTGACTAGCACCACAATACCACCTCGGTCCATAGTGCCCACTGTTTTCCCACGGTAGGACACGAACCCAGGCAGATGGACGGGTAGGGTGGTTATAACTTCGATGAGTGCAATTATATCATAAACACGCAACATACGATCCACGTTGACTTTTTCTAGCTTTGTGTATATGCCATTAACATTCCATGATACTATCTTAATACTTTCAGCACACTGTGGTCTTTTTACAAAAACTGCGGGTTCCAAATGTCTATGACTTCACCATCGCGGTAGAGCTTTCGCTGCCGCGTGTCCAGCCTGATATTGCACCCTATATTATTCGGCCATTCCTTTTCCCTCGCCTCCGCCTCGCTTAGTCGCTGCCACTCCCTCCTCACGCCCGGATGGACGTCCTTCTTAACGTAAATCTTAGAGTATTTCTCTCCGGCAGTCTTGAGATTTTTGGGATTAGCGAGGATCCGAGACCGCATCTCCTTGTCCCGAACTGTAAGCAGCAGAGGTCTGTTATGCCTCCTTCCGTCAGCCTCCACACCCAGCCTCTGGTGTTGACACTCCACACCAGCCACGCCCACCCTCTCCCACACTCGCTCCAACTCGTCTGTGTCCGTGACCGCACCGTCCAGCGCCTCACCCTCGTCCGGCAGTCCCAGCACCACGACGTTCATCTCCCGCTCCTTCCGATCCAGCATCTCTAAAAAATGTTGTTGCTTTGAGATTATCTCTGCCTGCTTGTCAATTATGTCATGCAGTTCGGCGAACTTCTTGGCGATGAAACTCTCAGGTGATGTTATCACTTTCTTGAGCTCAGCCACTTCTGCCATAACTGCATTCAACTTCTCATCAAGCGTCCTCAGTACGGGTGTTTCATCCCCCTCTTGAGCAGCTAATATCGTCTCTATCAGCTCTTCTTTATTAATTCTTGCCAGCTGATTCCGCTGCATCTTCTTCAGCTCGGCCAAACTCCTCGCCATATCGGCGGTAAAATAGCTGTTTGGTGCTTGGGGCCGAGGTGGGGAGGTGAGGTGAGCAGGGGGGGATGGGACGTGCAGTGAGTACTAGACAGCTGTCTCAGTGACGTCACGGCGCCCTACTGCGCATGTGCAGAAGCCAGAATCAGGGTCGAAAGGCGGGTGTAGCCTAAGTATTTCACTTTTATGAGGCTACAGTGACTAAGTCCAGCTATACCCAAGACCCAAAAACTTGACTACTTAATCCTGCACAACTCACGGAGCTTTAAGACCACCTCAGGGTTTTGTACGAGGTTCCTGGACACTGTAGGCGCTTGAAAATAACGGAGCTCCTTTGCACAGCTTGTTTATAGCACACACACACACACACACACACACACACACACACACACACACACACACACACACTTGATGTAGTGCTCCTCTCGGGTGTCTGCCCTTTCCTCTCCTCCATCCTTCTTTCCATCCATCCTCTTCTGTCTTTCTTTCCTTCATTCTTTCCTCTTCCTTCCGCCTATGGGTGACTTTACACTCCCTCTTGTGTCTTTATTTCCTTCATTCTTTCCTCTTCCTTCTGCCTGTGGGTGACTCTACACTGAGTGACAAGCCAAATGATTTCCTGCACACCAGGAAACCATTTACCACGCTGGGTGGTAACCATATAACCAAATTTTGGCTCTTGGAGTTCAAGGGGTAATAAAGGTGCTCCAATCGGATTGAGCCGGTGAAGGTTTATATCCAAGGGTGGTTGGGGTTTATTGCTCACTTAATGCCACTCAGGGATGAGTGAGGCTGGTCACTCTCATCTTAAATGCCAAAAGCAACTTTCCTAGCCCCGGGGTCCTACGCTCCTTATGGGGCAACGTAGGATTAGATGATGGATATATATATATATATATATATATATATATATATATATATATATATATATATGTGTGTGTGTGTGTGTGTGTGTGTGTGTGTGTGTGTGAGAGAGAGAGAGAGAGAGAGAATGGAGGGGTGAGGAGCATGAGGTAAGTCGGGCAGGGAGAAGTAGGGTAGATTGTTGTTGTTCGTGTTCCTCCTCCCAATTCCCCTATTCGTCAACGCGATAGTATGGCGGGGAATACTGTAGAGACGGAAGGCAAAAGTTGCAGAAGATAAATTATATAATATGGTGATCCCCGAACCTCACCTGTATCGAATCGTTCGGGTCCTATCTTTATAAAGGATCTAACATGCTTGCTTGCGTTGTCGGCCTTGGTCACCTAATGGCAGCACTCCACACTGTTCGATCTTTTGCAGCCTCCCATTTCACTCCTTTATCCCTAAGGTCACACACTATGACCTCGTCCTAGGCCTTGATCGGTCTCTCTCTCTCAGCCCTACTCCCGACCTTCACACTTCTCTCTCTCTCCGCACCCAACTGCCATCCTCCATCCTCTCCAAATGTTCAAACCATCCTAATCTATCCCTCCTCATCACTACACCAGTACACTCCTGTCCTATCTTTGCTCTCGACTCGTCAGTAATAATCCTAGCCCCCCCCACACACACACTCCCAGGTCTCGCATTCAAGGAGGCACTTAACATCCATCTAATCATTGTCATTTCTGTGCGAAATGTGTTGACTACGTAAACCTTGGTTAGGTAAAGATTCGTTTATTCCCCTGAACAGAGTGACTTCCTTCTTATCTTATACATACTGCTATCAAGCGATTTTATTTAGCTTACGAGCAGCCTCTGGTACTAAATAATTTATTAGTACTGTATCTGACTCCTTCAGTTTGAAAAGTGTACCCTAAGCTGAATAAAATCATCAGGCTGTTGCAAGAATATAATGAACGACGTTTCCTGGCTGAATGGGTTAACACTAACATGATCATTTGCCCCGACATTATCCGATTTATTCACCTTCTCGATAACTGACTGGAATTTGGTAGTCATGGTCGGTGATAGGATGGGGCTTTGACCATAATGTCTTTCAGGTTGGCTCTCATGACTGTACAGTTCACATACTTGCATAAAGATTGTGATTTACACCCTTCCTTGATCAGGGCATGCGTTCTGACGTCGTGCGTTGTGTGAACTACGGGGGGAGGGGGATGAAGATTGTCTGTATGTCACGAATCAAACTCGCGACATTTTCCTTTTCTGAGAAACCACGAACTTTAGTGGAAAACTCACTGTGTATCGTTCAGTTAACCGTTTCTCTCTCCATTTCGATGGTATACTTTTTTCAAAACATTCACCACTGTTCAAAAGTGACCGTTCTAATGCACGTCATTAAGTGCTCTACTGAGCGATATTATTGTTTCTATATTGTTCACCCCTGCTTGCCTCAACCGTTGGCCACGCCTTCTTCTGGCTGGCCTGGGCATCCTACCCCACACATCGAATTTGAATCAGTCTTTTATATGTCGTGACGGAGTGTGGTCTGTGTTCCAGTAGTGAGAGTGAGAGAGGTCTTCTAGCACCCAGACTCCACTAGACTGCAGTTCTCCAGGCTCCCACCCTTCCTTGGTGATATGCTACATTGACCAGTATTTTCTTTTCATTTTCCTAGACTTAAGAGTTTAGTTAAGTGTGCTGTTCCCTCACATGCCAGCCGGCTGCGCCGCATGTTGTTTTCCTAGGCATAAGAATTTAGCTTTTGAGTGAGTGAGTGCGATCTCTTTATTTGAATTCACTTTGAAATGTATCGTTAAATTTATTCCTTTGTAATCAATAAATTTAACAGTTCTATTTCTTTGAGCATAATGTAATGTAAACTCGTGTTTCATTTCTCCATAATTAAGCTTATTCTAGTTATAGCTCCTAGCTTGCATAAACGCTTTGCCATTCATAACTGGTACTTAGGCCAGTCTTGTATTAAGCTTAAAATCCGTTGTGCCTTCTAGGAGTTAACGCATCAGCAAGAACCTGATATCATTAATAGTATTAGTTATTTATTGTCAGGGGTGAAGTCACTTTCTCCAGAGGCTAACAGTACTAATACACAGCAATTGTGAGTAATTAGTCTCTGCTGTGTACTGTTGAGAAAGTTTATAAATTCTCATTCTGAGAGAATCGGCGAAGCAAGCCAGAAGAAAGTAATCATTGCTTGATTTTAGCAAGACAATTCATTGTCCCTGCTCTTCAGTATTACTGAACATTATCATTTAATTATTGCATTTATTTTAAAAACCCCTTGACAATTGGCGACCTCATTTCAGGATATTAACTCCTAGCTCTAAAGCTATTTACGAGATAATACTCACTCGTTCATATTTAGGTATTTATCATTAAAGTCTATAGGCACTACCTCACTGGTGATTATTGATTCATTTTTATTAATTTACATAATAGTTTTGACGGTTGTTTGTTTAATTTTCATTCTTTACCAGTTTAATTAGATAAAACTGGTCACCACTAACCTGTGCCTATATTCTTTATTTTTGATTATTTGCATCTCACAAAAAAAGGAAATCGCAGTCAGTACTGAGTTGCTAGTTATTTAGATTGAGCTAGCATCATGGCAGCCGGTGTCTATGTACAGGAAGCTAAAGATATGGGGCTCACTGACCCAGAAAAAATTCAAAGCTACGTCCTCTCACGGTTTAATTACGAGTAGGAACGTGAGAAAGATGCTCGTGACGAGCATAGAATCCAACGCGAACACGACCGTGAACAACGTGAGAGAGAACGAGAACACAAACGTGCCGAGCGAGAAGCACACGAAAAACATGAATTTGAAGTGCTGAAGCTCAAGCGAGATCCCTTGGCTTCAGGCACATCTAGTGCAGTTGGTCCAAGCTCCACTAGCGCTCTTCCTACACATGTTCTGGCGACCCCAAGCATCAAGCTTCCTTCATACAAGGAAGGCGAGCGAATCGAGCCGTACATAGCTCGTTTTGAGGACATGGCAGACATGTATCAACTGGATGAGGCAGCTAAGCGGCTCCAAATTCTTAGTTTATTTGAGGGTCCTGCCCTCGATATTCTCCACAGAATTCGTGGAGACAATCTCACGTATGAGATGATGAAGGCTGCACTCATTAAGGCGTCTGGTCTCACAGTAGACGACGCCAAAGTTCAGTTCATGCGAGCTCGGCTCCAAGACAAGGAGACAGCTGTTCAGTTCCTCGACCGTCTCATTGCTTACTTAGGTGAGTGGATGGAAAAAGATCAGACCCCTAACACGCTAGAGAGGGTAATTGACCTCATGCTGCGTACACAGCTAGAGAGGTCGTGGCCTGCTGAGCTCATAGCACAGCTTAAGATCTGCCAGGTGAAAGATGCCAGCCAAATTGTGGAAAAGGCTGATGCATTCTTCACTGCTTACGGGTACCAAACTAGTAAGCAAAACACCTGGAACAGCAGAAAAGATACTGCCAAGTCTGGGAAGCCGTCTCAGACTGAATCCCAGCACCAAGGCCGTTCTCAGAGTAATGGTCAAGGTCCAAAACCGCAGAGGAAGGACCAGGGGCAAAACACTCAGAAACATGAGTGGAAGCGGTACAACAAGTACCCTAACCACCAGCAGTATCAGCCACGCAACCGACCATCGGGAGTGTCCTCTTCACCACCAGCTCAAGTGAATAGGAGGGAGGAAGCAAATGCAGCCTTCATTCCTCAGCAGCAGCACAGTGGTCACGTCCCTACCAGTACGGGCACTCCCCCACAGTTCACTAGTCCCACAGTGACAGTGAACCCCCCTCCACAGATAGCCAATGTTCCATCTCCACAGGCAGCGAGTACGACCCCTCAAGTATCTAATTCTGAGGGCACCATGTGTGCCGCATCATTTATTCAGCAGCCTCATGAGTGGCTAGCTGCTTCCTCCACAGGCCCTCCCACAGGTGACAGTGCCTTCCTTGTTCAGCCAGGGTTTGTGGGAGACATCCCTGTGAAGGTCCTGAGAGACAATGGTTCCTCAGGTTGCTCTGTCAAGCGGAGTCTAGTTCGGCCTCAGCAGTACACAGGTCGACAGATCCATGCAAACCTTATTGATGGATCAGTGAGATTGTTCCCTGAGGCATGTATCCAGGTGGCATCTCTATTTTATACTGGTACGACACTCGCAGTTGTCATGCCAGAACCTTTATTTGACCTAATTGTAGGCAATATTCCTGGTGTCAAGGATAGTTGCACCGAAGATGACGCTACTCAGACTTCGGCTACAGTAACACGAGCCATGGCTGAGGCTCCAGATTGTATCACCCCAGTGACCATTGAATCACCGCAAGATCTGATGTGTAGCCAAATTGTTGTTCAAGAACAACATTCTGACCCGACACTTGCTGCCATGTGAAAGAAACAAAAGGGTAGAATGATAAAGTATTCACGGGGAGGTCGAGCCAAGTTCCTTTGCAAACAAGGACGACTCTACCGTGAGTCACGAACACTCGAGGGCGAGGTTCGACTGCAGTTTGTCGTTCCCGCCAAGTACCGTCAAGCAGTGTTAGAATGGGGTCATTGTTCAGCCTCAGGAGGTCACCTGGGCAAAAGGAAGACCCAGGGCCGTATCCGAGCTGACTTTTTCTGGCCAGGGATGGGACGAGACATAGATATTTTTTTTGCGTTCCTGCAATATGTGTCCCTGTAACACCAATCAGGGACAAGTCCTTCCTGTGCCGTTTGAAGCCACACCCATAATCTCTGAGTCAGTTGAGAGACAGGATAGTGGTGAAGTGGGTGCAGACCTGACGTCTAGCCCGTTGGCCCCACAGGACACAGTATGTCCAGGGCCTGTACATACATATGTACCGTAAGTTACGGGGGAAAGTTCGAGAACCCGCAGAGGCAACTCGAGGCTGTGTCTGTGGACACACGAGCCTGAGTTTGCGTAAGGATTCTCACCTGCCCCGATATTGTATATACATGTGTACTCTAGGCTAAAGAGGGGAAGTTTGAGGACCCGTGTACAGTCCGAGGCTGTGTCTGCAGACACACGAGCCCGAGTTTGCACAAGGATTCTCAGCTCCCCGATATTAATAAGTACTGTAGGTTAAGGGGAAAGAGAGAGAGAACCCCGCAGAGGCAACCCGAGGCTGTGTCTGAGGACACACGAGCCCGAGTTTGCACGAGGATTCTCAGCTCCCCGATATTAATATAGGCACTAGGTTAAGGCAGAGGTTGAGGACCCATGTGCAGTCCGAGGCTGTGTCTGAGGACACACGAGCCCGAGTTTGCATAAGGATTCTCAGCTTGCCGACACTAATCGTAAGTGTAGAGTTAAGTTTAACCAGTAAACTACACGAGTCCTCGAGACCAACGGCGTCCAGGGACTACATTTCCTGGTTAATAATGTACCTAATAAATTAATGGCGACCTTGAATGCATGAAGCTTAGGCTGTCACTCGCATTTTTCAGGTAGAGCGTACCTTTTGTATCATGTACTGATTGCTAGGCAGAGAGAGTAATTGTAATGTAATAAGAATTTTTGTCTCATTGACACTTTTGATGCTCCACCCTAATTGATTTTGCAGGTACAGCGATGGGTGTAACAGTTTTGCTGTGCGGGCCAGCTGATCATCTGCTGCACGCTGCCGCCTCTTCTCCTCTGCCTTCATCATCGCCATATCAATAATTACTGTATCATTTTACACGTAGGTACAGTTACACTACAACTGTCACACCTACACCATGTATCACATACACCACGCTACACAACAGTTAGTTGTCAGTGTAAATGTAGCAAACTTTCACTCAGTTTGACCTGAGTACAGGATTTTCACCGTCGTCACGGAGTTTTTTCCCTCAAGCTTGCCTCTATTAACGTAAATACGAGGTTTTTACACTCATTGGCGATAGTGATTTTCTCCTGTAGCAGGATAGCACACACACCACAGTGTGAATCTTGTGTGACTGAGTTAGGATGTGTACATATATATATATATCCACACATTTTTTCCCATAAGGAAAAAATTTCATTTTGAAGGGGCGTAATGTCACGAATCAAACTCACGACATTTTCCTATTCTGAGAAACCACGAACTTTAGTGGAAAACTCACTGTGTATCGTTCAGTTAACCGTTTCTCTCTCCATTTCGATGGTATACTTTTTTCAAAACATTCACCACTGTTCAAAAGTGATCTTTCTAATGCACGTCATTAAGTGCTCTACTGAGCAATATTATTGTTTCTATATTGTTCGCCCCTGCTTGCCTCAACCGTTGGCCACGCCCTTCTTCCGGCTGGCCTGGGCATCCTACCCCACACATCGTATTTGAATCAGTCTTTTATATGTCGTGACGGAGTGTGGTTCTGTGCTCCAGTAGTAAGAGTGAGAGAGGTCTTCTAGCACCCAGACTCCACTAGACTACAGTTCTCCAGGCTCCCACGCTTCCTTGGTGATACGCTACATTGACCAGTATTTTCTTTTCGTTTTCCTAGACTTAAGAGTTTAGTTAAGTGTACTGTTCCCTCACATGCCGGCCGGCTGCGCCTCATGTTGTTTTCCTAGGCATAAGAATTTAGCTTTTGAGTGAGTGAGTGAGTGCGATCTCTTTATTTGAATTCACTTTGAAATGAAACGTTAAATTTATTCCTTTGTAATCAATAAATTTAACAGTTCTTTTTCTCTGAGCTTAATGTAATGTAAACTAGTGTTTCATTTCTCCATAATTAAGCTTATTCTAGTTATAGCTCCTAGCTTGCATAAACACTTTGCCATTCATAACTGGTACTTAGGCCAGTCTTGTTGTATTAAGCTTAAAATCCGTTGTGCCTTCTAGGAGTTAATGCATCAGCAAGAACCTGATATCATTAATAGTATTAGTTATTTATTGTCAGGGGTGAAGTCACTTTCTCCAGAGGCTAACAGTACTAATATACAGCAATTGTGAGTAATTAGGTTCTGCTGTGTACTGTTGAGAAAGTTTATAAATTCTCGTTCTGAGAGAATCGGCGAAGCAAGCCAGAATAAAGTAATCATTGCTTGATTTTAGCAAGACAACTCATTGTCCCTGCTCTTCAGTATTACTGAACATTATCATTTAATAATTGCATTTATTTAAAAATCCCGTGACACTGTACCCCCTCTTTCCTCCAACAAATTAGTTAAAAGAAATAATGTGTGTACTCTATTGGATGACGTGGATGTGGACGTATTATAGCTACATGTTTACTCGGTACAGCAATTCCACTATGACACGAGCTGTTGACAGTGCTGGTGCTCTTGAGTCTAAAGAAGCTATTTTTTCGGTGACAATCCCTACTAAGAAATGAGTTCATTATTCACACACCCATCCGGCAAGAGAGATACAATAATCCTGGTTAACAGCTGTTTATTTCAAATGTGCCCTGAGGTTTATGAAAAGCCCCAAATACTCCTTGCTAATCAAACAGCCAATGGAAAATATGTTAAATACCATTGTTAAATTTACCAACATTTGCAAACAGTCAAACTGATATTTTTCCAGAGGTAGATTTCTGTGTTTTGGCGTCGTAGCAGTGGCTAATTGTACACACCATCTCTAAACTCCCACCTTCTCTATGCCCGATACTCCAGTCCCCCTTCCCTACCCCCTCACCTCTTCCCTACCCCCTCACCTCTTCCCTACCCCCCACACTTCTTCCCTACCCCCACACTTCTTCCCTACCCCCACACTTCTTCCCTACCCCCCACACTTTTTCCCTACTCCCTCACCTCTTCCTTCTACCCCCCCTCCCATCTCCCTGCTACCAGTCAAACCTCCCCTACCCTCACACCTCTGCTCTCCACCACTCAGGTTGAATTTTTCCATTGACACGAAGAAAGAAGAGGATTTTTGCGCGACCATGCAGGCAGAGGATATTTACACGGCCAGGCAAGCAAAGGATATTTACACCGACACGACAGACGACAGGAATGGGAAATAATAGCTTGCTTCACTAGTAAAAGGTATTTACACCATTTTAAAACTTTTTTGAAATCTGAAATACTTTTTTCTGAGCTTTTCTCACATCGTACACTTAGTCATGCGTTTTGTTTATTGTTAAAAGATGTTTGAGTGATTTTCACACACACACACACACACACACACACACACACACACACACACACACACACACACACACACACACACACACACACACACACACACACACACACACACACACACACACACACACACACACACACACACACACACACACACACACACACACACACACACACACACACACACACACACACACACACACACACACACACACACACACACACACACACACACACACACACACACACACACACACACACACACACACACACACACACACACACACACACACACACACACACACACACACACACACACACACACACACACACACACACACACACACACACACACACACACACACACACACACACACACGCACACGCACAAATCTCTCTCTCTCTCTCTCTCTCTCTCTCTCTCTCTCTCTCTCTCTCTCTCTCTCTCTCCCACGCAGATGAATTTTGCACGAGAGCACTGATAGCTGTGTGGTGGTTGTGACGGTGGTGATGTCAGCGGTGTTGGTGGTGGTGGTGTGTGGTTGTGATGGTGGTGGTAGTACGTGGTTGTGGTAGTGGTGATAGTGTTATGCTGGTGGTGGTATGATGATGGAGTGTGGTTGTGATGGAGTGTGGTTGTGGTGGTGGTGGTAGTGGTAGTGTGGCTATGGTGATGGTACAGTATGGCTGTGAAGAACTTAAAGGAAGGAAGGATGTGTGAAATGGGAAGGAATTGGGTGACAAGTTGGGGTTAGAAGACACTGACGTAAGTTTGCAATATAATGTTGGTGTTATGGAAAATAAGTCTCTTAGGGAAAAACGCTACGAAGCCTCCTATGCCACCCAGAATACGGGACAGAGGCTCAGCAGCAGCATATAGTGAGTACTTTGGCCTAATTGATATTTGCTCCACAGAAAAAGATGGAAACGCCGGAGGACGAGATGTCAACCCTGGCCAGCGAGATGGCAAATGCAGGCGAGGGGGAAGGCGAGGCTGCAGCCCCAGAAGACAAGGTTGCAACTGCAGAAGAGATGGCAACCTCAGAAGACATGGCAACCTCAGAAGAAGGGATGGCAACTACGGAAGAAATGGCAGCTGTAGACGACGAGATGGCCGCTCAAGAACATGGCAAGCCCTGCAGAGGAACTGGTGCAGCGTGTGTTGTAGCTTGTGCTGATAGGTGATGTGGTAGGGAGGGTAGCAGCAGCTGTGGCGGCACCTGTATAGCATTACTCTGGTAGGCACTGCATTCCTTAGGCACCTTTGATGTTCCTGTATTTCCCCAGGCGATGCAGAGATGGCTGCGAGGGAGAGACGAGACGGCCGAGAGACCAGGGGAGACCGACCGAGAAACCAGGGGAGACCGGAGAGCCTGCAGGGAGATCGGAGCGCCGGACAGGACAGGTGACAGGTTGTATTTTTCTTTGTATTTTCCTTTAGGGTGTGAGTGTGTGTGCGTGATTTTTTTTTTTTTTTTGCGTGTGTGTGTGTGTTTAGTTTCCAGCATACTAGGCTGCGTGTGGCAGGTAGATGGGTTTGGGGAGGGAGGTGGGGTGCGGGGAGGTGGGAAAGGGGGGACTTCTTCCACTTCCATCTTCCTCTCCGTCAGTCCTTTCCACTTCCATCTTCCTCTCCGTCAGTCCTGTCTGCCTGTCCTCAGCGCAGCCGAACGTGTTGGGATGGTGTGTGTGTCTGTCTGCTTTAGTGTTTCTTTCTCTTCCCCACCTTTACTTTTTTATGCGCTTTTTCTTTTCTGTCGTTCTAGAGTGAGCGTGATAGAGAGAGGGTAGAGGGGCGAGGAGGAGCGAGGGAGCGAGTTGGAGATAGAAATAGGACCTACTACATAATATTAATTGCTAAAGGTATCTTGCCCGTATTTAACTGATATACTTTGATAATACTTGAAAAATTTGCTGTAGTCCAATACTTTTGTGATATACTTTGAGATACTTTGATATATAAAATCTTCTGCCAGAGTAACCTAACAGCTGCTGCCATTGCTACTTGTATACTTTGTAAATGTATTGTAATTGTAAAC
Source organism: Coenobita brevimanus (assembly GCF_032717465.1). Classification (NCBI taxonomy): domain Eukaryota; kingdom Metazoa; phylum Arthropoda; class Malacostraca; order Decapoda; family Coenobitidae; genus Coenobita; species Coenobita brevimanus. The sequence goes on from NC_137048.1 coordinate 13,288,085, forward strand.
TCTTGTAAAACACTAAAGATAATAAAAGAATCAGCTGTATACCAACTTTACTTTGCCCTTTATGGTATTACAAATGACTAAAATACAGTATCACAGAAAAAGTAAAGTATGCAAAGAAAGCATACAATGATATACTCTAGTTCCCAAAGACATGGAACAGAGTACACAGTAGACTCCTGCACAAGTTCACTTGCTGGTATAAACTCTTGGGTATAAAAACCCACAATTACTTTATACCAGTTCCACGATCTCGAAAAATCCTAAGTCCGAAAAGCACTCCAATATGGACTTAGGATTTTTTCGAGTGACTGGATCTGGTATAAGTCTTAAGGGAACCAAAACCCTTACTTCGGACTTAGACTTTATACCCACCAGAGAAGTGGGTATGAAGTCTAGGGATATAAAACCCCTACTTCAACTTAGAAACTATGATCAGAAGGGGAGGGGGGGGAGCACCAACTATACCTTAAAAAACTCTACGGATGTAAAACCCCTATTTCAACTTAGATTTTATACCAAAATCCATAAAATATTCTATTGAAAAACCTTTACTTCAGCTTAGAATCTGAGTTCAGTAAAAACTCAACGGATGTAAAACCCCCATTTTCACTTCGAATATTTTAGAGCTTTGTAAAATCTACGGATGCAAAAACCCTTATTTCGGACTTTGTGCAGACCCTCCCCCAGGTACAGCAAAACCAGTACTTTGGTCAGCTAAGGTTTATTGATGGGTAACTACAGTATTTGTACAAGACAGACTAACTTCATTACTTAGTGCAATTAGCACTGCCTTGACTAGCAGTAATAACCTTATTTCGGCTGTTTATAATCCTGCAGAGTTAATTCCTCTGGTGCCTGCAGTTTATTCACGTTACTGCCAGATTTGTTTTATATATACTGTGGTGCTGAAGCTCCTGTACACTGGCCCTCCAGGTCATCTCGCTGGTTGGTAGTTTTCATAGTACTTCTTACCTTAGCATTCTCCATTCAGTTTTTTTCCCATATGTAGTTAAGGTATCTTGATAAGGAAACCTGCAATGAGTGTACTGCAGACACACTGCATGTAAGTCTGACCAGCTATTGTATCCAGTGTAGGTAATGGTGTTCTTTACCCATGTCCTATTTCAGAGTAGATCCAGATACTCCTATGTATCCCTTCACTAGTGCTGTTATCAAAGCCTTCTTGCCATCCTGTCAGTGAAAATTCTAAGTCTATTGTGCAGTCAGGTTTACCCCTTCGTCAAAGTCCAAATGAGGTACTGAAGTGGGTATACTGCACCTTTATCCGAGTTCATCAAGCCAGATCTAAAGACTATCAGTTCTCGAAGCAGCTAAGTTAAAGTATGAAGGCTTGAATGCCATAGGTAGTGCTAAGTTAAAAATATGAATGTTTGAATGCAATAGGTGATGCTAAGTTAATATGAATGCTTGGGGCCATAGGTAGTGCTAAGTATGAAGGCTTGAATGCTAAGTATGAAGGCTTGAATGCCATAGGTAGTGCTAAGTCAATATGAATGCTTGAATGCCATAGGTGATGCTAAGTTAACATGAAGGCTTGAATGCCATAGGTAGTGCTAAGTTAATATGAAGGTTTGAATGGCAGAGGCAGTGCTAAGTTAAAAGTATGAAGGCTTGAATGCCATAGGCAGTGCTAAGTTAATATGAAGGCTTGAATGCCATAGGTAATGAAGGGAGGTGTGACTCACTGGGTACTGATTCACTATTCTTTGGTCCTATTTACCCCCATTCAGTAACCATGTGGTAGGTAAGATCCAGGGATAATAGGTAAAGTATCTGGATCTCCTCTAATGGCTTGAAATTACTATTATTTACTGCATGTGTATAGATAAGCTGGTCAGTATTTGTGCATGGTTAAGTGTCCTAGATTAAATTTTCAAAGTAATACATCAGTGGGAATCAAGCTTTGTCTCTGGATCCTAACTCTTCAGTTCATACCATATTGTTGTTTGTTGTCAGACCTAGTAGGTATTTAATAACACCAGTCCAGTCCTTTATTCCGGCAACCTTTACAAGGTGTTTTCCTCTATAGGATAAAGAGGGTCAGCAACCGTAGTCCTAACTAGCTGGTTCATTATTTCCAAGTGTCACTTATCTGATGCAAATTCTTGTGTTTCCTTCAAGACCAAGGATCTTTCTGGCCAGGACAGGTTTCTCATCAGGTGAAAGGCGAAGAGAGGCAGTGTGTGGAGGTCCAGTTTTATTGTACCCATGTCATATAATCTGGCCAAAGTTCTTCAAAGTCTTATAATCCAGGACTTAAATGGGCATCTCTCTGGGCAAGGTGGCGAATTCTGATCGGCTGAATGGCGAAGAGGCGAGTAGTGGTGGTGTCATCGATGGAGTGGCCAAGACAGGCGAGGAGTGGAGATGTGGATGGAGTGGCGAGGAGTGGAGATGTGGATGGAGTGGCGAGAAGTATGGCCTCTGGAATATCGGTCTGGCTGCTGTCTTCCCACGTGACCACACCTGCGGGAGAAAGTCTGAGGAGATCACACTGCACAGGTACAGAGTTTGTTTTTAGTTATAATGCTTTCATCAGTGTCTGCTTCCTACGCCTGTACTGAAGCCAACTGGGGCTTAATATTCAAGGAGAAAGTGTTTAAACTGTAGGAAATATTCAGAGTAAAAGGAAAGAATCAATTATAATAGTCCTAGAGATTGCCGTGGGGTGAGAGGGGTGGGTTGGGGCGGGTTGGGGTGAGGGGGGTGGTGGGGTGAGGGGGGTGGTGGGGTGAGGGGGGTGGGGTGAGGGGGGTGGGGTGAGGGGGGTGGGGTGAGGGGGGAGTGGGTGGGGGGTAGTGGGTGGGGGGGTAGTGGGTGAGGGGGGAGTGGGTGAGGGGGGAGTGGGTGAGGGGGGAGTGGGTGAGGGGGGAGTGGGGTGAGGGGTGGGGTGGGAGGATGGGGAAAAGGGGAGAGGATGGGGAAAAAGGGAGGGAGGATGGGGAAAAGGGGAGGGAGCTGCAAGGGGTGGGGGAGTAGGAAGAAGCCAGCAGGTAGACAAAAGAGAGAGAAGGGGAATAGGGAAGAGAGCATATCCATTCCAGTACTCGGTAATACACAGTCCAACCCATCCACTGTATCCAGTCCAGTCCATCCCATCCCCACGATATTCAACCCAACCCAACCCCACGATATTCAACCCATCCCAACCCCACATCCAACCCAACCCCACATCCAACCCAACCCCACATCCAACCCAACCCAACCCAACCCAACCCATCCCCACATCCAACCCAACCCAACCGAACCCAACCCAACCCAACCGAACCCAACCCAACCCAACCGAACCCAACCCAACCGAACCCAACCCAACCGAACCCAACCCAACCCAACCCAACCGAACCCAACCCAACCCAACCGAACCCAACCCAACCGAACCCAACCCAACCCCACGACATCCAACCCAACCCTCCACAACATCCAATTCTTCCTTCAGTATAAAGCCCTTTCAAGCAACCCCACCTTATATAACCATCCCAACCCCACCTTATATAACCATCCTAACCCCACAATATCCACACCAACCCCACACCAAATACTTTTCATGTATAAAGACAGAGGTAACTGAGGTGTGATAAAAGATTTCCAGATTTTATTAAACGAAAGTAAGTTTTATTTTGAGCTGGCTTCATCAGTAGAGTTGTCAACGATCAGGAAGGCTCTGGTGGATAGGTGGGTGGTAGGTGGCTGGGTAGTAGGTGGTACGTGGCTGGGTGGTACGTGGCTGGGTGGTAGGTGGCAAGTGGTAGGTGGCAAGTGGTAGTTGGCAGGTGGTAGTTGGCAGGTGGCAGGTGGTAGGTGGCAGGTGGTAGGTGGCAGATGGGTGGTAGGTGGCAGGTGAGTGGTAGGTGGCAGGTGAGTGGCAGGTGGCAAGTGGGTTGTAAGGGGGTGGTAGGTGGCAGATGGGTGGCAGGTGGGTGGCAGGTGGGTGGCAGGTGGATGGCAAGTGGTTGGCAGGTGGCAAGCAGCAGGGGGGTGGCAAGCAGCAGGGGGGTGGCAAGCAGCAGGGGGGTGGCAAGCAGCAGGGGGGTGGCAAGCAGCAGGGGGGTGGCAAGCAGCAGGGGGGTGGCAAGCAGCAGGGGGGTGGCAAGAAGGTGGCAGGTGGCAGGTGGCAAGTGGGCGGCAAGTGGGCGACAAGTGGATGACAGGTAGCAGGTAGGTGGCAGGAAGGTGGCAGGTGGCAGGAATGAGGCAGGTGGCAGGAATGAGGCAGGTGGCAGGATTGAGGCAGGTGGCAGGAAAGTGGCAGGTGACAGGAAAGTGGCAGGTGACAGGAAGGTGGCAGGTGGCAGGAAGGTGGCAGGTGGCAGGAAGGTGGCAGGTGGCAGGAAGGTGGCAGGTGGCAGGAAGGTGGCAGGTGGCAGGAAGGTGGCAGGTGGCAGGAAGGTGGCAGGCGGCAAGTGGGCGACAAGTGGATGACAGGTGGCAGGTAGGTGGTAGATGGCAGGTGGCAGGCGGGTGATAGTTGGCATGTGCCAGGTGGTAAGTTACAGGTGGGTGGTGGCAGGTGGGTGGTGGGTTGTGGCATGTGAGTGGTGGCAGGTGAGTGGTGGCAGGTGGCATGTGGGTGGTGGGTGGCAGGTGGGTGGCAGGTGGGTGGCAGGTGGGTGGCAGGTGGGTGGTGGGTGGCAGGTGGGTGGTGGGTGGGTGGCAGGTGGGTGGTGGGTGGGTGGCAGGTGGGTGGTGGGTGGGTGGCAGGTGGGTGGCAGGTGGGTGGCAGGTGGGTGGCAGGTGGGTGGTGGGTGGGTGGCAGGTGGGAGGTGGGTGGTGGGTGGCTGGTGGCTGGTGGGTGACAGGTGGGTGGTGGGTGACAGGTGGGTGGTGAGTGGCAGGTGGGTGGTGAGTGGCAGGTGGGTGGTGAGTGGCAGGTGGGTGGTGAGTGGCAGGTGGGTGGTGAGTGGAAGGTGGGCTGTAGGTGGTGGTGGCAGGTGGGTGGTAGGTGGTTGGTGTGCAGGTGGCAGGTGGGTGGTTGGTGTGCAGGTGGCAGGTGGGTGGTTGGTGTGCAGGTGGCAGGTGGGTGGCAGGTGGGTGGTAGGTGGTTGGTAGGTGGTTGGTGCGCAGGTGGCAGGTGGGTGGTTGGTGTGCAGGTGGCAGGTGGGTGGTTGGTGTGCAGGTGGCAGGTGGGTGGCAGGTGGGTGGCAGGTGGGTGGCAGGTGGGTGGTAGGTGGTTGGTGCGCAGGTGGCAGGTGGTTGGTAGGTGGTTGGTGCGCAGGTGGCAGGTGGTTGGTAGGTGGTTGGTGCGCAGGTGGCAGGTGGGTGGTAGGTGGTTGGTGTGCAGGTGGGTGGGTGGTGGCAGGTGGGTGGGTGGTGGCAGGTGGGTGGGTGGTGGCAGGTGGGTGGGTGGTGGCAGGTGGGTGGGTGGTGGCAGGTGGCTGGGTGGCAGGTGGGTGGCAGGCGGGTGGCAGGTGGGTGGCAGGTGGGTGGCAGGTGGGTGGTAGGTGGGTGGCAGTGGCAGGTGGCAGGTGGCAGGTGGGTAGCAGGTGGCAGGTGGCAGGTGGCAGGTAGCAGGTGGCAGGTGGCAGGTGGCAGGTAGCAGGTGGCAGGTGGCAGGTGGCAGGTAGCAGGTAGCAGGTGGCAGGTGGCAGGTAGCAGGTGGCAGGTGGCAGGTAGCAGGTGGCAGGTGGCAGGTAGGTGGCATGTGGCTGGCAGGTGGCTGGCAGGTGGCTGGTAGGTGGCAGATGGGTGGCAGGTGGCAGGGGAGTGGCAGGTGGCAGGGGAGTGGCAGGTGGCAGGGGAGTAGCAGGTGGCAGAGGGGTGGGTGGCAGGTGGCAGGGGGGTGGTGGGTGGCAGGGGGGTGGTGGGTGGCAGGGGGGTGGTGGGTGGCAGGGGGGGTGGCTGGTGGGTGGCTGGTGGGTGGGTGGTGGGTGGCTGGTGGGTGGCTGGTGGGTGGCTGGTGGGTGGCTGGTGGGTGGCTGGTGGGTGGTAGGTGGGTGGTGGGTGGTAGGTGGCAGGTGGGTGGTAGGTGGCAGGTGGGTGGCAGGTGGCAGGTGGGTGGCAGGTGGCAGGTGGGTGGCAGGTGGCAGGTGGGTGGCAGGTGGGCGGTAGGTGGTGGTTGCAGGTGGGTGGTAGGTGGTGGTGGTAGGTGGTGGTGGCAGGTGGGCGGTAGGTGGTGGTTGCAGGTGGGTGGTAGGTGGTGGTGGTAGGTGGTGGTGGTAGGTGGTGGTGGCAGGTGGTGGTGGCAGGTGGTGGTGGTAGGTGGTGGTGGTAGGTGGTTGGTGTGCAGGTGGCAGGTGGGTGGTTGGTGTGCAGGTGGCAGGTGGGTGGTTGGTGTGCAGGTGGCAAGTGGGTGGTTGGTGTGCAGGTGGCAGGTGTGTGGTAGGTGGTTGGTAGGTGGTTGGTGTGCAGGTGGCAGGTGGGTGGCAGGTAGGTAGGTGGTTGGTGTGCAGGTGGCAGGTGGGTGGTAAGTGGTTGGTGTGCAGGTGACAGGTGGCAGGTGGGTTGGTGGTGGCAGGTGGGCAGGTGGGTTGGTGGTGGTAGGTGGGCAGGTGGGTTGGTGGTGGCAGGTGGGTGGCGGGTGGCAGGTGGGTGGCAGTGGCAGGTGGGTGGCGGTGGCAGGTGGGTGGCGGTGGCAGGTGGGTGGCGGTGGCAGGTGGGTGGCGGTGGCAGTGGCAGGTGGGTGGCAGTGGCAGATGGGTGGCCGATGGGTGGCAGGTGGCAGGTAGGTGGCCGATGGGTGGCAGGTGGCAGGGGAGTGGCAGGTGGCAGGGGAGTGGCAGGTGGCCGGGGAGTGGCAGGTGGCCGGGGAGTGGCAGGTGGCCGGGGAGTGGCAGGTGGCCGGGGAGTGGCAGGTGGCCGGGGAGTGGCAGGTGGCAGGGGAGTGGCAGGTGGTCGGGGAGTGGCAGGTGGTGGGGGAGTGGCAGGTGGCGGGGGAGTGGCAGGTGGCGGGGGAGTGGCAGGTGGCAGGGGATTGGCAGATGGCAGATAGTGGGTGGATGGTAGGTGGCAGCTGGCAGGTTGGTGCAGGTGGGTGGCAGGTGGGTGGCACGTGGGTGGCAGGTGAGTGGTGGGTGGCAGGTGAGTGGTGGGTGGCAGGTGAGTGGTGGGTGGTAGGTGGCAGGCGGCAGGTGAGTGGTGGGTGGTAGGTGGGTGGTAGGTGGGTGGTAGGTGGGTGGTAGGTGGGTGGTAGGTGGGTGGTGGGTGGTAGGTGGGTGGTGGGTGGTAGGTGGGTGGTGGGTGGTAGGTGGGTGGTAGGTGGCAGGTGGGTGGTAGGTGGCAGGTAGGTGGCAGGTGGGTGGTAGGTGGCAGGTGGGTGGTAGGTGGCAGGTGGGTGGTAAGTGGTGGGTGTTAAGTGGTGGGTGGTAAGTGGAGGGTGGTAAGTGGAGGGTGGTAAGTGGAGGGTGGTAAGTGGAGGGTGGTAAGTGGAGGGTGGTAAGTGGAGGGTGGTTGGAGGGAGGTTGTTGGTGGGAGGTGGTTGGTGGGAGGTGCCAGGTGGGTGGCAGGTAACAGGCGGGTAGTGGGTGACATGTGGCAGGTGGGTTGTGGGTGGCAGGTGGGTGGCAGGTGGGTGGCAGGTGGGTGGCAGGTGGGTGGCAGGTGGGTGGCAGGTGGGTGGCTGGTGGGTGGTGGGTGGCATGTGGGTGGCAGGTGGCTGGTGGGTGGCAGGTGGCTGGTGGGTGGCAGGTGGCTGGTGGGTGGCAGGTAGGTAGTGGGTGGCAGGTGGGTTCCAGGTGGGTAGTGGGTAGTGGGTGACAGGTGGCAGGTGACAGGTGGCTGGTGGGTGGCAGTTAGTTAATGGGTGGCAGGTGGGTGGCAGGTGGGTGGCAGGTGGGTTGCAGGTGGTAGTTGGCAGGTGGTAGATGGCAGGTCGCACTTGGCAGGTGACGGATGGGTGGTGGCAGGTGACAGGTGGGTGGTGGCAGGTGACAGGTTAGTGGTGGCAGGTGGCAGGTGAGTGGTGGCAAGTGGGTAGTGGGTGGCAGGTGGCAGGTTTTTGGCAGGTTTGTGGAGGTGGCAGGTGGCAGGTGGCAGGTGGTGGTGGGTGGCAGATGGGTGGTGGGTGGCAGATGGGTGGTGGGTGGCAGATGGGTGGTGGGTGACAGATGGGTAGTGGGTGGCAGATGGGTGGTGGGTGGCAGATGGGTGGTGGGTGGCAGATGGGTGGTGGGTGGCAGATGGGTGGTGGGTGGCAGATGGGTGGTGGGTGGCAGATGGGTGGTGGGTGGCAGATGGGTGGTGGGTGGCAGATGGGTGGTGGGTGGCAGATGGGTGGTGGGTGGCAGATGGGTGGTGGGTGGCAGATGGGTGGTGGGTGGCAGATGGGTGGTGGGTGGCAGATGGGTGGTGGGTGGCAGATGGGTGGTGGGTGACAGATGGGTGGTGGGTGACTTGCGTGGCAGGTGGCAGGTTTGTGGCAGGCGGCAGGTTTGTGGCAGGTGGCAGGTTTGTGGCAGGCGGCAGGTGGGTAGTGGGTGGCAGGTGGCAGGTGGGTGGTGGTTGGTTTGCGGTAGGTGGGTGGTGGGAGGTGGGTGGTGGGTGGTGGGTGGTGGGTGGTAGGTGGGTGGGTGGTGGGTGGGTGGTGGGTGGTAGGTGGGTGGGTGGTGGGTGGTAGGTGGGTGGGTGGTGGGTGGTAGGTGGGTGGGTGGTGGGTGGGTGGTGGGTGGGTGGTGGGTGGGTGGTGGGTGGGTGGTGGGTGGGTGGTGGGTGGTAGGTGGGTGGTAGGTGGGTGGTAGGTGGGTGGTAGGTGGGTGGTAGGTGGGTGGCAGGTGGGTGGTGGGTGGCAGGTGGGTGGTGGATGGCAGGTGGCTGGTGGGTGGCAGGTGGCAGGTGGCTGGTGGGTGGCAGGTGGCTGGTGGGTGGCAAGTGGGTGGTGGGTGGCAAGTGGGTGGTGGGTGGTGGCTGGTGGGTGGCGGGTGGCTGGTGGGTGGCTGGTGGGTGGCGGGTGGCTGGCGGGTGGCAGGTGGCAAGTGGGTGGTGGCAGGTGGCAAGTGGGTGGTGGCAGGTGGCAGGTGAGTGGTGGCAGGTGGCAGGTGAGTGGTGGCAGGTGGCAGGTGAGTGGTGGCAGGTGGCAGGTGGGTAGTGGGTGGCAGGTGGCAGGTGGGTAGTGGGTGGCAGGTGGCAGGTTTATGGCAGGTTTGTGGCGGGTGACAGGTGGCAGTTGGCAGGCGGCAAGTGACAGGTGGCAGGTGGCTGGTGGGTGGCAGGTGGCTGGTGGGTGGCAGGTGGCTGGTGGGTGGCAGGTGGCTGGTGGGTGGCAGATGGGGTAGTGGGTGACAGATGGGTAGTGGGTGGCAGATGGGTAGTGGGTGGCAGGTTTGTGGCAGGTTTGTGGCAGGTTTGTTGCAGGTTTGTGGCGGGTGGCGGGTTGCAGGTGGGTAGTGGGTGACAGGTGGCAGGTGGCTGGTGGGTGGTGGGAGGGCAGGTGGGTGGTGGGAGGGCAGGTGGGTGGTGTCAGGTGTCAGGTGGCAGGTGGCAGGTGGCAGATAGGTGGTAGTTGACAGGTGGCAGATAGGTGGTAGTTGGCAGGTGGCAGATAGGTGGTAGTTGGCAGGTGGCAGACAGGTGGTAGTTGGCAGGTGGCAGACAGGTGGTAGTTGGCAGGTGGCAGGTGGGTGGCTGGTGGTAGATGGGTGGCAGTAGGCGGGTAGTCGATAGGTAGGAGGTAGTTGGCAGGTGGGAGGTGGTTGGCAGGTGGGAGGTAGGTGGCAGTTGGCAGGTGGGAGGTAGGTGGCAGTTGGCAGGTGGGTGGTAGGAAGGTATGAGGTAGTTGGCAGGTGGGTGTCAAGTGGCAGGTGGGTGGTGGCAGGTGGCAGGTGGATGGCAGGTGACAGGTGGATGGCAGGTGACAGGTGGATGGCAGGTGACAGGTGGATGGCAGGTGGCAGGTGGGTGGCAGGTGACAGGTGGATGGCAGGTGGCAGGTGGATGGCAGGTGGTAAGTGACAGGTGGAGGATAGGGAGCTGAAAATAACAATTCAGTACATGGTTTCAATAATCAAATGTTTCACAGAGTTGTCTCTCCGTGGGCGTAAAGCTTAACTGGACCAACTGAATCAGTAAATATGATGACAGTCAGTTAACGTATACAAGTACTAGGCCTGTACTGACAAAGGTACTGACTGATTAACTGGTGAAACGAATACTGACAGTAAGTGAAGACTGAGGATGTGGTCTACCCGAATCAGCTAAATGTGTGGACTGACTGACTTTGGGTGTGGACTGAACGTGTGGAATGAGGGTATGGATTAACTGATTAACTCAACGACTGGATGGAGTGTGTACTGGACTGGACGGTGGGTCTGAATTAACTGAACTGACTGAACTGGACTGGACGGTGGGTGTGAATTAGCTGAACTGAACTGGGCTGTGGATGTAAACTGAATCGGATTGGACTGTGGATTTGAGCTGAACTGGACTGTGGATTTGAACTGAACTGGACTGTGAATGTGAGCTGAACTGGACTGAGGATTTGAGCTGAACTGGACTGTGGATTTGAGCTGAACTGGACTGTGGACGTGAGCTGAACTGGACTGTGGATGTGAGCTGGACTGGACTGTGGATGTGAGCTGGACTGGACTGTGGATGTGAGCTGGACTGGACTGTGGATGTGAGCTGGACTGGACTGTGGATGTGAGCTGGACTGGACTGTGGATGTGAGCTGGACTGGAATGTGGATGTTAACTGGACTGGACTGTGGATGTGAGCTGAACTGAACTCTACCGTGGGTGTGGACTAAATGACTGGTTGGACTGGAGTGTGGACAGACTGACTGGTTGGACTGGAGTGTGGACAGACTAACTGGTTGGACTGGAGTGTGGACAGATTGAGTGGTTGGACTGGAGTATGGACAGACTGACTGGACTGGACTGTGGGTGTGGACCTACTGACACGACTGGACTGGGGGTATGGACTGACTGGACAGGACTGGGGGTGTGGACTGACTGGACTCGACTGGGGGTGTGGACTGACTGGACTCGACTAGGGGTGTGGACTGACTAGACTGGACTGGGGGTGTGGACTGACTAGACTGGACTGGGGGTGTGAACTGACTAGACTGGACTGGGGGTGTGGGACTGACTGGACTGGACTGGGGGTGTGGACTGAATGGACTGGACTGAGGGTTATGGACAGACTGACTAGCTGGACTGGGAGCGTGGACAGACTAACTGGACTCGACTGGGGATAATGACTGATTGGACTGGGGATATGGACTGACTAAACTAGACTGGAGGTCTGTAGTGACTGACTGAAATATAACGGACTGGGGGTGTGGACTGACTGGACTGGACTGGACAGTGGGTGTGCATTGCGGGTGTGGACTGGACTGGACTGTGGGTGTGGACTAACTGAATGGACTGGGCTGTGGGTGTGGGCTGTGGGTGTGGGCTGTGGGTGTGGGCTGTGGGTGTGGACTGTGGGTGTGGACTGTGGGCGTGGACTGACTGCCTTGATCGGACTGAGGGTGTGGACTGGACGGGGCTCTGGGCGTGGAATGACTGGATTGCACTGTGAACTGACTAGGTATCTGGACTGTGGCTGTGGACTCAATTGGACTGTGGCTGTGTACTGAGTGGATTGAACTGTGGACTGAGTGGATTGAACTGTGGACTGAGTGGATTGGAATGTGGACTGAGTGGATTGGAATGTGGACTGAGTGGATTGGAATGTGGACTGATGGATTGAACTGTGGACTGAGTGGATTGGAGTGTGAACTGACCCGATCGGACTGTGGACTGACAGGGTGAGGACTGTGACAGGGTGTGGACTGACAGGGTGAGGACTGACAGGGTGTGGACTGACAGGGTGTGGACTGACAGGATGTGGACTGATAGACATTAGGCGTTGCCTGACCAACTGACAGTGAAATTTATTTAGAAGTTGACTGGCTATGGGGTTGGACTGACGGATCATATGACTGTGAACTGACAGGGGTTTACAAGGCTGTGGACTGACAGGGGTTTACAAGGCTGTGGACTGACAGGGGTTTACAAGGCTGTGAACTGACAGGGGTTTACAAGGCTGTGGACTGACAGGGGTTTACAAGGCTGTGGACTGACAGGGGTTTACAAGGCTGTGAACTGACAGGGGTTTACAAGGCTGTGGGCTGACAGGGGTTTACAAGGCTGTGGACTGACAGGGGTTTACAAAGGCTGTGGACTGACAGGGGTTTACAAGGCTGTGGACTGACAGGGGTTTACAAAGGCTGTGGACTGACAGGGGTTTACAAAGGCTGTGGACTGACAGGGGTTTACAAAGGCTGTGGACTGACAGGGGTTTACAAAGGCTGTGGACTGACAGGGGTTTACAAAGGCTGTGGACTGACAGGGGTTTACAAGGCTGTGGACTGAATCAGTAAAGGCATTTAGTGCTGGAGGCTGTGAACTGAATCAGTAAGTGTTTGTGGTGATAGTGGGTGTGGACTACCTGAATATTTGAAGGTGTGGACTGTCCATGTGTACGACGGCTGAGTGGTTGTGGGTGTGGATTCACTGACGTCAAGTTTTTGTTTCAACTGACCTACTGACAACGACTGATGTGGAGTAATTTAGGGTGTGGACAGACAGACGGGTCAGCTGGGCTGTGGGCTGACTGGGTCAGTAGGTCTGTGAGCTGACTGGGTCAGTAGGGCTGTGTGCTGACTGGGTCAGTAGGGCTGTGGACTGATTAAAGCTGTACACTAACAGGCAGTAAGGGTTTGGAGTACTGGAGAATGTGAGGTGAATCGGTAAGGGTTTGGAGTACTGGTGGATTTGGGCTGAATCAGTAAGAGTGGAGTGATAATTATTGTGGACTGACTAGAGTGAACGTTATCAACTAGAATGTAGTCTGGCTATGCGTACTGCTGATCAGTGAGTCAGTTGGTTTAAGATACTGACAGGCAAAATCAGTGACTGGGCCTGTGAGTGTTTAACTGGGGGTCTAACAAAGCGTTAATTAAATACTAAGGACGGGACGTGATTTGAATTTAAAAAGGGCCAGCGATGAGGTAAAACTAAGCTGAGCAACTGACAGGAGAGGCAAACGATATGAATTATTAGAAAAAGCACAAAGGTGTAAGCAAGTCCATAACGTTATATGTGATCAGCCTGTATTTCACATTACAGTGTAGTCAGCTACGATACAGAAAAGCCAGACATTCATTACATCTTAAGAAGTAAATAAAATGGATCATGTCCGCACCTTGGTGCTCTTTTAAATGATACGACCCTATGACAGAACTGACGACGACTAAGGGGTGACTAGAGCCTAGATATGATTAACTGAAGGCCGAGTGTTTGGAGCTATACCGAGTCGTGAACTAAATTTACTATATCCTGACTAACGACTGATTGGTGTTAAGTCAACTAAAATATTGTTAGGTTCAAAGTCCTCGTACATTACCGGATAAGAAAGATGATACTTCTGGGTGGGCAGCGCATCCTCGGAGGGGTAAATTCAAGACGAGGTATCAGTGGCACGGAGCAGTATGTTGAGGTGGCACAAGCTGGATGATTTCTCTCCTGTAAATGCCATATAAAATTAGCAAGACTTATAACAGTGTATTCGTTATTTCTGACTGTCTTTTTGTTGAAAATATCCACACTTATTTTATCGTCAAATATGCTTACAATATTTTGGCTTTGTCACTTACTGTACTAGATAATTTGCCTTTGTTATATTGTCTCATTGTATAATGCAGTGTTTCGCAAAGTACGAGTACTTACCTAATCTTCCCTTCAGACGAGGTTCTTTGTTGTGGTCCCTCCCACGGTCGCCGTCAGCATCATCTCTCACGGTCAGAGTCAGCATCACCAGTGTCCCTGCACCATCGGATTCTCTTCAGCATCGTAAGCCTTCACTCCACCTGCCAAGTAGGTAACTTATTTACTTCTACAGTTCATTCGTCAATTTTGGAATTTTTTTTTTTTTTGGCGGCCATATTATTTACCTCACAGACAGACTACGAAAGTACTACGGTGTTACACATCCATAGCACTTTTTCGTAACTGGCACAAAGTTCTGTGTTAATTATGCTACAACATATCAGTCAAGACGGGGGTTCAATTTTGAGCCAAACTAAAATGAATGTATCGTCTCTATAAAATAAGCATGTCAGATGCAGCCATTTTGTATGTCAGCTTGATTCCAACATAATCTAATGCATTAAAAACTACAAATTCAAAAAACAATTTAGTTTAAAGGTAGCAGTGGAAATTTGATTCAAGCAATATCCCCCTAAATAACTGCAAATATAATAACAAAGAAGGACGTTGAAAATGCTCTTTATGGCGAGGACTTCCAGTTCTTTAATAACTGTACTGAATTTGTATTTTACTTAACTCAGAATAATTTCAAGACATAGACATGTAAGCATTTTGGAGACGAAACAAAATTACTGATCACCTTATCCAACAGTATAATCAGTATATTAAACAGTATAATCAATCAGATGCCACATCTGTATAAAAAGCCATAACTAAACTGTACCTGGCGTGATGAAATGCCAACACAGCTCTGGCATCCCGGTTCAGTTATCCACTCATTTTATCTCTGACATTTTGTGTTATAGGCATAATTTTTGTATTCTTTGCTCATCTCGTCCTCTGGCTTCCTCTCGTAGTACCTTCTTCGCTGTTCTGGCTACCTCGTTATACTTAGCTCATACGTCACTCCCTGTAATACCAGTGTCGGTAAACAGACAGATCTCGAGTCCGATAAGCTATTTCAGAGTCACTTAATCCGCTACATGAGTCTTTCTTTTTTTCCAAAATTATTTACCATCTATAACTGGACATGGAATCCGAGCCTTAATCTTGTTGGTCTATTTCATTAACACCTCTTCCTTATGACATTAATGATACCTTAATGTTATTGTTGCAAAGTACTTAATGACACCAACAATTTCAGTTATGCTGTAAGTATATCTATGTTACACTTAAAAGTATTAAAGTGACAAGTAAATCACTTGGGAAGAGGCACTAAGTCCATTTTGCCAACAAGATTACCTCTGTCAACAAAACTGTTCATCATTGCAGCTGTCAGCAATACCACAGCTTCCACAGGCCCCAACGACTCTCCCACAGGCCCCGACGACTTCCACACAGACCCCGACAGGCCCCGACGATGCTCCCACAGGCCGCAACGACGTCCACACACGCCCAGACAGGCCTCGACGACACTTCCACAGACTCCAACACTTCCACCACCAATGCGTCTGCCGCCAGCGTCTCATGTCTGTACTCCAGCACAGATCCTCAGCATCCGCCTTAAAGATGATCGTATTATTTGCAACAGACATCCAAGTTATCTGTAACTACATGGCTGTTTATTTTCACTGTCGTGCAGATATTTAACTGACCAAGATATGTAATTAGATTCAGATAACACTAAAACACATCTTACCATTTACAGCTTCCACAGTTCCCCACGCTGACGCTTCATCTCCCGCCCTTATCTAATCCTGGCGACATCACAGCTCTGTCTCGGCAGCTCCTCACCCCCTGCAAGATGAACATAGTCTCAGCAGCAGTTCTCCTAAGGTGTTTGTATGCACAAGGATGTTTTAGTTACACATGCAGATATTTTAAAAGTTTAAGGTCAGCAAGTATAAGCAGATTTATCATACAGCAAAATTATCTTACCACTGCAGCATCCGAACCTTCCCCCAGCCACACAGCTTCCACCCATGACGACAACTGCCCATATCACAGCTTCTGCCCACATCGCAGCTTCCGCCCACATCGCAGCTTCCTCCCACATTGCAGCTTCCGCCCACATCGCAGCTTCTGCCCACATCACGGCTTCTGCCTCTTCCCCAAGGTGGTAGGTACGCCGTCTGCATCCCTGCAGAACATGAACACTGCTGCATCATTTCTTCTAAGTTTTATGATCAGTTATTTTACGGGAATGTTCTTTACAGTATTACGCAATGCACTTTTAAAGGTTAAATGCTGGAAAAAGATGTGTGGTCTTTAGCTTACACATGTGCAGACAGATAGAACTTTTGATAGCATGTTACATCCCCAAAGATGTGAATTGTTTAATTTTGTTTGGTAGTATTTTCACAATTATTCTCTCTGGTTTGCTTAGTGTTTGGTAGCTGTGTCAAGTTGAAGGTAC
This sequence comes from Coenobita brevimanus, assembly GCF_032717465.1. Taxonomy (NCBI): domain Eukaryota; kingdom Metazoa; phylum Arthropoda; class Malacostraca; order Decapoda; family Coenobitidae; genus Coenobita; species Coenobita brevimanus. The sequence goes on from NC_137048.1 coordinate 13,304,141, forward strand.
AAGCTAGCAATCTTATGAACAAACTTTAGCACAAGGCTGAAAACTTAAATTATTTCTCACCATTGCAGCTGCTGTTGACGTATTTGTTGCACTTCCACACCAGCACTGCAGCTCCACTTCGACGCCGCAGTCCTACGCTGACGCCGCACTCAACGCTGACACAGTAGGCCCCAACGACGACCCAGCCCTAACGCCGACCCAACGACCTTCACACCGACACAACTACCTCCACGCCGACACAACGACCTCCACGCCGACTCAACGACCTCCACGCCGACACAACGACCTCCACGCCGACACAACGACCTCCACGCCGACACAACGACCTCCACGCCGACACAACGACCTCCACGCCGACACAACGACCTCCACGCCGACACAACGACCTCCACGCCGACACAACACCCCTACGTCGACGCCACATGTTGCGCCCCTCGTCGTAGGCTCGTTGTCTGCATCAGTCTGTAAGATTAACATAGTCACAGCAACAGTTCTTAGTTATAATTCTCCATCAGTTGTCTTAATTCAGTATATGTAAGTGACAGCATAGTGATGTTCCCATGAGATTAGATTTCTTTAATACCTCTTCCTTCACGATTTGTTTTGCATAAATGTGCCATCTTCCTATACATTTTGTCCAGTATCTACACAGTGCCTAAGTTAAGTAAAAGAGTAACATTTAGCATCTACAAGTAACGTGATGCTATAGCCTGTTTTCACCTGCCTTTACCACTCACACCTTTACTGGTATGTGTAGTAGGCTATATTAACTATTTCATTACGTATGTCATGGCTACATGAAATTCGAAGGAGTTACGCTAAGAGGTAGGAATGATTTTTATTTCTTTTATGTGTCTGATTCTGGGCATAGGCTTCAAAGCCTGCTCTCAAGGCCCAGTAGTCCTTCTACATGCCATACACCTCTACATGTCACCACTTCGACACTAACACCCATCGTTCATATTGAATACATAGTTGGGCTGTCTCATACAGGACTGGTGTATTGGTATTAGTGGGGGTATTTTTTCGACATGTCGGCGGGTCTTCTGGTAGATCAGTAAAGTCTGATTTTATAAAATTCAGATCCTTAAACTGTTCCTTGCCCCAGCAGGGATGTGAACCTGGGTTCGGTAGGACTGAAGGCCACCTCTCTACCGATTGAGCCACCTCCTCCCCTTGATTATTAGTCAAAGTCTCTAGTCTGATTACACTTTGCTATCCACTGAGCATGAAGAGATTAAGGATATTTGTCAGGTTAGGGTAAACGGACTAGAGATATCCTACAGAGCTAACGAGAATACGGTCACAAGGGAAAGGTTGCCAACAGCTTACACACCAGCATCCTGTTGATGTAGTAGCTCGTTCCCTCGTGGGTCTTATCTCCTCGCCGCCTCGCTCCTCTGCCCGTCTGTCCTCGCCCCTCCTCGCTCCTCCATCCGTCCTCGCTCTTCCATCCCTCCGTCCTCGCTCGACCGTCCTGCTCCATCATCCCCTCTCCCGTCCTCGCTCCCTCTCAGCACATCGGGTTTAGGGAAGCTGTGTGGTCGATGATGCATCCCCGCTCTTCTGTGCTCGCCTGTCAAAAATACATAATTATCAAAACCTAATCTGCTTTTAGTGCTGCCTTACATCAAAGTAAGGCCACATATACAGGTTTAGGGGAAAAAAAAATATGTACATTAGGTGTTTAGGTCTTTACTCTTCAAGATAAATATTTAACCATTATTCAAAATTGAATTTTCTGTCATGTGTTACATTTGGCTAATTTCAATTCCATTTCAGGATCATCCAGTTACCTGTCTCATAGCTGACGTTACTGCTGCTGCTGCTGTTACTGATGACGACGAGGACAACGACGATGCTGCTGCTGCTGATGCTGTCGCTCCTCCGTTGGTGGTGTATCGCCGCTCCGACAAACTCGTGTCCAACTACCAACAACGACAACCACAGACATGTCCGGCTGGACAACCATACAACCAACATCAACGGAAGCTAATAGATGACCTAAAACTACCACGCCTAACATTACCCGGCCTAGAAAGCCAACCTAGATGACCATAATTCTGCTGCCTAACCCACCTAAGCTTGCCCCACGACCCTCCCTGCACCTGGGTACCCCCCACCCCCACCCCACCCTGCCGTCAACCCTACCATCACTACACACCAGCAAGCCAATCTGTGGGAAAAACATTAGGCCATATAAGTATAAAAGATTAGTACATGTTAAGATTTGAAATTAATGCAATTAAAGGATTAATTAGCGCGTTGAGTTTACTCAAGGTTGTTCATATCAGAGATGTACATTTGCAACAACGATCATCGCAAATTTATACTAAAAAATATTAGCAAATTAAAAAAATTATTGCACATACCTCTCGCTGAAACAGCTGTGTTGACCCTTCAGTAGGACGACGTCTGTATAATTGTATTCTGGCTGCCTCTGACGGATTAATTCAGATCAAGAAGGGTGTCCAACAGAAGGGATTAAAAGCAGCCTCCATCCATCCATTTTGGTGCTGGAGAGGGACACCATGTGGTGGCACTGATAGTACCAAAAGGATGGTGGGCTGCAGGGCAGGGGTAACTTCAGCATCAGTGCAATGGTTCATACATGCATTTCTCGTACTGAAGATGTTAATTCTTGCTTGATATTCACTCCTCACTGCTGCTGAACATTGTGCCAGAGAGCGAAGTAGAGCCTGGAAAAAATGCAGAGTTTAGCTAATTTGTGGAGACGACGATTGAGGCGAAATAAGACTAATATGTCATTTGTCTTACTGAGACTTATTTAGCCGTAGCATTTTTTATTCTGCCACTTATAAATAGGCTGTCAAACATCGAAAATCTGGGCCAAAATTTAACAATTAACATACTACCCAGAAATCATTTTTAACCTTTTCAATTCTGTGACTTTTTTCTTTTGGTTCATGCTGCCTTCAGACGATTTTATTCAACATAGAACTTGTAATAGTGAAGGGGTTAAGGCTATATCAAACCCCTTTCGATCATAAATTAGGCTGATTTAAATAGTTTGGAAATAGCGAGAAAATAGGCAAAATACGCTGTATCGAAGGGGTTAATTGCAGTATTGACGCACATCAGTGATAAAGATCCTACATTAAACCCTTCCAGTCTGATATCAGGCAACACCTGACGATTTTATTCAGCATAAAGGATGTCTCGTAGTTCAGGGATTAATGAAGGCTGTGTCTAACCCCTCAAATTCGAAAAAATAATACCTACATTTTGAAAACATATCCCTGGTTACAGAAAAATAACCATAATTCTTTTGATTCGTAAAAATAAGGTACATGCGGTTGTCTTCAGATGCGAGGAATAAAATCGGATAATTCGTCATCGGTTCACTGGGGTTAACAGGAGGATTTAGTCACGATCAGGCACCAACATACGTGGCCTATTGCCAGTCTTACTGTATGTGGCAGAGTAGGAAAAATTCTTACTGTAAAAATATGTATATTAAAAATGAATTAGGTAGACAGCAGGCAGTAATGAGGACAAGAGTCTTGGTGTTGGCAGCACTAATATTTCACTAAGTTGATAATACAGTCTGCCGGCTTCCTTCACCTCACTGGCAGACATATTGCAAAGACCGGTAAAATTCCTTAGAATATCTGGCTATTTCTTAAAAAATAAAAATAATGTAAATTAAATACGAGCTTCTTTTCCGCCGAAAGCCACCAAAAACGTGGAAAATAAGTCACACTTGAAATGATACACTTTAGAAATTCCCTTAACAGACCTGAAATGGAGAGGAAAAATCGCCAAAGTCATCAGCTGGGCAGGTGGAGCCGGGAGGTCCGTCCTGTAGGGCGTCTGGGGTTCAAATGAGAGGCAGTGGTCGCCGCCATAACGTCATCAGCTTGGTTAGTTCACCGTACTGCCACCAGAACCACACCCGCCTCCCCAGCACCACCTCCGCTTGTTTTCCGCCATTTTAAGGTCAGTTTATGCTATTATTACTACTTCTAGTGCTACATTCCTATATTTTTTCGTAGAATTAATGCAGCTGACTTAGATCTCGTGCAAATCATATCCTAGGTTAAATAATGGGATCATATATTGCCTTGAAATCAATGTTACGAGTCGAACTCCATCCTGTACACTTTTCCATACGTATGTTAATTCCCAAGCTCACGATTCTTCTTTCTATATTATTTGCTGTTGAATATGCCCTACCAAATTACTGATACTAAGTGAAACAGATATAGTTAATAAGCTTCGTTTCACCTTATTCTTCGAAGCCTCATATTTGGATCGCTATCTCGATACTGTTTTACTATCTCGATCTCCATTCCTAACTCTGTATAAAAGTAGGCCATAAGAGCATATTTCTACAACCTCAGATTTAGGTGTTTTGCCCCGGGTTGTTTGTCCCTTGTTTGTTTTCTCGTCTTCTTCCCACTTCCCCCGCTAGGGGGGAGTGGTACTATGACGAACACCCCTACTGCCTCCCCCCTCTTCAGGGGGGGAGGTAGTCTTGACCGACCCCCGACTGACCAACGGACGGACTGTCCCCCGACTGAACGGCCCCGGACCCGAGCATTTGACATCAGTGTAAATAATGCCTCATTCATCCTCATTCACGCGGTTGGTTCTACTCCCCAGTCCAGCCTCAATCCTTTCATCAACAAGAAGGTGATTGATTGGTGTGCAGGTGAGGTGGAACAAGTTAAAAAACTTGCAAGTGGAGATCTCTTGGTAAAGACTATCAATTCTGCCCAGGTAAAGGACTTGCTGAAACTGAGGAAGTTCCACAGTTACGATGTCCAGACGACGATCCCCCAACCATGAATTCCTGCAAAGGTGTTATCACCTGCAGGGATCTGGTGCTTATGGAAGAGGAAGAAATCGTACAGGAACTTGCTCAACAAGATATAATAGAGGCCAGATTTATTACAAGATTTTCGGAAGGCATAAGGACGAAGACCGTAACAGTTGTTTTGACTTTTGGAAAAGTATCTCTTCCAGCCAATGTGAAAGTTGGATACGAAATTTTCAATGTCAGACCATACATCCCGAACCCCCTTCGTTGTGGAAAATGTCAGATATATGGACACCATGAAAAGGCTTGTCGGTCTTCTAACCTAGTATGTGGCAAGTGCGCGGCTGTAGGCCATTCTACTGACCACTGTACATCAGAGAATGAATGTTGCTTTCACTGCCAGGGCGCTCACCCCACTTCCTCTCGGGTTTGTCCCAAGTGGAAGGAGGAGAAAGAGGTCTGCACAGTGAAGGCAACTGAGGGCATATCCTTTTACGATGCTAGAAAGAAGGTGAAGGAGTTACATGCAACTCCCAAACCTAATATCTCCTATGCATCGGCGGTTGTGTCCCGTCCTGTGATGTGCACCGTGGAGACACAGACTGACCTTACATTCGCTCCTCATGCCCCACGCCCTACCTCTCAGCCTAAGCCTCCTGTACATTCCAACTCTCTGACAGACATCCCTGTTGCCACTTCATACTCTCAGGCTGCCGCTGCTCCTTCACAGTCAGTGCGGCCAAAACAGAAGCCTGACAAGTCAGATAAAATTAACTTGACCACCCTCACCAAACAGTCACGTCCTCATGTCCTTCCTGATCCTAGTCCAGTGAGGGAGAGAAAGAATAGCTCTTCCTCGGTGGATTCTGGGAGCCTTGTTATTGACGAGAATATGGAGATCTCCACGAGCAAGCACCAGGAAAGGTCCCCCGGTAGCCACTCGCCTGGTGGCGGGCAGCATAAAAAAAACTAAGAGCAATGGCCACCCTCGTAAATCTTAAACCATCGCTTTCACTGTATTACAGTGGAATTGTAGAGGTATTGGGAATAAGTTACACAATATAGCTATCTTGCTTTCACTACACATGCCAGACGTTGTTTGTTTACAGGAGACGCGCCTGGAGGATCACCCTGATCCTCCACAATTAAAACACTAGCACTCGTATAGAAGATATGAAGGTCACGGAGTTGCCATATACACCCACAAATCACACCCACAAACGGAAATGATTCTAAATTCTACTCTGGAAGCTGTTGCGTGCAGAGTAATATTTAATAACACGTATCTGTCTATTTGCTCTCTGTACTGTCCTCCACACGGCCTCGTTGATAGTGATGCTTTAAATTCACTAATTGAACATCTCCCTGGGAATAAGTTAGTGTTGGGCGACTTTAACGCCCATCACTATCAATAGGGTAGCTTGAGGATTGATGGTCGTCGGGAGCAAGTAGCCGACCTAATACTACAGTCCAACCTCTGTCTTCTGAACGATGGTAGAGCGACTCGTGTAGATGATCGTACTGGTAACTTTTCAGCCATTGACTTATCTTTGGCCTCCCCTGGTATACATCAAGATTTCTCATGGGACCATTATGACGACTCCTTGGGAAGTGATCATTTACCCATCTGTCATTCTTATACACGCGACATCATTTCGGACCTTCCACCTCCAAAATTTAACTGTAAGAAAGCAGATTAGGGATCCTTCTCAAGGATCGCCAATTTAGATATATCTGGGGAGACCATGGATGTTAAGGTCGAAAATATAACTACTTCCATATTACTCGCAGCTGAGGTTGCTATTCCCAAGACTTCTACAGTTCATGCGAAGCATAGAGCACATGGGTGGACGCCGGATTGCCGACAAGCATTAATAAAACGCAATAGGAGATACAGGATTTTTGATGGTCAGCCCACTGAGAAAAATTATATTGCATACAAACAGGCATGGGCTGAGGCAAGGAGAATAATAAGAAGGGCCAAACGTGACTTCTGGCTTCCTTTGTGTCAACGGTGACTCGTAAAGTCTGGTTCACGATAAGAATATTAAATAATAAAGGCCCATATTTCCCAGTCACCACCTTGCAAGTAAATAATAACATCTATGACGAGCCCGTGGACGTTGCTAACATCCTCGCCAGGAGTTTTTCTCATGTAAGTACAAAGGAAAAGGGGAAAAAGAAGTGTGTGGTAATCATAGGGGCATTTGTCTTGTTAGTATAATAGGAAAAGTGTATGGCAGGATACTTATAGACAGAGTTAGAGAAAGAACAGAGAAATTAGTTGGAGAAGAACAGGGAGGCTTTAGGAAGGGAAGAGGTTGTGTAGATCAGATATTCATTCTTAGATCTTTAGTTGAAAAGTTTCTAGAGAAGGGAAAGAAGTTGTATGCGGCTTTCATGGATTTGGAGAAAGCATATGACAGGGTGGATAGACAAGGATTGTGGAAAGTGTTAAGAATATATGGAGTAGATGGGAAGTTGTTGAATGCTGTGAAGAGTATGTACGATGGTGCGAAGGCTGCAGTGCGTGTGGATGGTGAACTAAGTGAATTTTTCTCTTTGAAAGTTGGTTTGAAACAGGGATGTGTCATGTCTCCATGGTTGTTCAATCTGTACATGGATGGGGTAATAAAAGAGGTTCAAGGTAGGGTAGTGGATGTTGGAGTGGCCCTGGTGAGAGAGGATAGTGTTTGGAAACTCCCTGTACTGTTGTTTGCAGATGATACTGTGTTGTTGAGTGAAGACGAAGGGGAGCTGCAAGGCTTGGTGGATGAGTTTGAGAGAGTGTGTAAGAAACGGAACCTGAAGGTGAATGTAGGGAAGAGTAAAGTGATGGTCTTTGAGAGAGGTGAAGTTAGTGAATGTACAGCGAGGTTGGATGGTGAGGAATTGGAAAATGTGAGTACGTTTAAGTATTTGGGTAGTGTGATGAGTAAGGATGGAGGTTTGGAGGGTGAAGTGCTTGAAAGGGTACAGCAGGGAAGAAAGGTTGCTGGTTCCTTGAAAGCAGTGATAAGAAACAGGGAATTGAGCATGGAAGTGAAAAAGTTACTACATGACAGTATTGTGATACCAACTCTAACGTACGGAAGTGAAGCTTGGACATTGTTGGAAGGACACAAGTCAAGAGTGAGAGCAGTGGAAATGAGTTATTTAAGAGGAGCCTGTGGAGTCACGTGGAGAGACAGGCTGACGAATGAGGATATAAAGGAGCATTGTGGTGTTGATGTGGATGTGATAGGAAGCGTTATGAGGAACACACTGAGGTGGTTTGGCCATGTGGAGAGGATGGAGGGTGAAAGACTGACGAAGAGAGTGTATGTGAGTGAGGTGGATGGGGGAAGAGGGAGGGGGAGGCCGAGGATGAGATGGAGGGATGGGGTGGAGAGGTATATGAGAGAGGGGGGTGTGAGTTGGGAGCAGGGCAGTGAAATGGCGGGGGACAGGGTGACTTGGAGGCGATTTGTTTGTGGCCACCCCAAACGGGATTGAGGCGTCTGGCAATAGATAGATAGATAGATAGAAGTAGCTCAGCCAATTACGACACGCGTTTTCAACATCATAAACGCTCGGCTGAGCTACAGATTATTAACTTTGCCACAGGAGACGTAGACTCCCCGTACAACCAAGAGTTTAAGCTAGATGAACTGCTCCTTGCCCTTAAATCCTGTAAAGACACCAGCCCTGGACCAGACACCATCACGTACGGTATGATCCAGCATCTTAATCAGGACAATCTGATTAAGATGTTAGGATTGTACAATGAGATTTGGGCGTCTCGAACGTTCCTAAACTCATGGCACTTTGCGCTCGTCATACCGATACCCAAAGAGGCTGGTTGTCTTATGAATCCCACTTCATTTCGTCCTATTGTGTTGACTTCTTGTCTATGTAAGATCATGGAACGAATGGTAAACAATAGGCTTCTTTTTGTTTTAGAGTCGAAGAATTTCTTAAATGATCAACAGTGTGGCTTCCGTAAATACAAAAGTTCAATAGATCATTTAATGAATTTGGAGCATTGTATTGCAGAGGCATTTGCCAATAAAGAATTCATGATAGGGGTGTTCTTGGACATCCATAAAGCTTATGATATGACATGGCGACACGGTATACTAATGAAGCTCTATGCTTATGGTTTAAGAGGAAATTTGCCTATTTTTATTTCAAATTTCTTAAGGGACAGAACTTTCTCTGTCAAACTGCCCCGTAACATAACATCGGATATATTTATCCAGGAAAACGGGGTGCCACAGGGAAGTGTGCTTAGTCCTACTTTATTTAGTATTATGATCAATGATATTCTGTCAACAGCTCCCATCCCAAGGAATCTTAAATACTCGCTCTACGATGACGATTGTGCAATATGGCACTCTTCCTGTAATACACAATTTTCGGCTGGGCGGATTCAAGCAGCCCTTGACTCCGTCCACCAATAGGCTTTGCAGTGGGGATTTAAGTTTTCCGTCCGTAAGTGTGCCGCTAAAGTCTTCACTAATCGTAACGTACCTAACTTGTGCTTAACTTTGGATAATCAGGCGGTACCTTTTCAAAATTCTGTAAAATTTTTAGGAATACATTTTGATTGCAGAATGAATTTTAAACTTCACGTTAATACTTTGCTTGCTCGTTGTGATAAACCGTTAAATGTCCTCAAGTACCTAGCGGGTACTACCTGGGGTGCCGACAGAAAATCTTTATTAATGGTGTATAAGTCCCTTATTTGATCGAAGGTAGACTATGGCGCACAGGTGTATGGCTCGGCATCTGATGCCACGCTGAAAGGATTGGATGTGTTACAGAATAAATGTTTGCGAATGTGTCTTCGAGCTGTCCGGTGTACCCGTGTGGCTCGTATGGAAGTGGAGGCGAATGTGCCTCCCCTCCGTATTCGCCGTGACCACCTGGCCTTGTCCTACAGTGTAAGGATGTTTAGGAAAAGTAATATCGGCAATGTGGCCTGTACCCCCCTGCGTCAATACCATCACCTTCTGCGGGGGGTGCGTCGGCCACTTGCCGTTCGCCTCCACTTACTGACTCAGGAGCTTGGTGTGGACCCCAGTGACTGTGACAAGTTGGTTTTTAAAAATATAGCGCCTTGGGAGCCACCCGGCTTTACAGTGGGTGTCTCATGGCTCCCAGCACCAAAGGCCAAGGCGCCGGAGGCAGAGGTCCACCACTTGTTTCGTAACATCATTGTTCGTCACTTGGGGTCCCATCAATTGTACACCGACGGCTCCAAGTCGAGTGAATGTGTGGGTGCAAGTGTGTGGTCGACTGAATGTGCACTTAGGTATCGGTTGCCGTCTCATACATCTGTGTTTACCTCCGAACTTTTTGCTGTTGACAAAGCCATAGACTATGCTCTCAATTCTAGACATGACTCATTTGTCATATTTTCAGATTCATAATCAGCCCTTCAGGCAATTGCATCTTGTACTACGGACTCTCACGAGATCCAGGACCGCATCGTTAATAAGATGCATTCATGCAACAAGTCATTCACGCTAATCTGGGTGCCTGGTCATTGTCGTATCTATGGCAATGAGCAGGCTGACTTACTTGCAAAGTCGGCTGTAGAGCTCGAGGAGCCTTGGGACGTTCCTCGTGATCTACGGTCGAGTCTATCTCTCAGAAAGAAATCAATAAATCTTCTGTGGCAAGGTCAGTGGACCAGACTAAATATTCCAACTTGTAAGCCGCACCTAGGCGACTGGGACACCGCCAACCGCCCTAGTCGCCTTGAGGAAAAAGTATTAGCACGGCTACGGATTAATGCCACCATTTTAACTCACATGAAACTATATATGGAAAGACGCTTCCCACTACACTGTGACATCTGTGATGCGGTGTTATCTATCAGTCATATCATCCTGCGCTGTCGGCGATTCATTCGTGAACGTGCTTCACTTATAAATTACTGCAGTGCAGCAGACGTCCCCTTCACCCTTTCCACCATCCTGGGTGATGGGGACATTGTTATGACTGATAAATTGATGGCTTTCCTGAGAGAGACCGGAATGATCAGAGTGATGTGCCTTTTGACTGTATGGTAATAATTTTTATCACCTGTAAATATATATATATATATATATATATATATATATATATATATATATATATATATATATATATATATATATAGTACTGTTAAACCAAACCATACGTGCTCCCTTCGTGTCAACAAGTGGGTTGGTGGAGGGTTAGTGCCCCTCCCTGTAAGACACATAACTCCGAGTCAAATGGCCACCACTTACGGGACTATGGCATCTGGCAATAGATAGATAGAATTAGGGTTGACAGTTGACGTATTTGAAATAGTTCCTCCACCCACTGATCTATTTCTAATATTGATGTCCCCTACATTAAACCCCGTTCATCAACTAACAGTCACCAGCTGATGAGTGCAAGTGTGCAATATAGAAAGGTATTGGGCACTTGCAGTCGATGGTGGTCTGTTGGCCGAGGTTCTTCACTTTTTGTACAGATTATGTAAATACAGTATACCATCTTGCTTAAGTTATTCTAATTAGGGCCGACAGCTGACGTATATGGAAATGTTCCTGACTCGTCTGGTTCCCTTCCAAATATTGATGTCCCCCGTATTAGGTTGTGCCTCGACTGACAGTCATCAGGTGATGAGTGCAGCTATGTCATGTAGAAAGGCATTACATATCTGCAGTCGATGGTGTTCTGTTAGTCTAGGTATTTTTACCATTAGTGTAAGTCTAGCTATTTGTCTCTGTAGGATTTAGTATAGGTTAGCGATTTGTCTGTTAGGTGATTAGTTTTAGGGTCTTTAGATTAGTTTGTCTTTATAATATAAGGTATAAAAAATGTAAAACCAAGAAAAAATTTTAAAAAATAAAAATGCAAAAAATAAATAAAATTATAATTATTATATATATATGTACGTTTGCATGAAAGTGTGTCTGTATGTATGCATGGAAGTGTGTGTGTGTGTGTGTGTGTGTGTGTGTGTGTGTGTGTATGTATGTATTGTTACATAGCCTATGATTTCATAATCCTTTGTATAATTCTAACGTAGAGTATGCTGCATGTTTGATCACGATTCTCCTCGTGGCTTCCATAGTGACCAAGCTTCCATGTTCTACCTCACTCCCCCCTTCTCCTCCCTTATAGTAGAGTAAGTCGTTCTTTCTGTTGTTCAGAGCAGGAGTGTCAACTCTTTATCCCCTATGGCTTCATTTGCGCGTCCTTCTTACAAGTTGCATCAAGCTCTGCTGGCCCCTATATAATGAGCTCAGTCTCTGCGTTAATTGCCACTTAGATCTACTCATCATTTTGTTCACATCTCTGTCATCCCCTGTACAGTTGTTATTTTTGTGAGTGCTCAGGAAGTCTCCAACCATCTAGCTGCTGTGTAATTTGAGTATAAGTGTTATTACATTTTTTTTCTTGTACTGTATAGCATAATGTGTTGATTCGTGGGCCTGGTGGGGTTTTTGTGATTCATGTAAAGTTCATATTGTCAGCCAGTAGTAATAATATTTTGTATCTGTAATAATATATCTTGCATTAACTGAGTATTATCCGGTTTTCTCATTTTATCAGGGCTGACTTAGATAAATTTACTCTTGCTAATTTCGTGTTAATAGAGGCTATTGCAGTTAACCATATATTTTACCTGTTTTTTGCCATTACATTATCCTTATGAGTCCTGAATGTTTAGTTGTTAGTTTGAGCATTAAACTTTAACTTGTAATTTTACCTAACTCTTTTGTTTTGAACCTGGAACTTTGCGGGACAGTTTTCTCTGTTCCGTAACATAAATTTGGCGACCTCTTATCAGGATATTCAGGATATTATCATAAGGATATTGCTTGATATTTTGTGACTGTGATTTATTCATGATGTATACTATTACTACGCTTGATGAAGCCAAAGATTTTTTGTCAAATGTGCAAGCAGTGTGTGATGTAGAAAACAGAACAAAGAATGAACTTAAGCTTGTTGCTCAACAATTGGGAATTGCTGTTCGCTCTCATCATTCTAAAGATCAAATTGTTGACATGATTAATGAAAGCTTGCTTAATGTAACTCCTCCAGATGAGCAAACGCAGATTGAAATAGCTAAGTTACAGCTAGCCCTGCAGGAGGCTCGTGCTAAGGAGGCTGAGTTTCAGGCACAAGTTGAACTAGCTAGGATTCAGGCAGACCATGAGTATCGCATGAAACAATGTGGAACTGGATCATCTAGCTCTGATGATTTTGATGCAGCTAAAAATGTTAAACTTGTCCCTCCTTTTAATGAATCTGATTTAACAAAGTATTTTCAGTTGTTTGAGAGGGTAGCTACATGTTTTAATAGGCCCAAAAAGTATTGGCCAGTACTCCTTCAAAATGTTCTCACCGGTAAAGCTCAAGTAACTTATGCATCTTTGCCTCAGGATCAATCTGATAATTATGATGTAGTTAAGAGCTTGATTCTTAAGGCCTATGAGCTTGTTCCTGAAGCCTATAGAGTAAAATTTAGTACAACTTATAAGCAAGATAAGCAATCCCATGTTGAGTATGCAAAAATCAAAGAAGATCTGTTAGAGCAGTGGTTAAATTCTAAGAATGTAAATTCTGATTTTGATAAATTTAAGCAGATGATTTTGCTGGAGGACTTCAAAAAGTGTATTAATAAAGATGTAAGCCTATGTTTTGATGAAAGAAGAATAGATAATTTGTCTGATGCTGCAGTTTTAGCTGATGAATATGTTCTCACTCACAAGAGATATTCTAAAGAAAAAAGGAAAGCTGAGAGTAAGTACGTTGCCTCTACTCAGAGTACAGGTAACAGGAAAGAGAATAAAGATGATGTTTCTCAGGAAGTAAATACCAGCTCCACCTCTAGATTTCAGAAAAGTAAATGTACTTATTGTAATAAGATTGGTCATACTACGGAGAAATGTTTCAGGAGACAGCGTGATGTGAACAAAAAGGAGTCTTTAAATATTCAGTCAATTGGTCTAGTGTCCACTCTTGAGAGTTCCCAGAATTCTTTAACCGAGTTAACTGAACCTGCTTTGAGGGGTAAATTAAATTCTCATGATGAAGCTCCTCTTTTGAGCAGTAACGTGGGTGACACTCTGAAGAGTTCATGTGCTAATTTCTTGTCTGATGGTTTTGTCAGTCCTCTGGACAGTAATGACAGGAAATCAGTTAAAATATATCGTGATACAGGTGCTTGCCAATCCCTTATGCTGACCAGTGTTCTAGGCTCTAATGTTAATTCCTCTGATGAAACTGTACTCTTACAAGGTGTAGGGAATAATTACTTCTCTGTCCCTCTGTGCAGAGTGAATTTAGAGTCTGGTTTTGTTAATGGTTCCGTTATGGTTGGCTTGGTTGAGACGCTCCCAATGTCAGGTGTAACTTTCTTACTTGGAAATGATATTAGTGGAAGTCAAGTGTGTCCAGCTCCTCAGTTGTCTAGTGAGCCAGTGGCTATGACCCAGGATTGTGATGTCCCTGATGTGTTCTCTGCATGTGCTGTCACTAGGGCTAAATCTAAAGTTACTGGTGACTTAGAGGATAATGATGATGATGATGTTATCCTAGCTGACACTTTTCTTGCTAATTTAGACCACTCACCAGATGAGGCAGTACCCCGTAGTGTTGATAATTTGTCTCGTCAAGAGTTGGTTGAGTTGCAGGTTGCTGACCCTGAGTTGAAAGGTCTAGCTAACTCTGCTTGCAGTGAGGAAGAGTCAGCTGCTGCTTCTACTTGTTATTATATAAAGTCAGGAGTACTTATGAGGAAGTGGAGACCCCCAACACCATCAGCCGACTGTGAATGGGAGGTTGTACATCAAGTTGTCATCCCTCGTGTTTGTAGGCAGGATATCATTAGAGTGGCTCATGATTCCAGTTTGGCAGAACACCTTGGAGTGAGGAAGACTGTGGCAAGCATTTTGAAGCACTTCTACTGGCCAGGTATCTTCAGAGATGTTTCCTGGTATTGTAAGTCTTGTCACACCTGTCAAGTTGTGGGGAAGTGTAATCAGACCGAAAAGGTTGCACCTCTAGTTCCCATTCCTCCTTTTGAGGCGCCATTCACCCGTGTGTTGGTGGATATTGTGGGCCCTCTTCCTAAGACTTCTTCAGGATTTTCTTATGTGTTGACCCTGATTGATATGGCTACTCGTTATCCTGAAGCCATTCCACTTAGCTATATCTCAGCAAAGAACGTAGTTAAGGAAATGCTAGGGTTCTTCACAAAGTTTGATCTTCCCAAGGAGGTACAGTCAGACTGGGGAAGTAATTTCATGTCAAATGTTTTCAAGCAGTCTTTGAAAGAGTTGGGCATCACCCAGATCACGTCTTCAGCTTACCATCCCAAGACCCAAGGAGCGTTGGAGAGATATCATCAAACACTCAAATCGATGCTCAAGAAATACTGTTTGGAACATCAGAAAGACTGGGATAAAGGTCTTCCATTCGTTGTATTTGCCGCAAGAGAATCTCCAAATGAATCACTGGGCTTCTCACCCTTTGAACTACTGTTTGGCCATGAAGTAAGAGGACCCCTTAAGCTACTCAAGGAATGCTGGCTGTCAGTGGAAGATGATGTCAACCTGCTGGAGTATGTGATGAAGTTCAAAGAACGGCTGTCCACTGCTTTACAGCTGGCGAGAGAGAATTTAGGAGCTGCTCAGGAGAAGATGTAGACTTGGTATGATAAGAAGTCCAGGTTACACCACTTTCAGCCAGGAGATCAGGTTTTGATTCTGCTACCAGTGCATGGGCAACCTCTTCAAGCCAAGTTTAGTGGTCCTTATTTCGTGGAGAAGAAACTCAGTGATGTCAACTATGTCATCGCCACACCAGATTGTAGAAAGAACAAGCAACTTTGTCACATCAACATGCTAAATTTATATCACAGGCGGGACGAAAATAACCCAGTCTGCACTGTAGCTGTTCCACCCGAATCTGCAAGTGAAGTTCTCCCATGCAGCATGAGCCTGAGTGATGGTTTGGGGAAGAATCCTGATATCATGAATGATCTCTAGACTAAGCTTTCTCACCTACCTCCCAAGGAAAGGCAGGAGTTTTCGGCATTACTGCAGGAGTACCCGCAAGTGTTCCGTGCCACTCCAGGAAGAACCACTGTGTTGATGCATGATGTCGATGTTGGAGACGCAAAGCCAATTAAACTGCCTCCTTACCGTGTGAACCCAGTGAAAGTTCCTCTCATCCAGAAGGAGCTTGGCTACCTGTTGGACCACAAGATGATTGAGCCCTGTCAGAGCGAGTGGAGATCTCCTGTCACTCTAGTCCCTAAGCCAGGTGGGTCACAGCGGCTTTGCATCGACTACAGACGTGTTAATCAGATAACCAAAACAGACACTTACCCTCTCCCTCGCGTGGAAGATTGCATAGACAAGATCGGAAAGGCTAGGTACATAAGTAAGTTTGATTTGTTAAAGGGATATTGGCAAGTACCTATGACTGAACGTGCTAGGGAGATCTCATGTTTTGTAACACTAGGAAAGACTTTTGCATGTTCTGTAATGCCATATGGTATGAAGAATGCACCAGCCACATTTCAGAAGCTCATGAATGTTGTAACAGAGGGTTTGGCAGGGTGTGTTGTTTATATTGATGATGTATTAATCTTCAGTGACAACTGGAAAGATCACCTATGCCATGTCAGTAAATTTCTTGAGCGTTTGGTTCAGGCTAATCTTGTAGCTAATTTATCAAAGTGTGAGTTTGGTCAAGCTAAAGTTCAGTACCTTGGGTATGTAATTGGTGATGGACATGTTGCACCACCAGGAGCTAAGGTTCAGGTCATAAGTGATCTTCCCAGACCTAAAAGTAGGAAAGAGCTACAAAGATTTTTGGGAATGGTAGGTTATTACAGGAGATTTGTTCTTAACTTTTCAATTCTTGTATCACCACCTACAGACCTACTGAAAAAGGGAGTTAAATTTGTCTGAACCGATGACTGTGAATCCTCTTTCAGCAAACTTAAAGCTATCCTAGTAAGTCAGCCAGTGCTCGCTACTCCAAATTTTGCTAAGCCTTTTAAGATGGCTGTTCACACAAGTGATACGGGAGCTAGGGCTGTTTTGCTGCAAGAGGATGATCAGGGTATTGAACACCCTGTATCTTATTACAGTAAGAAGTTCACTCCACCTCAAAAGAACTACTTAACTATTGAGAAAGAGCTTTTGGCCTTGATTTTGGGTTTACAGCATTTTTCATTTTATTTGTGTTCTGGTTTTGACCCCATAGTCATTTATACCGATCATAACCCACTGAAATTCCTTAGTAAGTTTAAAGACAAAAATCAGAGATTGACAAGATGGAGTCTACTTCTTCAGGAGTATTCATTAGACATACAACATGTCAAGGGGAAAGAAAATGTTATTGCAGATTGCTTATCTAGAATTTAGACAGTTTGTTTTAGAGTAATAAGAAATTTCCTTTGTAAATTTTTTTTTTTGTGGGGAGGTGTTACATAGCCTATGATTTCATCATCCTTTGTATAATTCTAACGTACAGTATCCTGCATGTTTGATCACGATTTGCCTCGTGGCTTCCATAGTGACCAAGCTTCAGTGTTCTACCTCACTCCCCCCTTCTCCTCCCTTATAGTAGAGTAAGTCGTTCTTTCTGTTATTCAGAGCAGGAGTGTCAACTCTTTGTCCCCTATGGCTTCATTTGCGCGTCCTTCTTACAAGTTGTATCAAGCTCTGCCAGCCCCTATATAATGAGCTCAGTCTCTGCATTAATTGCCACTTATATCTACTCATCATTTTGTTCACATCTCTGTCATCCCCTGTACAGTTGTTATTTTTGTGAGTGCTCAGGAAGTCTCCAACCATCTAGCTGCTGTGTAATTTGAGTATAAGTGTTATTACATTTTTTTTTCTTGTACTGTATAGCATAAGGTGTTGATTCGTGGGCCTGGTGGGGTTTTTGTGATTAGTGTGAAGTTTTTACTGTCAGCCAGTAGTAATAATATTTTGTATCCTCCACCAACCCCACTTGACACGTAGGGATGCCAACAGCATCTGGTGTTCCCAGGCGGTCACCCATCCAAGTACTAACCAGCAACGTTGGGTCTGGTTAGTACTTGGATGGGTGACCGCCTGGGAACACCAGATGCTGTTGGCATCCCTACGTGTCAAGTGGGGTTGGTGGAGGATTAGTGCCCCTCCCTGTAAAACAATTAACTCTAAGCCGTTGGCCACCCCGTTTGGGATACATGGCGTCTGGCAATGAATGAATGAATGAATGAATAATATATCTTGCATTAACTGAGCATTATCCGGTTTTCTCATTTTATCAGGGCTTACTTAGATATATTTACTCTTGCTAATTTCGTGTTAATAGAGGCTATTGCAGTTAACCATATATTTTACCTGTTTTTTGCCATTACATTATCCTTATGAGTCCTGAATGTTTTGTTGTTAGTTTGAGCATTAAACTTTAACTTGTAATTTTACCTAACTCTTTTGTTTTGAACCTGGAACTTTGCGAGACAGTTTTCTCTGTTCCATAACAGTATATATATATGTTTGTATATATATGTATATATGTTTAAATGTATATACATATATACATCCGGCCTTAATAACCAGGGGCTTCGGCCCCAATGGTTGATAGGCCAGAAAAAAAAAAAAATGGGGGGACTTTGATGCATGGTCGTGGGGAGTTCGGACGTGTTTTTCTGGCTCTCCTCTAGCTTTCAGGGCTGCCTCACCGGGATTAGTTTTGTAAATAAAGCGCTTAAAAGTTAGGTTAGCTAGTACTAATTTTCCTCCCAGCCCTTTAGAGATATAGTAAGTGTGTATATCTGTTTCCTGAGATTGCCTTTGCTTACTCACCTCTGGAGTGTACCCCCCACTGATCGCTCTGGGGCGTGAGTGACACACAGGCGCGTCCTCCCGAGAGTGGTTTGAGAGGGTAATCTCAGACTAGGTGTGTCTTCCCCAGGTGCTCTGTCTCTTGCTCGTTTTTCTCTTTCTTCCCACTTCCCCCACGAGGGTGAAGTGGTACCTATGGGGGACGCCCCTACTGCCTTCCCCCCCTTCAGGGGGGGAGGTAGTCTTGACGATAATCGCCTTACCGTGACTGACCGGCCCCAGACTGACGGACGCCAGACTCGATCCCCACTTGACGTTCCCCTTGAGAATGCGACCTACGTGACACTGCATGCTTTGGGTTCCACTCCCCTGTCCAGACTCAATCACTTCATTGTCAAGAAGGTGATTGACCACTGTGCTGGAGAGGTGGAACAAGTAAAAAAACTTGGAAATGGTGACCTCCTGGTAAAGACATTCAATTCTGCCCAGGTTAAAGACTTGCTAAAGCTGCGCAAGTTTCACTGTCATGATATCAAGGCCATGAATTCCTGCAAGGGTGTTATCACTTGCAGGGATCTCATGGTGATGAGTGAGGAAGAGATCATACAGGAACTTGCTCAGCAGGATATCATTGATGCCAGATTCATCACTCGTTTTCAGGAAGGCATAAGGACGAAGACAGCCACTGTTGTCCTCACTTCTGGCAAAGTTTCGCTACCTACAAATGTCAAAGTAGGGTATCAAATTGTAAATGTAAGACCGTACATCCCCAATCCCCTTCGTTGTTCAAAATGTCAGCTCTATGGACACCATGAAAAGGCTTGTCGGGCTTCCAACATCGTGTGTGGCAAAGTGCGCGGCTGTAGGTCACTCTGCTGACAACTGTACATCCGAGACTGAGTGCTGCTTTCACTGCAAGGATGCTCACTCCACTTCCTCGAGGGTTTGTCCCAAGTGGAAGGAGGAGAAAGAGGTCTGCACAGTGAAGGCAACTGAAGGGCATTTCCTTTTACGATGCAAGGAAGAAGGTGAAGGAGTTGCATGCAACTCCCAAGCCTAATATCTCTTATGCATCGGCGGTTGTGTCCCGTCCTGTGATGTGCACCGTTGAGACACAGACTGACCTTACATTCGCACCTCGTGCCCCACGCCCTACCTCTTAGTCTAAGCCTCCTGTACATTCCAACTCTCTTACGGACATCCCTGTTGCTACATCAAACTCCCAGGCTGCCGCTGCTCCTTCGCAGTCAGTGCGGCCAAAACAGAAGCCTGACAAGTCTGACAAAATTAATTTGACCACCCTCACTAAGCAGTCACGTCCTCTTGTCCTTCCCGCTCCTGGTCCAGTGAGAGAGAGAAAGAATAGCTCTTCCTTTGTGGAGTCTGGGAGCCTTATCATTGACAAAAATATGGAAGTCTCCATGAACAAGAACTGGGAAAGGTCCCCCGGTAGCCACTCGCCTGGTGGCGGGCGGCATAAAAAAACTAAGCATACTGGCCACCCTCGTAAATCTTAAACCGCTGCATTCACTCTATTACAGTGGAATTGTAGAGGTGTTGGGAATAAGTTACACAATATAGCAATCTTGCTGTCAATACACAGGCCAGACGTTGTATGTTTACAGGAGACGAGCCTGGAGGATCATCCTGATCCTCCACAGTTCAAACACTATCACTCGTATAGAAGATACGAAGGTCACGGAGTTGCCATATACACACTCAAATCACACCCACAAACGGAAGTGATTCTAAATTCTACTCTGGAAGCTGTCGCGTCCAGAATAAAATTTAATAACACGTATCTGTCTATTTGCTCTCTATACTGTCCTCCACACGGCCTCATTGATAGTGATGCTTTAAATTCACTAGCTGAACATCTCCCTGGGAATAAGTTAGTGTTGGGCGACTTTAACGCCCATCACTATCAATGGGGTAGCTTGAGGATCGATGGTCGTGGGGAGGAAGTAGCCGACCTAATACTACAATCCAACCTCTGTCTTCTGAACGATGGTAGAGCGACTCGTGTAGATGATCGTACTGGTAACTTTTCGACCATTTGACTTATCTTTGGCCTCCCCTGGTATACATCAAGATTTCTCATGGGACCCTTATGACGGCTCCTTGGGAAGTGATCATTTACCCATCTGTCTTTAATATACACGTGACATCATTTCGAACCCTCCACCTCCAAAATTTAACTATAAGAAAGCAGATTGGAAATCCTTCTCAAGGATCGCCAATTTAGATATATCTGAGTAGACCATGGATGTTAAGGTCGAAAATATAACTACTTCCATATTACACGCAGCTGAAGCTGCTATTCCCAAGACTTAAACAGTGCATGCGAAGCATAGAGCACATGGGTGGACGCCGGATTCCTGACAAGCATTAAGAAAATGCAATAGAAGATACAGGATTTTTGATAGTCAGCCCACTGAGAAAAATTTTATTGCATACAAACAGGCACGGGCTGAGGCAAGGAGAATAATAAGAAGGGCCAAACGTGACTCCTGGCGGTCCTTTGTGTCCACGGTGACTCGTAAAGTCTGGTCCACGATAAGAATATTAAATAATAAAGGCCCATATTTCCCAGTCACCACCTTGCAAGTAAATAATAACATCTATGACGAGCCCGTGGACGTTGCTAACATCCTCGCCAGGAGTTTTTCTTATGTAAGTAGCTCAGCCAATTATGACTCGCGTTTCCAACATCATAAACGCATGGCTGAGCTACAGATTATTGACTTTCCCACAGAAGACGTAGACTCCCCGTACAACCAAGAGTTTACGCTAGATGAACTGCTCCTTGCCCTTAAATCCTGTAAAGACACCAGCCCTGGACCAGACACCATCACGTACGGTATGATCCAGCATCTTAATCAGGACAACCTGATTAAGATGGTAGCATTATACAATGGGATTTGGGCGTCTCGAACGTTCCCAAACTCATGGCACTTTGCGCTCGTCATACTGATACCCAAAGAGGCTAGTCGTCTTATGAATCCCACTTCATTTCGTCCTATTGTGTTGACTTCTTGTCTATGTAAGATCATGGAATGAATGGTAAACAATAAGCTTCTTTTTGTTTTAGAGTCGAAGAATTTGTTAAATGATCAACAATGTGGCTTCCGTAAATACAGAAGTTCACTAGATCATCTAATGAATTTGGAGCATTGTATTCCAGAGGCATTTGCCAATAAAGAATTCATGATAGGGGTGTTCTTGGACATCCATAAAGCCTATGATATGACATGGCGACACGGTATACTAATGAAGCTCTATGCTTATGGTTTAAGAGGAAATTTGCCTGTTTTTATTTCAAATTTCTTAAGGGCCAGAACTTTCTCTGTCAAATTGCCCCGTAACATAACATCGGATATATTTATCCAGGAAAACGGGGTGCCACAGGGAAGTGTTCTTAGTCCTACTTTATTTATTATTATGATCAATGATATTCTGTCATCAGCTCCCATCCCCAGGAATCTTAAATACTCACTCTACAATGACGATTGTGCAATATGGCACTCTTCCCGTGAGGCACAATTTTCGGCTGGGCGGATTCAAGCAGCCCTTGACTCCGTCCACCTATGGGCCTTGCAGTGGGGATTTAAGATTTCCGTCCGTAAGTGTGCTGTTGTAGTCTTCACTAATCGTAACGTACCTAATTTGTGCTTAACTTTGGATAATCAGGCGGTACCTTTTCAAAATTCTGTAAAATTTTTAGGAACACATTTTTCTCTCAGAATGAATTTTAAACTTCAGGTTAATAATTTGCTTGCTCGTTGTGATAAACCGTTAAATGTCCTCAAGTACCTAGCGGGTACTACCTGGGGTGCCGACAGAAAATCTTTATTAATGGTGTATAAGTCCCTTATTCGATCAAAGCTAGACTATGGCGCACAGGTGTATGGCTCGGCATCCGATGCCACGCTGAAAGGATTGGATGTGTTACAGAATAAATGTTTGCGAATGTGTCTTGGAGCCATCCGGTGTACCCGTGTGGCTCGTATGGAAGTGGAGGCGAATGTGCCTCCCCTCCGTATTCGCCGTGACCACCTGGCCTTGTCCTACAGTGTAAGGATGTTTAGGAAAAGTAATATCGGCAATGTGGCCTGTACCCCCCTGCATCAATACCACCACCTTCTGCGGGTGTGCGTCAGCCACTTGCCGTTCACCTCCACTTACTGACTCAGGAGCTTGGTGTGGATCCCAGTGACTTTGACAAGTTGGTGTTTAAAAAGATAGCGCCTTGGGAGCCACCCGGCTTTACAGTGGATGTCTCATGGCTCCCAGCACCAAAGGCCAAGGCGCCGGAGGCGGAGGTCCACCACTTGTTTCGTAACATCATTGTTCGTCACTTGGGGTCCCATCAATTGTACACCGACGGCTCCAAGTCAAGTGAATGTGTGGGTGCAAGTGTGTGGTCGACTGAATGTGCACTTAGGTATCGGTTGCCGACTCATACATCTGTGTTTACCTCCGAACTTTTTGCTATTGACAAAGCCATAGACTATGCTCTCAATTCTAGGCATGACTCATTTGTCATATTTTCAGATTCAAAATCAGCCCTTCAGGCAATTGCATCTTGTACTACGGACTCTCACGAGGTCCAGGGCCGCATCGTTAATAAGTTGCATTCATGCAACAAGTCATTCACGCTGATCTGGGTTCCTGGTCATTGTTGTATCTACGGCAATGAGAGGGCTGACTTACTTGCAAAGTCGGCTGTAGAGCTCGAGAAGACCTGGGACGTTCTTCGTGATCTACGGTCGAGTCTATCTCTCGGAAAGAAATCAATAAATCTTCTGTGGCAAGGTCAGTGGACCAGACTAAATATTCCAACTTGTAAGCCGCACCTAGGCGACTGGGACACCGCCAACCGCCATAGTCGCCTTGAGGAAGAAGTATTAGCACGGCTACGGCTTAATGCCACCATTTTAACTCACATGAAACCATATATGGAAAGACGCTTCCCACCGCACTGTGACATCTGTAATGCGGTGTTATCTATCAGTCATATCATCCTGCGCTGTCGGCAATTCATTGGTGAACGTGCTTCACTTATAAATTACTGCAGTGCAGCAGACGTCCCCTTCACCCTTTCCACCATCCTGGGTGATGGGAATATTGTTATGACCGATAAATTGATGGTTTTCCTGAGAGAGACCTGACTGATCTGAGTGATGTGACTTTTTTACTGTATGGTTATAGTTTTTATCACCTTTAAATATGTATATATAGTACTGTTAATTAGGGTTGACAGTTGACGTATTTGAAATAGTTCCTCCATCCACTGATCTATTTCTAATATTGATGTCCCCTACATTAAACCCCGTTCTTCGACTAACAGTCACCAATTGATGAGTGTAAGTGTTCAATAAAGAAAGGTAATGTGCACTTGCAGTCGATGGTGGTCTGTTGGGCGAGGTTCTTCACTTTTTGTACAAATTATGTAAATACAGTATACCATCTTGCTTAAGTTATTCTAATTAGGGCCGACAGCTGACGTATATGGAAATGTTCCTGACTCGATTGATTCCCTTTCATATATTGATGTCCCTTATATTTGGTTGTGCGTCGACTGACAGTCACCAGGTGATCAGTGCCGGCATGTCATGTAGAAAGGCAGTACATATCTGCAGTCGATGGTGTTCTGTTAGTCAAGGTATTTTTACCATTAGCGTAAGTCTAGCTATTTGTCTCTGTAGGATTTAGTATGGGTTTGCGATTTGTCTATTAGGTGATTAGTTTTAGGGTCTTTAGATTAGTTTGTCTTTATAATATGAGGTATAAAAAATATATAACCAAGAAAAAATTTAAAAAATAAAAATACAAAAAAAAAAAAAAAAATTATTATATATATATATATGTACGTTTCCATGAAAGTGTGTCTATGTATGCATGGAAGTGTGTGTGTGTGTGTGTGTGTGTGTGTGTGTGTGTGTGTGTGTGTGTGTGTGTGTGTGTGTGTGTGTGTGTGTGTTCTTACCTAACTGTTCTTACCTAACTGTTCTTACCTAATTGTATCTTTACAGGAATGAGTCAAGCTCGTACTGTCCTGTGTCTTAAACCATATTCATCGCACATATCCTTAAATTTGTGAATTGTTTTGGCACACACTGTTTCATTCGGTAGTGCATTCCATTGATCAATTGCTCTGTTTGGGAAACTGAATTACCTTACGTCTTTATCACCTCTCTTCTTATGCAGTTTTTTGCAGTGTCCTCTTGCTGATGCTTCTCCATATGTTAAGTAATCATTTATGTCTATTTTCTTCTTCCCTGATATGCACTTATATAGCATTACCATGTCACCTCTTTTCCTTCGCTCCTGTAGTGTTGGTAGATTCAGTTTATTTAGTCTTTCTTCGTACCTTAGGTCCCTTAAGGTTGGTATTCATCTTGTAGCGGCCCTTTGAACTTTTTCAATCTTGTCTATGTGCTTTTTGAGATGAGGACTCCAGACTACTGATGCATATTCCAGGGTTGATCTAATAAATGATGTTATTATCCTTCTTAGCATGTCTTCGTTTAGGTATGTGAATGCTATTCTCATATTTGGAAGCAGTGTATACATGTTCCGTACCTTCTCGCTGATGTGGTCAGCCGGAGATAGTCTGTTATTGATAATCACACCTAGGTCTTTCTCTCTTTCTGATGTGTATAGGGTTTTATTTCCTAACTTCTAATCCCAATCAGGTCTTTTTCCACTTTTACCAATCTTGATTACATGACACTTGTCCACATTGAATTCCATTTGCCATGTACTACTCCATTCATGAAGTTTATTTAATTCTTCTTTTAGCTCTTTACAAGAGTCTGTGTTAGTAATTCTCCTTTGTATTTTTGCATCATCTGCAAACATATTCAGATAGCTCTCATTTCCAGTGTTACTGTTTATATCATTTATATACACTAAAAACATGATTGGTGCCAGCACTGAACCCTGTGGTACTCCACTAGTCACTTCTTTCCATGATGAGTAGTTTCCTCTTAGTACTATCCTCATTTCTCTTTTTATGAGAAAGTCTTGCATCCAACAAAACAGTTTGCCTCGAATTCCTCCTTGATGGTACAGTTTCCATAAAAGTCTTTGGTGTGGTACTGTGTCAAAAGCTTTCTTGAAATCTAAATAGATACTGTCCACCCATCCTTCCCTTTCCTGTACTGTGTTTGTTACTCTGTCATAGTAGCTCAACAGATTAGTAACACATGATTTTCCTCTTCTGAAACCAAGCTGTCTTTCTGTTATCATACTGTGTTCTTCTAGATGATTTACCCAAGCTTTTCTTATAAGCTTTTCTAATACCATGCTTACAACACTGGTCAGTGATACTGGTCGGTAGTTGAGTGGATTTTGTCTAATTCCTTTCTTGAATAAGGGGACAATATTTGCTTTTTTCCAAATATCACGTAGTTTACCTTGACTCAAGTATTTCTTGAAAATTAAAAATAATGGTTTACTTAACTCCTTTGCACATTTTCGTAGCACCCAACATGAAATTTCATCAGGACCACTTGCTTTTCCTCTGTCTAATCTACTTAACTCCTCCTGTATTACTTTTTCTGCTATTTGTATATCTGGTAGTATGTGTGGACATGCATGTTCCACATAGTCCATCTCAAAATTTTTTTTTTCTGTAAAAACTAATTGGAAATTCTTATTTAGTGCTTCACCAATATCTTTCTCTTGTGTATAAGTGATTCCCTCGTCCATAATTGATTGTATTATATCTTTTACTTTGGTTTTGCTTCTGATATAGCTGAAAACAGCTTTGGTTGATCACTACTTTTATTTATTATATCATCCTCAAACTGTTTTTGGGCTTCCCTCCTTATTTTTGTATAATCGTTTCTTGCCTGTTTGTAATTATTATACGCCCTTTCACTATTATGTCTTCTGTATCTATTCCACAAGAAATCTCTTCTTTCTTCTGATTTTTTACATTCTGTATTGAATCATTTCTGTATTTTCTTATCTGCTTCTTTGTGCTGTGGGATGTACTTCTGGACTCTTATTTCATAAAATTCAAAGAATTTTTTATATACAGCATTTAAATCTTGTCCTCTAAGCTCATTTTCCCAATCAACTTCTAAGAAATACTTCTTTAGGTCTTGATAATTTCCTTTTTTATAGTTTAGGCTCTTTTTGTAACTGACATTGCTGTTTACTATGTCATATGCTATCCTGAAGTTATAATTTAGTACTGCATGATCGCTTTTGCCGAGTGGAGGGTGATATATTAAACTGTCCAAATCATTTTCTTGCCTAGTAAATATTAGATCTAGCCCTGAAAGTATATCAAGTCCTCTTTTTCTGGTGGTTTCCCTCACATGTTGCGTTAGGAAGAACTCTTGTACGAGATCCAGGAGATTTTGGTCCCAACAGCTTTCTTGGCTAATTATATCTAGAGTATTCCAATTTATATTTGTATTGAAATCCCCAGTTAGTATAATTCTTTCTGATTTCTCTTCCATTTTATGTAGTAATGATCTTAAACTCTGAATTGTACTCTCTGTCAGGTCCTCATATTCATCTCTTTCCGATGTATTTGATCTGGGTGGCATGTACAAATTGGCTACAATTACTTTACCTTCAGATGTGTTGATCTCTACTGCAATCAGTTCTACTTATGATGGTATATCTAGTTTTATTTCATTGACTTTTAGATTTTTCTTAGTTATTATAATTCCTCCTCCTTTTTTTAAATTTCTGTCTCTTCTCCATATATTGTATTCCTCTAAGTTTAGTATGTCATTGGATATCCTTGGTGTTAATTTTGTTTCAGTTAGACATATTATTTGTGGTTCATTATCTCTGACATAATCATTCATCTCTAGTAATTTAGATACCATTCCATCCACATCTGAGTACATCAACTTTATCATCTTGTTTATATACTTGTCATGACATGGTTCTACTACCTTCCTCCTTTTTATTCCATCCTGTTTGTGTACCACTTTCGTACCTGCAATCCTGTTACTTTGTGTGTGTGTGTGTGTGTGTGTGTGTGTGTGTGTATGTTTGTATATATATATATATATATATATATATATATATATATATATATATATATATATATATATATATATATATATATATATATATATATATATATATATATCCGGCCTTAAAACCAGGGGCTTCGGCCCCAATGGTTGATAGGCCAGGAAAAAAAGAAAAAAAAATTCTAGGATGGGAGGACTTACTTTGATGCATGGTCGTGGGGAGTTCGGATGTGTTTTTCTGGCTCTCCTCTAGCTTTCAGGGCTGCCTCACCGGCATTAGTTTTGTAAATAAAGTGATTAAAAGTTAGGTTAGCTAGTACTAATTTTCCTCCCAGCCCTTTAGAGATATAGTAAGTGTCTATATCTGTTTCCTGAGATTGCCTTTGCTTACTCACCTCTGGAGTGTACCCCCCACTGATCGCTCTGGAGTGTGAGTGACACACAGGCGCATCCTCCCGAGAGTGGTTTGAGAGAGTAATCTCAGACTAGTTGTGTCTTCCCCAGGTGCTCTGTCTCTTGCTCGTTTTTCTCTTTCTTCCCACTTCCCCTGGGAGGGGGAAGTGGTACCTACGGGGGACGCCCCTACTGCCTCCCCCCCTTCAGGGGGGAAAGTAGTCCTGGCGATAATCACCTTACCGTGACTGACCGGCCCAAGACTGACGGACGCCACACTCGATCCCCACTTGACGTTCCCCTTGAGAATGCGACCTACGTGACACTTCATGCTTTGAGTTCCACTCCCCTGTCCAGACTCAATCCCTTCATTGTCAAGAAGGTGATTGACCACTGTGCGGGAGACGTGGAACAATTAAAAAAACTTGGAAATGGAGACCTCCTGGTTAAGAAGTTCAACTCCTCTCAAGTTAAAGACTTGCTGAAGCTGCGCAAGTTTCACTGCCATGATATCGAGGCCAAGATCCCAACATCCATGAATTCCTGCAAGGGTGTTATCACTTGCAGGGATCTCATGGTGATGAGTGAGGAAAAGATCATACAGGAACTTGCTCAGCAGGATATCATTGATGCCAGATTCATCTTTCGTTTTCAGGAAAGCGTAAGGACAAAGACAGCCACTGTTGTCCTCACTTTTGGCAAAGTTTCTCTACCTATAAATGCCAAAGTAGGGTATCAAATTGTAAATGTAAGACCGTACATCCCCAATCCCCTTCGTTGTTCAAAATGTCAGCTCTATAGACACCATGAAAAGGCTTGTCCGGCTTCCAACATCGTGTGTGGCAAGTGCGCGGCTGTAGGTCACTCTGCTGACAACTGTACATCCGAGACTGAGAGCTGCTTTCACTGCAAGGATGCTCATTCCACTTCCTTGAGGGTTTGTCCCAAGTGGAAGGAGGAGAAAGAGGTCTGCACAGTGAAGGCAACTGAGGGCATTTCCTTTTACGATGCAAGGAAGAAGGTGAAGGAGTTGCATGCAACTCCCAAGCCTAATATCTCCTATGCATCGGCGGTTGTGTCCCGTCCCATGATGTGTACCGTTGAGACACAGACTGACCTTACATTCGCTCCTCGTGCCCCACGTCCTACCTCTCAGTCTAAGCCTCCTGTACATTCCAACTCTCTTACGGACGTCCCTGTTGCTACATCATACTCCCAGGCTGCCGTTGCTCCTTCGCAGTCAGTGCGGCCAAAACAGGAGCCTGACAAGTCTGACAAAATTAATTTGACCACCCTCACTAAGCAGTCACGTCCTCATGTCCTTCTCGCTCCTGGTCCAGCGAGAGAGAGAAAGAATAGCTCTTCCTTTGTGGAGTCTGGGAGCCTTATCATTGACGACAATATGGAAGTCTCCATGAACAAGAACCGGGAAAGGTCCCCCGGTAGCCACTCGCCTGGACGTGGGGGGCATAAAAAAACTAAGCATACTGGCCACCCTCATAAATCTTAAACCGCCGCATTCACTCTATTACAGTGGAATTGTAGAGGTGTTGGGAATAAGTTACACAATATACTAATCTTGTTGTCAATACACAGGCCAGACGTTGTTTGTTTACAGTAGACGCACCTGGAGGATCATCCTGATCCTGCACAGTTCAAACACTATCACTCGTATAGAAGATATGAAGGTCACGGAGTTGCCATATACACACACAAATCACACGCACAAACGGAAGTGATTCTAAATTCTACTCTGGAAGCTGTCGCATGCAGAGTAAAATTTAATAACACGTATCTGTCTATTTGCTCTCTGTACTGTCCTCCACACGGCCTCATTGATAGTGATGCTTTAAATTCACTATACTCGGTTCCATGGAGTCTGATGCACTGATTTTGCCAGCCGAGGACAGGTGGATTTGGTAACACTGCGCGATGCACTCGGGCGGTGATTGGTGGATTTCCATTGTGTTTGAACGTGCACCAAATTGACTATGTATTCCAACCAAGGCCCTTATTGATTTGTAAAATATCGTAATATGCAGATACAAATTAAAGCAATGATATCTTTAATGATAAGTATGTGTCTTTTAATTTACTAAAGATAAACCTGAACGACGATGATAACAAAACTAAGTAAAGTCGCGACTGGATGCATACGAACACAGTCAGCGACTGTGGCGGGAAGTCAGACATTCATAGCAAGGTTGTCCCGAGGTCCCGAGAACGCACGAATGTTTTTTCCACCACTACTACACAGTGTCACAATCTACAGTCTACACCATGTCCTTCATTACCTCATCTCTTAATATACAACATGACCCTAGATACGCTTAGCTTCTAATAATTATGATTTGTGTGAGCACACACACACACACACACACACACACACACATCTCACTGGGGTCAATACATGCTGTTCTCAATATATATAGTGTACATATACATTTTCATTACCTTCATAGGTAACAGTAGCTTTAAAAATCTGCATTTGTTTGTATTCCCAGTCAGATTCAGTAAAATTATTTCTTACATGAATAAGTTTGGTGTTTGATTTTCCCTAACATTTTCCTATCATAAGAGACAGACATACAGACAGACAGACGGACACCCTATCCCTGGTCACCATGCACTCTCTCCTCAAGCATGTATCTTTGTCCCCTCGACGGACACCCGGGAAAGTAACGGATTACATTACTGTAGAATGAACCGAATTTTTGTTAATGGTGGAAGAAAGGAAAGTAAGATAAAAGCAAACCCCATGAGAAAATAATAGTTGACCTCTGCTGCTGTAATAAAACCGCGTACAGTGTGAACGAAATCAAACATAATGAAATGAATTTAAATGTCAGTCGCTGACTGTTGTCCGTATGCATCCAGTCGCGACTTTACTTACTTTTGTTATCATTGTCGTTCAAGTTTATCTCTAGTAATTTAAAAGGCATATATTTATCATTAAAGATATCATTGCTTAAATTTGTATCTGTATATTCCGGTATTTTATAAATCAATAAGGGCCTTGGTTGAATACAAAGTCAATTTGGTGCACGTTCAAACACAACGGAAATTCACCAATCACCACCCGAGTACATCGCGCAGTGTTACCAGGTCCACCTGGCCTCGGCTGGCAAAATCAGTGCGTCAGACTCCTTGGAACCGAGTAGGGTTGAACATCTCCCTGGGAATAAGTTAGTGTTGGGCGACTTTAAGTTCCATCACTATCAATGGGATAGCTTGAGGATCGATGGTCGTGGGGAGCAAGTAGCCGACCTAATACTACAGTCCAACGTCTGTCTTCTGAACGATGGAAGAGCGACTCGTGTAGATGATCGTACTGGTAACTTTTCGGCCATTGACATATCTTTGGGCTCCCCTGCTATACATCAAGATTTCTCATGGGACCATTATGACAACTCTAAAGAAGTATTTCTTAGAAGTTGATTGGGAAAATGAGCTTAGAGGACAAGATTTAAATGCTGTCTATAAAAAATTCTTTGAATTTCATGAAATAAGAGTCCAGAAGTACATCCCACAGCACAAAGAAGCAGATAAGAAAATACAGAGATGATTCAATACAGAATGTAAAAAATCAAAAGAAAGAAGAGATTTCTTGTGGAATAGATACAGAAGACATAATAGTGAAAGGGCGTATAATAATTACAAACAGGCAAGAAACGATTTTACAAAAATAAGGAGGGAAGCCCAAAAACAGTTTGAGGATGATATAATAAATAAAAGGAGTGATCAACCAAAGCTGTTTTCAGCTATATCAGAAGCAAAACCAAAGTAAAAGATATAATACAATCAATTATGGACGAGGGAATCACTTATACACAAGAGAAAGATATTGGTGAAGCACTAAATAAGAATTTCCAATTAGTTTTTACAGAAAAAAAAAAATTTGAGATGGACTATGTGGAACATGCATGTCCACACATACTACCAGATATACAAATAGCAGAAAAAGTAATACAGGAGGAGTTAAGTAGATTAGACAGAGGAAAAGCAAGTGGTCCTGATGAAATTTCATGTTGGGTACTACGAGAATGTGCAAAGGAGTTAAGTAAACCATTATTTTTAATTTTCAAGAAATACTTGAGTCAAGGTAAACTACCTGATATTTGGAAAAAAGCAAATATTGTCCCCTTATTCAAGAAAGGAAATAGACAAAATCCACTCAACTACCGACCAGTATCACTGACCAGTGTTGTAAGCAAGGTATTAGAAAAGCTTATAAGAAAAGCTTGGGTAAATCATCTAGAAGAACACAGTATGATAACAGAAAGACAGCTTGGTTTCAGAAGAGGAAAATCATGTGTTACTAATCTGTTGAGCTACTATGACAGAGTAACAAACACAGTACAGGAAAGGGAAGGATGGGTGGACAGTATCTATTTAGATTTCAAGAAAGCTTTTGACACAGTACCACACCAAAGACTTTTATGGAAACTGTACCATCAAGGAGGAATTCGAGGCAAACTGTTTTGTTGGATGCAAGACTTTCTCATAAAAAGAGAAATGAGGATAGTACTAAGAGGAAACTACTCATCATGGAAAGAAGTGACTAGTGGAGTACCACAGGGTTCAGTGCTGGCACCAATCATGTTTTTAGTGTATATAAATGATATAAACAGTAACACTAGAAATGAGAGCTATCTGAATATGTTTGCAGATGATGCAAAAATACAAAGGAGAATTACTAACACAGACTCTTGTAAAGAGCTACAAGAAGAATTAAATAAACTTCATGAATGGAGTAGTACATGGCAAATGGAATTCAATGTGGACAAGTGTCATGTAATCAAGATTGGTAAAAGTGGAAAAAGACCTGATTGGGATTAGAAGTTAGGAAATAAAACCCTATACACATCAGAAAGAGAGAAAGACCTAGGTGTGATTATCAATAACAGACTATCTCCGGCTGACCACATCAGCGAGAAGGTACGGAACATGTATACACTGCTTCCAAATATGAGAATAGCATTCACATACCTAAACGAAGACATGCTAAGAAGGATAATAACATCATTCATTAGATCAACCCTGGAATATGCATCAGTAGTCTGGAGTCCTCATCTCAAAAAGCACATAGACAAGATTGAAAAAGTTCAAAGGGCCGCTACAAGATGGATACCAACCTTAAGGGACCTAAGGTACGAAGAAAGACTAAATAAACTGAATCTACCAACACTACAGGAGCGAAGGAAAAGAGGTGACATGGTAATGCTATATAAGTGCATATCAGGGAAGGAGAAAATAGACATAAATGATTACTTAACATATGGAGAAGCATCAGCAAGAGGACACTGCAAAAAACTGCATAAGAAGAGAGGTGATAAAGACGTAAGGTAATTCAGTTTCCCAAACAGAGCAATTGATCAATGGAATGCACTACCGAATGAAACAGTGTGTGCCAAAACAATTCACAAATTTAAGGATATGTGCGATGAATATGGTTTAAGACACAGGACAGTACGAGCTTGACTCATTCCTGTAAAGATACAATTAGGTAAGAACAGTGTTACGGAACAGAGAAAGATAACGTACACTTTAAGTGAGAATACTAAGAGTCACTACTGTCCCGTAAAGTTCCAGGTTCAAAACAAAAGAGTTAGGTAAAATTACAAGTTAAAGTTTAATGCACAAACTAACAACAAAACATTCAGGACTCATAAGGATAATGTAATGGCAAATAAACAGGTTAAATATATGGTTAACTGCAATAGCCTCTATTAACACGAAATTAGCAAGAGTAAATTTATCTAAGTCAGCCCTGATAAAATGAGACACCAGATAATACTCAGTGAATGCCAGATAAATTATTACAGATACAAACTATTATCAAAAATGACTGACATAAAACCCAACATTAATCAAAAAACCTCAGTAGGCCTAAGAATTAACCTTATGCTATACAGTACAAGAACAAAATGCAATAACACGTATACTCAAATCACACAGCTGCTAGATGGTTGGAGACTTCCTGAGAAATTCACAATAATAATAACTGTACAGGGGAGGACAGAGATGTGAACAAAATGGGGAGCAGATCTAAGTGGCAATGATGCAGAGACTGTGCTCATTATATAGGGGCCGGCAGAGCTTGATACAACTTGTAAGAAGGACGCGCAAATGAAGTCATGGGGACAGAGAGCTGAAAATCCCGCTCTGAATAACAGAGAGAACGACTTACTCTACTATAACGGTAGAAGGGGGGGACTGAGGCAGAACACGCTCATGATCAAACATGCAGCAACTGTGCGTTAAAATTACACAAAGGATGATGAAATCATAGGCTATGTAACACCTCCCCACAAAGAAAAAAGAAATTTACAAAGGAAATTTCTTATTACTCTAAAACAATCTGTATATGGCATTACAGAACATGCAAAAGTCTTTCCTAATGTTACAAAACATGAGATCTCCCTAGCACGTTCAGTCATAGGTACTCGCCAGTATCCCTTTAACAAATCAAACTTACTTATATACCTAGTCTTTCCGATTTTGTCTATGCAATCTTCCACACGAGGGATAGGGTAAGTGTCTGTTTTGGTTATCTGATTAACACGTCTGTAGTCAATGCAAAGCCGCTGTGACCCACCTGGCTTAGGGACCAGAGTGACAGGAGAACTCCACTCGCTCTGACAGGGCTCAATCATCTTGTGGTCCAACAGGTAGCCAAGCTCCTTCTGGATGAGAGGAACTTTCACTGGGTTCACACGGTAAGGAGGCAATTTAATTGGCTTTGCGTCTCCAACATCGACATCATGCATCAACACAGTGGTTCTTCCTGGAGTGGCACGGAACACTTGCGGGTACTCCTGCAGTAATGCCGAAAACTCCTGCCTTTCCTTGGGAGGTAGATGAGAAAGTTTAGTCTGGAGATCATTCATGATATCAGGATTCTTCCCCAAACTATCACTCAGGCTCATACTGCATGGGAGAGCTTCACTTGCAGACTCGACCAAACTTTGTGAAGAACCCTAGCATTTCCTTAACCACGTTCTTTGCTGAGATTATTCTCAGTGGAATGGCTTCAGGATAACGAGTAGCCATATCAATCATGGTCAACACATAAGAAAATCCTGAAGAAGTCTTAGGAAGAGGGCCCACAATATCCACCAACACATGGGTGAAAGGCGCCTCAAAAGGGGGAACGGGAACTAGAGGTGCAACCTTTTCGGTCTGATTACACTTCCCCACAACTTGACAGGTGTGACAAGACTTACAATACCAGGAAACATCCCTGAAGATACCTGGCCAGTAAAAGTGTTTCAAAATGCGTGCCACAGTCTTCCTCACTCCAAGGTGTCCTGCCAAACTGGAATCATGAGCCACTCTAATGATATCCTGCCTACAAACACGAGGGATGACAACTTGATGTACAACCTCCCATTCACAGTCGGCTGATGCTGTTGGGGGTCTCCACTTCCTCATAAGTACTCCTGACTTTACATAATAACAAGTAGAAGCACCGGCTGACTCTTCTTCACTGTAAGCAGAGTTAGCTAGACCTTTCAACTCAGGGTCAGCAACCTGCAACTCAACCAACTCTTGACGAGACAAATTATCAACACTATGGGGTACTGCCTCATCTGGTGAGTGGTCCAAATTAGCAAGAAAAGTGTCAGCTAGGATAACATCATCATCATCATTATCCTCTAAATCACCAGTAACTTTAGGCTTAGCCCTAGTGACAGCACATGCAGGGAACACATCAGGGACATCACAATCCTGGGACGCAGCCACTGGCTCACTAGACAATTGAGGAGCTGGACACACTTGACTTCCACCAATATCATTTCCAAGTAAGAAAGTTACACCTGACATTGGGAGTGTCTCAACCAACCCAAACATAACGGAACCATTAACAAAACCAGACTCTAAATTCACTCTGCACAGAGGGACAGAGAAGTAATTATTCCCTACACCTTGTAAGATTACACTTTCATCAGAGGAATTAACATTAGAGCCTAGAACACTGGTCAGCATAAGGGATTGGCAAGCACCTGTATCACGATATGTTTGAACTGATTTCCTGTCATTACTGTCCAGAGGACTGACAAAACCATCAGACAGGAAATTAGCACATGAACTCTTGAGAGTGTCACCCACGTTACTGCTCAAAAGAGGAGCTCCATCATGAGAATTTAAGTTACCCCTCAAAGCAGGTTCAGTTAGCTCAGTTAAAAAATTCTGGGAACTCTCAAGAGTGGACACTAGACCAATTAACTGAATATTTAAAGACTCCTTTTTGTTCACATCACGCTGTCTCCTGAAACATCTCTCCGTAGTATGACGAAGCTTACTACAATAAGTACATTTACTTTTCTGAAATCTAGAGGTGAAGCTGGTATTTACTTCCTGAGAAACATCATCTTTATTCTCTTTCCTGTTACCTGTACTCTGAGTAGAGGCAACGTACTTACTCTCAGCTTTCCCTTTTTCTCTAGAATATCTCTTGTGAGTGAGAACATACTCATCAGCTAAAACTGCAGCATCAGACAAATTATCTATTCTTTTCTCATCAAGATATAGGCTTACATCTTTACTAATACACCTCTTGAAGTCCTCCAGCAAAATCATCTGCTTAAATTTACCAAAATCAGAATCCACATTCTTAGAATTTAACCACTGCTCTAACAGATCTTCTTTGATTTTTGCATACTCAACATGGGATTGCTTATCTTGCTTGTAAGTTGTCCTAAATTTTACTCTATAGGTTTCAGGAACAAGCTCATAGGCCTTAAGAATCAAGCTCTTAACTACATCATAATTATCAGATTGATCCTGAGGCAAAGATGCATAAGTTACTTGAGCTTTACCGGTGAGAACAGTTTGAAGGAGTACTGGCCAATACTCCTTAGGCCAATTAAAACCTGTAGCTACCCTCTCAAACAACTGAAAATACTTTGTTAAATCAGATTCATTAAAAGGAGGGACAAATTTAACATTTTTAGCCACATCAAAATCATCAGAGCTAGATGATCCAGTTCCACCTTGTTTCATTGCTATACTCATGGTCTGCCTGAATCCTAGCAATTTCAACTTGTGCCTCAGCCTCCTTAGAACGGGCCTCCGCCTCCTTAGCACGAGACTCCGCCTCCTTAGCCTGAGCCTCCTGCAGGGCTAGCTGTAACTTAGCTAATTCAATCTGCGTTTGCTCATTTGGAGGAGTTACATTAAACAAGCTTTCATTAATCATGTCAACAATTTGATCTTTAGAATGATGAGAGCGAACAGCAATTCCCAATTGTTGAGCAACAAGCTTAAGTTCATTCTTTGTTCTGTTTTCTATATCCAACACTGTTTGCACATTTGACAAAAAATCTTTGGCTTCATCAAGTGTAGTAATAGTAGACATAATTAATAAGTAACAGTCACAAAATATCAAGCAATATCCTTATGATAATATCCTGAATATCCTGATATGAGGTCGCCAAATTTATGTTACGGAACAGAGAAAGATAACGTACACTTTAAGTGAGAATACTAAGAGTCACTACTGTCCCGTAAAGTTCCAGGTTCAAAACAAAAGAGTTAGGTAAAATTACAAGTTAAAGTTTAATGCACAAACTAACAACAAAACATTCAGGACTCATAAGGATAATGTAATGGCAAATAAACAGGTTAAATATATGGTTAACTGCAATAGCCTCTATTAACACGAAATTAGCAAGAGTAAATTTATCTAAGTCAGCCCTGATAAAATGAGACACCAGATAATACTCAGTGAATGCCAGATAAATTATTACAGATACAAACTATTATCAAAAATGACTGACATAAAACCCAACATTAATCAAAAAACCTCAGTAGGCCTAAGAATTAACCTTATGCTATACAGTACAAGAACAAAATGCAATAACACGTATACTCAAATCACACAGCTGCTAGATGGTTGGAGACTTCCTGAGAAATTCACAATAATAATAACTGTACAGGGGAGGACAGAGATGTGAACAAAATGAGGAGCAGATCTAAGTGGCAATGATGCAGAGACTGAGCTCATTATATAGGGGCCGGCAGAGCTTGATACAACTTGTAAGAAGGACGCGCAAATGAAGCCATGGGGACAGAGAGCTGAAAATCCCGCTCTGAATAACAGAGAGAACGACTTACTCTACTATAACGGTAGAAGGGGGGGACTGAGGCAGAACACGCTCGTGATCAAACAAGCAGCAACTGTGCGTTAAAATTACACAAAGGATGATGAAATCATAGGCTATGTAACAACAGTTAGGTAAGAACACACACACACACACACACACACACACACGCACACTTCCATGCATACATAGACACACTTTCATGGAAACGTACATATATATATATATATAATAATTTTAATTTTATTTATTTTTTTGTATTTTTATTTTTTAAATTTTTTCTTGGTTATATATTTTTTATACCTCATATTATAAAGACAAACTAATCTAAAGACCCTAAAACTAATCACCTAATAGACAAATCGCAAACCCATACTAAATCCTACAGAGACAAATAGCTAGACTTACGCTAATGGTAAAAATACCTTGACTAACAGAACACCATCGACTGCAGATATGTAATGCCTTTCTACATGACATACCGGCACTCATCACCTGGTGACTGTCAGTCGACGCACAACCAAATATAAGGGACATCAATATATGAAAGGGAATCAATCGAGTCAGGAACATTTCCATATACGTCAGCTGTCGGCCCTAATTAGAATAACTTAAGCAAGATGGTATACTGTATTTACATAATTTGTACAAAAAGTGAAGAACCTCGCCCAACAGACCACCATCGACTGCAAGTGCCCATTACCTTTCTTTATTGAACACTTACACTCATCAATTGGTGACTGTTAGTCGAAGAACGGGGTTTAATGTAGGGGACATCAATATTAGAAATAGATCAGTGGATGGAGGAACTATTTCAAATACGTCAACTGTCAACCCTAATTAACAGTACTATATATACATATTTAAAGGTGATAAAAACTATAACCATACAGTAAAAAAGTCACATCACTCTGATCAGTCAGGTCTCTCTCAGGAAAACCATCAATTTATCGGTCATAACAATATTCCCATCACCCAGGATGGTGGAAAGGGTGAAGGGGACGTCTGCTGCACTGCAGTAATTTATAAGTGAAGCACGTTCACCAATGAATTGCCGACAGCGCAGGATGATATGACTGATAGATAACACCGCATTACAGATGTCACAGTGCGGTGGGAAGCGTCTTTCCATATATGGTTTCATGTGAGTTAAAATGGTGGCATTAAGCCGTAGCCGTGCTAATACTTTTTCCTCAAGGCGACTAGGGCGGTTGGCGGTGTCCCAGTCGCCTAGGTGCGGCATACAAGTTGGAATATTTAGTCTGGTCCACTCACCTTGCCACAGAAGATTTATTGATTTCTTTCCGAGAGATAGACTCGACCGTAGATCACGAAGAACGTCCCAAGTCTCCTCGAGCTCTACAGCCGACTTTGCAAGTAAGTCAGCCTGCTCATTGCCGTAGATACAACAATGACCAGGCACCCAGATCAGCGTGAATGACTTGTTGCATGAATGCAACTTATTAACGATGCGGCCCTGGACCTCGTGAGAGTCCGTAGTACAAGATGCAATTGCCTGAAGGGCTGATATTGAATCTGAAAATATGACAAATGAGTCATGCCTAGAATTGAGAGCATAGTCTATGGCTTTGTCAATAGCAAAAAGTTCGGAGGTAAACACAGATGTATGAGTCGGCAACCAATACCTAAGTGCACATTCAGTCGACCACACACTTGCACCCACACATTCACTCGACTTGGAGCCGTCGGTGTACAATTGATGGGACCCCAAGTGACGAACAATGATGTTACGAAACAAGTGGTGGACCTCCGCCTCCGGCGCCTTGGCCTTTGGTGCTGGGAGCCATGAGACATCCACTGTAAAGCCGGGTGGCTCCCAAGGCACTATCTTTTTAAACACCAACTTGTCAAAGTCACTGGGATCCACACCAAGCTCCTGAGTCAGTAAGTGGAGGTGAACGGCAAGTGGCCGACGCACACCCGCAGAAGGTGGTGGTATTGACGCAGGGGGGTACAGGCCACATTGCCGATATTACTTTTCCTAAACATCCTTACACTGTAGGACAAGGCCAGGTGGTCACGGCGAATACGGAGGGGAGGCACATTCGCCTCCACTTCCATACGAGCCACACGGGTACACCGGATGGCTCCAAGACACATTCGCAAACATTTATTCTGTAACACATCCAATCCTTTCAGCGTGGCATCGGATGCCGAGCCATACACCTGTGCGCCATAGTCTAGCTTTGATCGAATACGGGACTTATACACCATTAATAAAGATTTTCTGTCGGCACCCCAGGTAGTACCCGCTAGGTACTTGAGGACATTTAACGGTTTATCACAACGAGCAAGCAAATTATTAACCTGAAGTTTAAAATTCATTCTGAGAGAAAAATGTGTTCCTAAAAATTTTACAGAATTTTGAAAAGGTACCACCTGATTATCCAAAGTTAAGCACAAATTAGGTACGTTACGATTAGTGAAGACTACAGCAGCACACTTACGGACGGAAATCTTAAATCCCCACTGCAAGGCCCATAGGTGGACGGAGTCAAGGGCTGCTTGAATCCGCCCAGCCGAAAATTGTGCATCACGGGAAGAGTGCCATATTGCACAATCGTCATTGTAGAGTGAGTATTTAAGATTCCTGGGGATGGGAGCTGATGACAGAATATCATTGATCATAATAATAAATAAAGTAGGACTAAGAACACTTCCCTGTGGCACCCCGTTTTCCTGGATAAATATATCCGATGTTATGTTACGGGGCAATTTGACAGAGAAAGTTCTGGCCCTTAAGAAATTTGAAATAAAAACAGGCAAATTTCCTCTTAAACCATAAGCATAGAGCTTCATTAGTATACCGTGTCGCCATGTCAAATCATAGGCTTTATGGATGTCCAAGAACATCCCTATCATGAATTCTTTATTGGCAAATGCCTCTGGAATACAATGCTCCAAATTCATTAGATGATCTAGTGAACTTCTGTATTTACGGAAGCCACATTGTTGATCATTTAACAAATTCTTCGACTCTAAAACAAAAAGAAGCCTATTGTTTACCATTCATTCCATGATCTTACATAGACAAGAAGTCAACACAATAGGACGAAATGAAGTGGGATTCATAAGACGACCAGCCTCTTTGGGTATCGGTATGACGAGCGCAAAGTGCCATGAGTTTGGGAACGTTCAAGACGCCCAAATCCCATTGTATAATGTTACCATCTTAATCAGGTTGTCCTGATTAAGATGCTGGATCATACCGTACGTGATGGTGTCTGGTCCAGGGCTGGTGTCTTTACAGGATTTAAGGGCAAGGAGCAGTTCATCTAGCGTAAACTCTTGGTTGTACGGGGAGTCTACGTCTTCTGTGGGAAAGTCAATAATCTGTAGCTCAGCCATGCTTTTATGATGTTGGAAACGCGAGTCATAATTGGCTGAGCTACTTACATAAGAAAAACTCCTGGCGAGGATGTTAGCAAGGTCCACGGGCTCGTCATAGATGTTATTATTTACTTGCAAGGTGGTGACTGGGAAATATGGGCCTTTATTATTTAATATTCTTATCGTGGACCAGACTTTACGAGTCACCATGGACACAAAGGACCGCCAGGAGTCACGTTTGGCCCTTCTTATTATTCTCCTTGCCTCAGCCCGTGCCTGTTTGTATGCAATAAAATTTTTCCCAGTAGGCTGACTATCAAAAATCCTGTATCTCCTATTGCATTTTCTTAATGCTTGTCAGGAATCCGGCGTCCACCCATGTGCTCTATGCTTCGCATGCACTGTATAAGTCTTGGGAATAGCAGCTTCAGCTGCGTGTAATATGGAAGTAGTTATATTTTCGACCTTAACATCCATGGTCTCCTCAGATATATCTAAATTGGCGATCCTTGAGAAGGATTTCCAATCTGCTTTCTTATAGTTAAATTTTGGAGGTGGAGGGTTCGAAATGATGTCACGTGTATATTAAAGACAGATGGGTAAATGATCACTTCCCAAGGAGCCGTCATAAGGGTCCCATGAGAAATCTTGATGTATACCAGGGGAGGCCAAAGATAAGTCAAATGGTCGAAAAGTTACCAGTACGATCATCTACACGAGTCGCTCTACCATCGTTCAGAAGACAGAGGTTGGATTGTTGTATTAGTATTCGGCTACTTCCTCCCCACGACCATCGATCCTCAAGCTACCCCATTGATAGTGATGGGCGTTAAAGTCGCCCAACACTAACTTATTCCCAGGGAGATGTTCAACTAGTGAATTTAAAGCATCACTATCAATGAGGCCGTGTGGAGGACAGTACAGAGAGCAAATAGACAGATACGTGTTATTAAATTTTACTCTGGACGCGACAGCTTCCAGAGTAGAATTTAGAATCACTTCCGTTTGTGGGTGTGATTTGAGTGTGTATATGGCAACTCCGTGACCTTCGTATCTTCTATACGAGTGATAGTGTTTGAACTGTGGAGGATCAGGATGATCCTCCAGGCTCATCTCCTGTAAACATACAACGTCTGGCCTGTGTATTGACAGCAAGATTGCTATATTGTGTAACTTATTCCCAACACCTCTACAATTCCACTGTAATAGAGTGAATGTGGCGGTTTAAGATTTACGAGGGTGGCCAGTATGCTTAGTTTTTTTATGCCCCCCGCATCCAGGCGAGTGGCTACCGGGGGACCTTTCCCAGTTCTTGTTCATGGAGACTTCCATATTTTTGTCAATGATAAGGCTCCCAGACTCCACAAAGGAAGAGCTATTCTTTCTCTCTCTCACTGGACCAGGAGCGGGAAGGACATGAGGACGTGACTGCTTAGTGAGGGTGGTCAAATTAATTTTGTCAGACTTGTCAGGCTTCTGTTTTGGCCGCACTGACTGCGAAGGAGCAGCGGCAGCCTGGG
Organism: Coenobita brevimanus; assembly: GCF_032717465.1. NCBI lineage: Eukaryota > Metazoa > Arthropoda > Malacostraca > Decapoda > Coenobitidae > Coenobita > Coenobita brevimanus. Next base: position 13,347,131 of record NC_137048.1, read on the forward strand.
AGTTTGATGTAGCAACAGGGATGTCCGTAAGAGAGTTGGAATGTACAGGAGGCTTAGACTAAGAGGTAGGGCGTGGGGCACGAGGTGCGAATGTAAGGTCAGTCTGTGTCTCAACGGTGCACATCACAGGACGGGACACAACCGCCGATGCATAAGAGATATTAGGCTTGGGAGTTGCATGCAACTCCTTCACCTTCTTCCTTGCATCGTAAAAGGAAATGCCCTCAGTTGCCTTCACTGTGCAGACCTCTTTCTCCTCCTTCCACTTGGGACAAACCCTCGAGGAAGTGGAGTGAGCATCCTTGCAGTGAAAGCAGCACTCAGTCTCGGATGTACAGTTGTCAGCAGAGTGACCTACAGCCGCGCACTTGCCACACACGATGTTGGAAGCCCGACAAGCCTTTTCATGGTGTCCATAGAGCTGACATTTTGAACAACGAAGGGGATTGGGGATGTACGGTCTTACATTTACAATTTGATACCCTACTTTGACATTTGTAGGTAGCGAAACTTTGCCAGAAGTGAGGACAACAGTGGCTGTCTTCGTCCTTATGCCTTCCTGAAAACGAGTGATGAATCTGGCATCAATGATATCCTGCTGAGCAAGTTCCTGTATGATCTCTTCCTCACTCATCACCATGAGATCCCTGCAAGTGATAACACCCTTGCAGGAATTCATGGCCTTGATATCATGACAGTGAAACTTGCGCAGCTTTAGCAAGTCTTTAACCTGGGCAGAATTGAATGTCTTTACCAGGAGGTCACCATTTCCAAGTTTTTTTACTTGTTCCACCTCTCCAGCACAGTGGTCAATCACCTTCTTGACAATGAAGTGATTGAGTCTGGACAGGGGAGTGGAACCCAAAGCATGCAGTGTCACGTAGGTCGCATTCTCAAGGGGAACGTCAAGTGGGGATCGAGTCTGGCGTCCGTCAGTCTGGGGCCGGTCAGTCACGGTAAGGCGATTATCGTCAAGACTACCTCCCCCCCTGAAGGGGGGGAAGGCAGTAGGGGCGTCCCCCATAGGTACCACTTCACCCTCGTGGGGGAAGTGGGAAGAAAGAGAAAAACGAGCAAGAGACAGAGCACCTGGGGAAGACACACCTAGTCTGAGATTACCCTCTCAAACCACTCTCGGGAGGACGCGCCTGTGTGTCACTCACACCCCAGAGCGATCAGTGGGGGGTACACTCCAGAGGTGAGTAAGCAAAGGCAATCTCAGGAAACAGATATAGACACTTACTATATCTCTAAAGGGCTGGGAGGAAAATTAGTACTAGCTAACCTAACTTTTAAGCGCTTTATTTACAAAACTAATCCCGGTGAGGCAGCCCTGAAAGCTAGAGGAGAGCCAGAAAAACACGTCCGAACTCCCCACGACCATGCATCAAAGTCCCCCCATTTTTTTTTTTTTTTTTCTGGCCTATCAACCATTGGGGCCGAAGCCCATGGTTATTAAGGCCGGATATTTTTTTTTTTTTTTTTTTTTTTTTTTTGTGTCCGACTCTAGGCAAAGGCTCAGGGCCTATTTCTTGGGGGCAGTTGCCTATCCCAAGGCCCAGTAGTCCTCCTACACCTCCACATGTCACCACTTCGGCGCTAACACCCACCGTCCATATTGAATACATGCTAGGGCTGTCTCATACAGGACTGGTGTATTGGTATTAGCGGGGGTATTTTTACGACATGTCGGCGGGTCATCTGGTAGATCAGGAAAGTCTGCTTTTTAGGATATATATGTATATACATTTAAACATATATACATGTATATACAAACATATATATTTACTGTTATGGAACAGAGAAAACTGTCTCGCAAAGTTCCAGGTTCAAAACAAAAGAGTTAGGTAAAATTACAAGTTAAAGTTTAATGCTCAAACTAACAACAAAACATTCAGGACTCATAAGGATAATGTAATGGCAAAAAACAGGTAAAATATATGGTTAACTGCAATAGCCTCTATTAACACGAAATTAGCAAGAGTAAATATATCTAAGTAAGCCCTGATAAAATGAGAAAACCGGATAATGCTCAGTTAATGCAAGATATATTATTCATTCATTTATTCATTCATTGCCAGACGCCATGTATCCCAAACGGGGTGGCCAACGGCTTAGAGTTAATTGTTTTACAGGGAGGGGCACTAATCCTCCACCAACCCCACTTGACACGTAGGGATGCCAACAGCATCTGGTGTTCCCAGGCGGTCACCCATCCAAGTACTAACCAGACCCAACGTTGCTGGTTAGTACTTGGATGGGTGACCGCCTGGGAACACCAGATGCTGTTGGCATCCCTACGTGTCAAGTGGGGTTGGTGGAGGATACAAAATATTATCACTACTGGCTGACAGTAAAAACTTCACACTAATCACAAAAACCCCACCAGGCCCACGAATCAACACCTTATGCTATACAGTACAAGAAAAAAAATGTAATAACACTTATACTCAAATTACACAGCAGCTAGATGGTTGGAGACTTCCTGAGCACTCACAAAAATAACAACTGTACAGGGGATGACAGAGATGTGAACAAAATGATGAGTAGATATAAGTGGCAATTAATGCAGAGACTGAGCTCATTATACAACTTGTAAGAAGGACGCGCAAATGAAGCCATAGGGGACAAAGAGTTGACACTCCTGCTCTGAACAACAGAAAGAACGACTTACTCTACTATAAGGGAGGAGAAGGGGGGAGTGAGGTAGAACACTGAAGCTTGGTCACTATGGAAGCCACGAGGCAAATCGTGATCAAACATGCAGCATACTGTACGTTAGAATTATACAAAGGATGATGAAATCATAGGCTATGTAACACCTCCCCACAAAAAAAAGAAATTTACAAAGGAAATTTCTTATTACTCTAAAACAAACTGTCTAAATTCTAGATAAGCAATCTGCAATAACATTTTCTTTCCCCTTGACATGTTGTATGTCTAATGAATACTCCTGAAGAAGTAGACTCCATCTTGTCAATCTCTGATTTTTATCTTTAAACTTACTAAGGAATTTCAGTGGGTTATGATCGGTATAAATGACTATGGGGTCAAAACCAGAACACAAATAAAATGAAAAATGCTGTAAACCCAAAATCAAGGCCAAGAGCTCTTTCTCAATAGTTAAGTAGTTCTTTTGAGGTGCAGTGAACTTCTTACTGTAATAAGATACAGGGTGTTCAATACCCTGATCATCCTCTTGCAGCAAAACAGCCCTAGCTCCTGTATCACTTGTGTGAACAGCCATCTTAAAAGGCTTAGCAAAATTTGGAGTAGCGAGCACTGGCTGACTTACTAGGATAGCTTTAAGTTTGCTGAAAGAGGATTCACAGTCATCGGTTCAGACAAATTTAACTCCCTTTTTCAGTAGGTCTGTAGGTGGTGATACAAGAATTGAAAAGTTAAGAACAAATCTCCTGTAATAACCTACCATTCCCAAAAATCTTTGTAGCTCTTTCCTACTTTTAGGTCTGGGAAGATCACTTATAACCTGAACCTTAGCTCCTGGTGGTGCAACATGTCCATCACCAATTACATACCCAAGGTACTGAACTTTAGCTTGACCAAACTCACACTTTGATAAATTAGCTACAAGATTAGCCTGAATCAAATGCTCAAGAAATTTACTGACATGGCATAGGTGATCTGTCCAGTTGTCATTGAAGATTAATACATCATCAATATAAACAACACACCCTGCCAAACCCTCTGTTACAACATTCATGAGCTTCTGAAATGTGGCTGGTGCATTCTTCATACCATATGGCATTACAGAACATGCAAAAGTCTTTCCTAGTGTTACAAAACATGAGATCTCCCTAGCACGTTCAGTCATAGGTACTTGCCAATATCCCTTTAACAAATCAAACTTACTTATGTACCTAGCCTTTCCGATCTTGTCTATGCAATCTTCCATGCGAGGGAGAGGGTAAGTGTCTGTTTTGGTTATCTGATCATGACCAAATCCCCCGTATTCCTACAAAATAACGTGAACAATGTGGAAAAAAAATTCCATACTAGTGTGGAATGACGTCTGCTTGCCCACATCCATACTCGTCGTTCATTTGTTTTCCCACATTAGCAGACGATTTTCCACAAAACGGCAACACTGGACTACAAGGCCTCCTCATCTCCTTCACACTAACAGCCCCCTTGTCAGGTCAGAATTACGTCTAGTAGCCTTATAGGTATTATTTCTTTGAGCCATGATACTTCCTGGCTGTCAGTGAGATATCCTTGTGTCCAAATGTAGTCACCTTAATGACTAAAAACAGCCAGTATCCAACACTTACCTCAGGAGAATGATGCAACAGCAACACACGCACACCCTCGTCCTTCAACTGTCCGGTGACAACTAGCAAAAGCAGCCAAGTAGTGATGCCTACCAAGACGAGAAACTTATCCAGCTACTTTCACAACCACTAGATGGTACCAGGGCCCTTTCATGGTAGGGGCAACTCTAATATTCTATTCCAGGTACTGCTTGGCGATAGCAGTCAGTTAAGAGTGAGTCATACTACTCTTTACCAGCCCCATTAAAAAATAAATTGCAAAGGAAGTCTGCCTGACTGGTGGGAGGTGCCTGTGTGTTACCATGGCAACCTCCCACACCACCACAGTTACATACACAAATTTTCCCACCAGTAAGTTCCATTAGAGAGTATTGTGTGTGTGTGTGTGTGTGTGTGTGTGTGTGTGTGTGTGTGTGTGTGTGTGTGTGTGTGTGTATGTGTGCAAATATGTGCCTGTGAGTGCATGTGCGTCTCACCACAATGCACTGCTAGACACCCACTCCACCCCACCACCAAACACCTTTTTTGCTTCATTTCTTGCCATAGAAAACTTTAATATTCATTAATCGTTATTACAAAATAAGTCCGAGTATGTTCTACCAAACTGTGATAAAAAAAAACGTCAATATTTACAGTTGGCAATACGCATGGTCTTAGCTTGGCTGGTGCAGGGAGTCTGTGTTACCATGGCAACCCCCCCACCTCACCACACCATCGCAGACATACACACATTTCCCTGCCAGTAAGCTCCATAACAGAATACGTGTGTGTGTGTGTGTGTGTGTGTGTGTGTGTGTGTGTGTGTGTGTGTGTGTGTGAATGGATGTGTTGTGTGTAGGTGGGGTGGGGGGTGTATGGTTTGATGTAGTTGCAGTGTGTGTGTGTGTGTGTGTGTGTGTGTGTGTGTGTGTGTGTGTGTGTGTGTGTGTGTGTGTGTGTGTGTTTCTATCTGTCTGTTAGTAAAATGCAGTATAGTGCGACAGGGGGCGACCCGACACCCCCACAAGGAGCCCATAGAGGAGCAACGACAGAACGCCGGGACTCTGGGCGACAATGGCATAAGTCCGCCAGGGCCATGCGCCCCTATGACCTGAAGCTCGCCTGCCGCCACAATAGCAGGAATACCAGACTACCTTCCTGGCGAGCCTTCCCCAACCAACATCAGGGTGGAACTGTTCCTCCAGCTCCTGCCAGCACCCCTGAGATGGCCGGTAGGGGCTCAGCCCTCCTGAAGGAGACGGCATGTAGCCGCTTCTGCCTTCGTCAGGAGACAGCCTGTAGCCACTCTGAAGGTGCCCTCCCCGAGATGGCCCGTAGCCGCTCAACCCTCCTGAAGGAGATGGCCTGTAGCAGCTCTGAGGGGAATCAGGAGACAGCCTGTAGCCGCTCTGAAGGTCCCCTCCCCCAGACGGCCTGTAGCCGCTCAACCCTCCCGAAGGAGACGGCCTCCAGCCGTTCTGAGGGGAATCAGGAAACGACCTGTAGCCTCTCTGAAGGTGCCCTTCTCGAGACGGCCTGTAGCCGCTCTGAGGGAAATCAGGAGACGGCCTGTAGCCGCTCCCGCCTTCGTCAGGAGGCGGCCTGCAGCTACTCCGAAGATGCCCTTGGGTCTGCTGGTAGCTGCTCCCTCCCTCAGGCCACAGCCAGTAGCCGGGCCTTGGCGATGGCCAGTAGCCGCGCACCTGGAAGGCCACGGCCAGTAGCCGGGCCCTACAGCAGGAGACGGCCGGTAGCCGTTCCTCCATCAGGAGCTGACTCCTGTTCTCCAGCCCATGACACGGAGGGAGTCCCCAGCCTAGAAGAGTACTGGAGAGGCCCCGTGACTTACCCCGGCCTCTGCTCCCTGCAACCGGCTCTGGAGAAGACCCACCTGATGGACCCCGACGTAGGCTAGTGCCGCAGCCCCTTCCTGACGGCGCCGCCAAGCACTGGGGACCGCAGCTCTCAGGAACCCCAGATCGCCCCCAGGATTCCCAGGCGGGATCTCCCCACACCCTGACGCCAGTGATCATAGTCCTCCATCAGGCGTCTGAGCGAGAAGTTCAGGCAGTCATTCAGCCCCAGCCCTGAGGGCCGTACTCCAGCCCCCAGCCCTGAAATCTCGGGACCCATTGCCACCCGCAGCCCCGGACGAGAGAGGACGCCCCTGAGCATGATCCCATGGCCTCTGGATGTAGAGGCCCCTGGTGGAACCCAGCCCCGTCAGTAGTAAGGCAGTGACACCCCTGCCGCCCTTGTACCTGACCGCCACAATGCCCAGATAAGAAAGGAGTGACGGTGAAAACACAGTGTGCGTGACACCGTGACCTGAAGGCAGAACAGTGAACTAACTACATAACGGAAGTCAGTGATAATACCAAAGTGGTGGAGTGAGTAAAATTGATAGTGCAACCGCGACCACGGCCATACAGTGAGAAACGGATCTCTTATAGTGAATACTCTACCATCCGATAACACCTCCCAGTACTAAAACCGAAACCAGACCCCAGTGCCAAAGAAACACTTTCCCACAGTGAAACAATACCAGCTACTCCACGAATATATGAAACTTAGATTTCCTAAAACTAATAATACGTAAACCTCTGCCCCAAGTGCTATTCATTTTGATCCGAGCAGTATCCTGCGCGATACTGATAACCCATATCTAGACGTAAGAGTTGTAATTGTCAGGTGTATCTGTATCCGTGACATCTACCTGTTCCCCTGTCCAACTTAGTAATACACGTGTAAGGTTGTTGCCTTGAGTTTTTGTGTCCTGCCTATCTCCTATTTGTCTAAGCTCCGGTCTAGAAAGAGAGCCCCACTACACACTAGGCGTTTACGGGACGGGAAGCCAGCCCTTAAAACACCTAGCATTACATTTAGTTCACTACTCATCAAAGAACCTTCGCTATACATGAGAAGACATACTTTTAAAGTTAGGGCACAAATATAATGTGCTATGAAGTCAACTACACTAATAATAACCCCACGCTTCGTCTCCCCTTTCTGTCTCCTTGCCTTGTGTCTGTCCTTCTTCTATCTGTCTGTCTCTTTGTCTTCCTGTCCCTCTATTGCAAACCACAAACTTCTCAACTGTCCACAATGTCCTAGATTATCATAGTATCCTGCAGTATACTATATTTTCTTTTTTCAGAGCAACTTGGCCCAGATTTTCGTCCTTTTGCCGCTTACTTCACATGGATCATTGGCAGAAAAGGGCAACGCTATGGCTCCTCTTCAATAGCACTTTTTTGTGACACATATTCTAGTATGAATCTATTGCTACAACTCAGTATTCAGGATGGAGAGATGGAAGTTTTAGGCCAAGTTAGAGTAAAATGAGTACAGAATTAGTAAAGCCAAATAGCATACCTTTGGAGGGTGCAGCGGAAACATGGCGAGATCACAGGCAGGAGGACAATGGAGGGAAAATCCAGCAAAATCTAACCACCAGCTATGAAGTGACGCCAACAACACTCGTGCCTCACAATCGGTTCAAACGCCCAGTCCACTTTATCAATAAACACCTGTGGTTCTGAAGTATGATAACAGGAAATCAAATAATCGTGTAGACGTGATATACTGATGCACTCTCTCCACGGAGTCTACCTCTGACCTACTGTTTATTGCTTATTTGTCACAATGCTTCAAAAATTTATGAGCCTCTCGCTCTGACATGACGGCTGACTGAACCTTTATCCTTGTCTTTTACCCCTGACCTTTTATTGAATGCTGTAGAAAACGAATTACCTCATCCTAACCTAATTCAGAGTTTAATGACATAGATGATCTGCTCGCATGACTTCCCCGCGCATCTTTTCTGACGCCACAGGTTAAGTCGGGGTGGGCTTCCTGTTCAGAGAAAAGCAGTAAAATGGATGGGTAACTGCGAAAAATTAGTCAGTCACTGTCCGCTGACTCATCCTGCTTGGATTCCAGCGACAACGTTCCCGAGTTAGTAAGGGCTTGTACAGAATGGTAAATCAAATCTAAATGAAGAAATAAGATAATCTGCTGACTTTTTCCTATAATCTTGCTATCAGACAGGCAGGCAGACAAAGGCAGACAGACAGACAGGCAGGCAGGCAGGCAGGCAGGCAGGCAGATATGCAGGGAGGCAGGCAGGCAGGCAGACATGCAGGGAGACAGGCAGGCAGGCAGACATGTAGGCGGGCAGGCAGGCAGCTGATGGATTTATCAACCCGGCAAAGCACATAACTTCATCGCTCTTTATCGGTTGCTTGTAATGACACCTAGCAGAAAAAAAAAAGCGAGATTTTTTTATTTGTCGTTTTTCTCATTACTCATTTTTTTATCAGCCTTCCTCGTACCAGATCACGTTAGTTAACAATGATCTGATTATTTGGGGATTAATAAAGCTTTAGTTTCATTTTCTATATGAAGGAAAAAGGCAGAGAAAATATCAACAGTACCCCCAACAGTCTAATACCACAGCCTTCTCCCATCGGCCTCTGTCTGCTTTTTTTCCTTTAACCATTTTTCCCCCAAATGGAGAGTTGTGGCAGACTCCTGTATTCCATAAACTAGCATGTTATTCGCTCTACGTACAGAGTATTATGCGAAAATCTTGCACGTCATTGGCCACGAGATTTTAGGTAAAGAGATTTTGAAGTGATGTAAGGGCTGGGAACTCTATGTATCTTGACTGCTCTTGGGCTGGGAGTGTACTGTTAGTACGGCAGTAGTAGTAGTAGTAGTAGTAGTAGCAGTAGTAGTAGTAGTAGTAGTAGTAGTCGTAAGTAGTAGTAGTAGTAGTAGTAGTAGTGGTAGTAGTTTGAGAGATCAGCATTCCAGATTTCATTGACGAATATAATGGAACCTTCAGGCTAGAAATGTCCGGTAGAGTTACGGCATCTGGGCAGTGTCTCACTTGATCAGTTCCTTTTCATGCAATACGACATTTTGAGCATTATTTCAGCTCTCGATGTCAATGCACTTCAAAGCTTTCAAAGTTTTCCGACCAGATTTTCACATAGTAGTTTGTCTTAAGGGTACTACTGTGTTTAGAGCCTTCATGACTAACACAGATAGTGGAGTACCAACATATCCAGTACTCCAGTGCTAGGGAGGCCATGTGGGGTGCTTTGGGTCATGCCTGAGTTCGCTGGTTTTTCTTTGGTTTGTCCATAAATTCTGATGGCCTCAGTTCACCCAGTATGTACTCAGAGCATTTTCACAGGATGCTTATCTAAGTAGACTTGTTATTTACGGGTAATGTTTAAGGTTAATGTTTAAGGCACAAAAGAAGAAAGCATACAATGAATGGATGAGAAATAGGGGCGTGGAAGAAGTTGAGAGGCGGAAGAGAGAGTTATATGTGGAAAGAAAGAGAGAGGTGAAAAGATTAGTAAGAGAGAGTAAGAAGAGAGTGGATGAGGAATTTGGAAGGAATTTGAGTGTAAAGTGGAGGGACTGTAAGAAAATGTTCTGGAGAGAAGTGAAAAGAGTAAGACAGGGTGGAAGTGAAGTTAGCAGGGGAGTGAAAGATAAAAATGGTAGATTACTAGTGGAGAAGGGAGAAAAAGTGAATAGATGGAGAGAACACTTTAAGGAATTGTTGAACGTAGAGGATGGAAGTAATGCGAGTATAAGTGGCTGGGGAATGGCTGGGAGGAGGAGGGAGGTGAGAAGACAGGAAGAAATCAGTAGGATAGAAGTTGTGGAAGCAATGAAGAAAGTTAAATCGGGGAAAGCCCCAGGAATTGATGGAGTGTGTGGTGAAATGCTGAAGCATGGGGGAGAGAAGTAGTAGAATGGATGTGGAAGATGTGCAGATTGGCCTGGGAGGAAGGTAGAGTCCCGGAGGATTGGAAGTCAGGTATAATTATTCCCTTGTACAAAGGAAAAGGGGAAAAAGAAGTGTGTGGTAATCATAGGGGCATTTGTCTTCTTAGTATAATAGGAAAAGTGTATGGTAGGATACTTATAGACAGAGTTAGAGAAAGAACAGAGAAATTAGTTGGAGAAGAACAGGGAGGCTTTAGGAAGGGAAGAGGTTGTGTAGATCAGATATTCATTCTTAGATCTTTAGTGGAAAAGTTTCTAGAGAAGGGAAAGAAGTTGTATGCGGCTTTCATGGATTTGGAGAAAGCATATGACAGGGTGGATAGACAAGGATTGTGGAAAGTGTTAAGAATATATGGAGTAGATGGGAAGTTGTTGAATGCTGTGAAGAGTATGTACGATGGTGCGAAGGCTGCAGTGCGTGTGGATGGTGAACTAAGTGAATATTTCTCTTTGAAAGTTGGTTTGAAACAGGGATGTGTCATGTCTCCATGGTTGTTCAATCTGTACATGGATGGGGTAATAAAAGAGGTACAAGGTAGGGTAGTGGATGTTGGAGTGGCCCTGGTGAGAGAGGATAGTGTTTGGAAACTCCCTGTACTGTTATTTGCAGATGATACTGTGTTGTTGAGTGAAGACGAAGGGGAGCTGCAAGGCTTGGTGGATGAGTTTGAGAGAGTGTGTAAGAAGCGGAATCTAAAGGTGAATGTAGGGAAGAGTAAAGTGGTGGTCTTTGAGAGAGGTGAAGTTAGTGAATGTACAGCGAGGTTGGATGGTGAGGAATTGGAAAATGTGAGTACGTTTAAGTACTTGGGTAGTGTGATGAGTAAGGATGGAGGTTTGGAGGGTGATGTGCTTGAAAGGGTACAGCAGGGAAGAAAGGTTGCTGGTTCCTTGAAAGCAGTGATAAGAAACAGGGAAGTGAGCATGGAAGTGAAAAAGTTACTACATGACAGTATTGTGGCACCAACTCTAACGTACGGAAGTGAAGCTTGGACATTGTTGGAAGGACACAAGTCAAGAGTGAGAGCAGTGGAAATGAGTTATTTAAGAGGAGCCTGTGGAGTCACGTGGAGAGAGAGGCTGACGAATGAGGATATAAAGGAGCGTTGTGGTGTTGATGTGGATGTGATAGGAAGCGTTATGAGGAACACACTGAGGTGGTTTGGCCATGTGGAGAGGATGGAGGGTGAAAGACTGACGAAGAGAGTGTATGTGAGTGAGGTGGAGGGGGGAAGAGGGAGGGGGAGGCCGAGGATGAGATGGAGGGATGGGGTGGAGAGGTATATGAGAGAGGGGGGTGTAAGTTGGGAGCAGGGCAGTGAAATGGCAGGGGACAGGGCGACTTGGAGGCGATTTGTTTGTGGCCACCCCAAACGGCATTGAAGCATCTGACAATAGATAGATAGATAGTTTAAGGCCGTTAATATCAAAAGAGGGTAATTACACAAGACAACAGTTATTTATCTGAAGACATAATCAGGTTAGGAAAGAAACTCAAACATTTCTGTATTTCACGCTTATGTGTATCGACATCTACACTTCGTGGCTTTGCAAAAGATGAAGTTATGTCGTTTCGAAGACTGGTGAGTAGAGAGGGACTAGCGGGGATGTGTGGTGGTGTGGGGCGAGATATGGTGACACACTGCAGTAAAGACATGCCACATAGCTCTCTGTTGGCTGCTGCTGTTACTGACCGCTCGTCACCCCTGGGAAAGGAATAATATCTTAGTTAACCTTCACTGCCACAGGTCTTTGGTATGTTAAATAAAATCGTCTTGAGATAATGAAAATAAAATAAAAAACGTGATCTAGGATTAATTGGGAAAGTAATCGTAACACAACGAGGGTCTTCTGTATCATATTCTACTGCAAGTGACTTTGGAGACTTTGTGAGGTGTGGCTGTGTGAAAGTGTGGCAATGTGCAGGTGTGTGTGTGTGTGTGTGTTCTTACCTAATTGTTCTTACCTAATTGTATCTTTACAAGAATGAGTCAAGCTCGTACTGTCCCGTGTCTTAAACCATATTTATCGTACATATCCTTAAATTTGTGAATTGTTTTGGCACACATTATTTCATTCGGTAGTGCATTCCACTGATCAATTGCTCTGTTTGGGAAACTGAATTTCCTCACGTCTTTATAACCTCTCTTCTTATGCAGTTTTTTGCGGTGTTATCTTGCTGATGCTTCCCCATATGTTAAGTAATCATTTATGTCTATTTTCTCCTTCCCTGATATGTATTTATATAGAATTATCATGTCACCTCTTTTCCTTCTCTCCTGTAGTGTTGGTAGATTCAGTTTATTTAGTCTTTCTTCGTAACTTAGATCCCTTAAGCTTGGTATCCATCTTGTAGCGACCCTTTGAACTTTTTCAATCTTGTCTATGTGTTTTTTGAGATGAGGACTCCAGACTACTGATGCATACTCCAGGATTGGTCTGATGAATGATGTTATTATCCTTCTTAGCATGTCTTCATTTATGTATGTGAATGCTATTCTCATATTTGCAAGCAGTGTATACATGTTCCGTACCTTCTCACTGATGTGGTCAGCCGGAGATAGTCTGTTATTGATAATCACACCTAAGTCCTTCTCTCTTTCTGATGTGTGTAGGGTTTTATTTCCTAACGTAGTCTTTTTCCACTTTTACCAAACTTGATTACATGAAACTTGTCCACATTGAATTCCATTTGCCATGTATTACTCCATTCATGAAGTTTATTTCATTCTTCTTGTAGCTCTTTACAAGAGTCTGTGTTAGTAATTCTCCTTTGTATTTTTGCATCACCCGCAAACATATTTAGTTAGCTTTCATTTCCAGTGTTACTGTCTATATCATTTATATACACTAAAAACATGATTGGTGCCAGCACTGAGCCCTGTGGTACTCCACTAGTCACTTCTTTCCATGATGAGTAGTTTCCCCTTAGTACTGTTCTCATTTCTCTTTTTATAAGAAAATCTTGCATCCAACAAAAAAGTTTGCCTCGAATTCCTCCTTGATGGTACAGTTTCCATAAAAGTCTTTGGTGTGGACAGTATCTATTTAGATTTCATCTAAATAAATACTGTCCACCCATCCTTCTCTTTCCTGTATTGTGTCTGTTACTCTGTCATAGTAGTTCAACAGATTAGTAACACATGATTTTCCTTTTCTGAAACCAAACTGTCTTTCTGTTATCTTATTGTGTTCTTCTAGATGATTTAACCAAGCTTTTCTTATAAGCTTTTCTAATACCTTGCTTACAACGCTGGTCAATGATACTGGTCGGTAGTTGAGTGGATTTTGTCTATTCCCTTTCTTGAATAAGGGGACAATATTTGCTTTCTTCCAAATATCAGGTAGTTTACCTTGACTCAAGGATTTCTTGAAAATTAAAAATAATGGTTTACTTAACTCCTTTGCACATTCACCCAACATGAAATTTCATCAGGACCATTTGCTTTTCCTCTGTCTAATTTACTTAACTCCTCGTGTATTACTTTCTCTGATATTTGTATTTCTGGTAGTATGTTTGGGCATGCATGTTCCAAATTCTACTGACTATCAAAAATTCTTCGACTATCTTACTTCTATGACGGAGCACATTCTATCCATTTCTCCTTTCTCTGAAATCTCCATTCTAGGAGATTTCAATGTTCACCACCACCTTTGGCTCTCCTCTCCTTTCACTGATCCACCTGGTGAACAAGCCTACATCTTTTCTATCCTTCATGACCTAGAGCAGCTTGCACAGCACCCTACTCATATCCCTGACTGCCTTGGAGAGAGCTCCAACATACTTGACCTCTTCCTCACAACTAATCCTTCTGCTTACTCTGTTAATCTTTTCTCTCCATTGGGCTCCTCCGATCACAACCTTATCACCTTAACCTGTCCTATCACTCCGGTACGGCCTGTGGACCCTCCAGGGAAACGTTGTCTGTGGCATTTTGGAGCCACGGACTGGGAGGCCCTCAGGCAGTACTTCTTTGATTTTCCCTGGAATGATTATTGCTTCCATGGCCGTGAGCCATCTGAGTGTGCCTTGCGCATTATGGAGGTTATTCTCTCGGGCATGGAAGCATACATTCCTTTCTCATATCCTTTGACTAATGCAAGAAAGCCTTGGTTTAATCACGCTTGTTCTAATACTGTCCGCAACAAGGAGAGCCCCTACAAAAGGTACCGGAGCCAACCCACCCCTGAATCACATCATCTTTACGTTTTGGCCCGGAATCGTGCTAAGTCTGTTCTTTGCTCTGATAAAAATAATTTCATCCATACTAAATGCTCTCAACTCTACAACTCGAATTCTTCCCACTCCTTCTGGCACCTTGCCAAAAACCTTTCTAACAACTTTACCTCATCATCCTTCCCTCCTCTTTTCTAATGTGATGGTTCTGTAGCTATTTCTTCTACTGATAAAGCAGATCTCTCCGCACAGACTTTCTCCTTCAATTCCACCTTAGGCGATTCCGGTGCTGTTCCTCCATCACTTCCCCCCTCTGACTTCCTCATGGTTGACATTAAATTTCTTCAGCTGATGTATTTTCTGCCATCACTGGCCTCAGTACTAACAAGGCATATGGGCCTGATGGGGTCCCTCCTGTTGTTCTCAAGAACTGTGCTTCTGTGCTTACACCCTGCCTAGGCAAACTCATTCGCCTCTCTCTGTCAACTTGTACCTTTCCTTCTTGCTGGAAGTTTGCTCTCATTCAGCCAGTCCCAAAGAAGGGTGACCACTCCCAACCCTCCAACTATCGTCCAATTGCTTTAACGTCCTGTATTTCAAAAGTTCTCGAGTCAATTCTCAACAGAAAAATTTTAAGGCATCTTTCCTATCACAACATTCTTTCCGATCGTCAGTATGGGTTCCGTCAGGGACGCACCACTGGCGATCTTCTCACCTACCTTTCAGACTCCTGGTCATCCTCTTTTCGGGATTTTGGCGAAGGCTTTGCCATTGCACTTGACATCTCAAAGGCTTTCGATCGAGTCTGGCATAAAATCTTTAATTTCTAAACTGCTCTCCTACGGTTTCTATCCTTCTATCTGTGCCTTCATTGCTAGCTTCCTTTCTGGTCGTTCTATAGCTGCTGTTGTAGACGGCCATCGTTCTTCTCCTAGATCTATCAACAGTGGTGTTCCTCAGGGCTCTGTCCTATCACCAACTCTCTTCCTTTTATTCATCAATGATCTTCTAAGCTGTACATCTAACCCTTTCCACTCATACGCTGATGACTCCACCCTTCACCTTTCCATTCGGTTCCCGCAACGTCCATCTCAACAGTTACTTCAACAAACAAGGGATTAGGCTATGGCACACCTAATGTCTGACTTGGCTCGTATCTCTGATTGGGGTAAAAATAATATGGTTGTTTTTAATGCATCTAAGACTCAGTTCTTACACCTATCAACCCGACAAAATCTTCCACAGGTATACCCACTAATGTTTAATAATATTATCCTGCATCATCCTAAACATGCTTGGGGTTTCATTTACTAGGAACTTATCTTGGAAAGATCATATTACATCTCTTGTAAAATCTGCTTCCAAGAGATTGGGTGTGCTAAGGCGACTCTGCTCTTTCTTTACTCCTGCACAAATGTTGACTCTATACAGGGGTTTTATCCACCCCTGTGTGAAGTACAACTCTCATGTGTGGGGAGGCTCCCCACATACAGCTCTTCTCAATAGGGTGGAGTCAAAGGCTTTTCATCTCATTAACTCTCCTCCTTTTACTGACTCCCTTCAACCTCTGTCTCTTCGCCGCACTGTTGCATCTTTATCTCTTTTCTATCGCTACTTTAATCGTCACTGCTCCTCTGAACTGTCTGCTTGCATTCCTCCACCTCTACGACGGACGCGTAGCACCTGTCTGGCAGCGAACTCTCATCCCTTTTCTGTCCAACTCTCTAATGCAAGATTTAACCGTTACTCCCAGTCTTTCATTTATGCAACAGGTCAACTCTGGAACTGTCTCCCTCTGTCTGTATTTCCTGCTGCCTATGATCTCCAGTCTTTCAAACGCAGTGTGTCCAGGCATCTCAAAATGATCGGATCTTGAGTTTGGTTCTCTACTGTATTTTGTTTTTCTCTTGGAGGGAACTGTTACTGCGGGCTCATGGCCTTTGGTTCCTTCTTCCTCGCATTAAAAAAAAATAAATCTTCTGTAAAAACTGATTGGAAATTCTTATTTAGTGCTTCACAAATATCTTTCTCTTGTGTATAGGTGATTCCCTCGTCCGTAATGGATTGTATTATATCTTTTACTTTGGTTTTGCTTCTGATGTAGCTGTAAAATAGCTTCGGTTGATCATTACTTTTATTTATGATATCCTCCTCAAACTGTTTTTGGGCTTCCCTCCTTATTCTTGTATAATCGTTTCTTGCCTGTTTGTATTTATTATATGCCCTTTCACTATTGTGTCTTCTGTATCTATTCCACAACAAATCTCTTCTTTCTTTTGATATTTTACATTCTGTATTGAACCACTTCTGTATTTTCTTATCTGCTTCTTTGTGCTGTGGGATGTACTTCTGGACTCCTATTTCATAAAATTCACAGAATTTTTTATATACAGCATTTAAATCTTGGCCTCTAAGCTCATTTTCCCAATCAAGTTCTAAGAAATACTTCTTTAGGTCATAATAATTTCCCTTTTTATAGTTTAGGCTCTTTTTGTAACTTTCATTGCTGTTAACTATGTCATATGCTATCCTGAAGTCGCAATATAGTACTGGATGGTCGCTTTTGCCAAGTGGAGGGTGATATACTAAACTGTCAGTATCATTTTCTTGCCTAGTAAATATGAGATCTAGCATTGAAGGTACATCGAGTCCTCTTTTTCTGTTGGTTTCCCTCGCATGTTGCGTTAGGAAAATCTCTTGCACGAGATCCAGGAGCTTTTGGTCCCAACAGCTTTCTTGGCTTATTAAATCTAGAGTATTCCAATTTATATTTGTATTAAAATCTCCAGTTAGTATAATTCTTTCCGATTCCTCTTCCATTTTATGTAGTAATGCTCTTAAACTCTGAATTGTACTCTCTGCCAGGTCCTCATATTCGTCTCTTTCCCATGTGTTTGATCTGGGTGGCATGTACAAATTGGCTACAGTTACTTTCCCTTAAGATGTGTTAATCTCTACTGCAATCAGTTCTACTTGTGAGGGTATATCTAGTTCTACTTCTTTAACTTTTATGTTTTTCTTTGTTAATATTATAATTCCTCCTCCTTTTTTTAAGTTTCTATCTCTTCTCCATATATTATATTCCTCTAAGTTTAGGATGTCATTTGATATCCTTGGTGTTAATTTTGTTTCAGTTGGCATATTATTTGTGGTTCATTTTCTCTGACAATCATTCATCTCTCATAATTTAGATACGATTCCATCCACATTTGAGTACATCAACTTAATCATCTTGTTTATATGCTTGTCATGACATGGTTCTACTACCTTCCTTCTTTTTATTTCCTCCTGTTTATGTACCACTTTCGTACCTGCAATCCTATTACTTTGTAAAAAAAAAAAAAAAAAAATGTGTTCTCTTCTTCTGATCTTCCCTCATTTTTTGTTTTTGCTTCCTCCCTCTTCTCTTTCAGTAATTCCAGTTCCTCTTGTGTTAGGCATCTTTTTATCCATACATTTTTGAACTCCTCTTTTTCCATAAGATTCTTTGCATTTTTTAGTATCTCCTCCACGGTGTTTACACTCTGGAAAGTTACCTTTAGAGATCTTGACTTGCTTTTCTCGTATTTCCCTAACCTTTTGTGTTCCTCTATGTCTTTACTACAGATTTCCTCTGATACTTTTCAATAGACTAATACATTTGCCATCTCCTTTTTGTCTCTTGAGATCTTGTTTTTTACTTCTTCCTCTTCTATACCAGTGATTACTATAGATTTGTTGATATCTACAGAATCTGACTAACTTTGGATTGTTTTGGATTATTCTTTTCACTTCCTTTTTAATGCTTTTTTCTTCCACTCTTGTTTCTAAATCTTTCTTTACTTTCACCATTTCAGCAAACATGGTTTCCACAGCATTTTTGTAGCTTTGCACAGGTTCATTCACCTGTGTTATCTTCTCAATATCACTGCTCTGGTCTATCAGACTGCTTACTTGCCTAATTGTCTCTGTATCATTTTTGAACTCTTCCATAATACTCTCGTGGTTGACTACTGTACTTGCCATTTCACTCATTTTCCTCCTAAGTGTACTCAATTCCACTGTTAGTTCACATATGGTTGTGTCTTCCTTGTTGACCTTCCTTCCTAGTTTTTCTATTTCTTCCTTTTGCAAGTGCATCTGCTTCTTTATTTCATCAATCTCATTCTGGAAGGCCATCTCCAGTCTGTGTACACGCTCTACCAGTCTACTGTGAGTCTCCATTTCAACCAGTTTTTGGTAGAAATCATCATCCTGCTTTCTACCTTTATCCCTTTTCTTTTCCAAATTTCCTTTACTAAAGTATGTGGCCATTTTGCAATAATAAGAGCACAGAGTACTTACACTCCCTGGGGCAGTTGTAGTCTAAACAAACAATCAGCTGATTGAGCGCATTCTTTCGCTACTCAGTTCTCTTTTCTGTTTGAACAAGTCTTGTTTAAACTTCTTATTTTTTTTTTTAAATAATAAAAAAACCATTTAGTCTAACCTGGTACAGAGCTTGACTTATATAAAGATACTAATTTAGGTAATGCCACTGGCAGTATACTAATTTAGGTAATGCCACTGGCAATGCTGGCTCGGTATGGAGCGCTGTCGGCCAGCGTCTGCACTCCTTGGTGTCTCCTGTGTGTGTGTGTGTGTGTGTGTGTGTGTGTGTGTGTGTGTGTGTGTGTGTGTGTGTGTGTGTGTGTGTTCTTACCTAATTGTTCTTATCTAATTGTATCTTTACAGGAATGAGTCAAGCTCGTACTGTCCCGTGTCTTAAACCATATTTATCGTACATATCCTTAAATTTGTGAATTGTTTTGGCACACACTATTTCATTCGGTAGTGCATTCCATTGATCAGTTGCACTGTTTGGGAAACTGAATTTCCTTACGTCTTTATCACCTCTCTTCTTATGCAGTTTTTTGCAGTGTCCTCTTGCTGATGCTTCTCCATATGTTAAGTAATCATTTACGTCTATTTTCTCCTTTCCTGATATGCACTTATATAGCATTATCATGTCACCTCTTTTCCTTCTCTCCTGTAGTGTTGGTAGATTCAGTTTATTTAGTCTTTCTTCGTAGCTTAGGTCCCTTAAGCTTGGTATCCATCTTGTAGCGGCCCTTTGAACTTTTTCAATCTTGTCTATATGTTTTTTGAGATGAGGACTCCAGACTACTGATGCGTATTCCAGGGTTGGTCTAATGAATGATGTTATTGTCCTTCTTAGCATGTCTTCATTTATGTATGTGAATGCTATTCTCATATTTGCAAGCAGTGTATACATGTTCCATACCTTCTCGCTGATGTGGTCAGCCGGAGATAGTCTGTTATTGATAATCACACCTAGGTCTTTCTCTCTTTCTGATGTATATAGGGTTTTATTTCCTAACTTATAATCCCAATCAGGTCTTTTTCCACTTTTACCAATCTTGATTACATGACACTTGTCCACATTGAATTCCATTTGCCATGTACTACTCCATTCATGAAGTTTATTTAATTCTTCTTGTAGCTCTTTACAAGAGTCTTAGTAATTCTCCTTTGTATTTTTGCATCATCTGCAAACATATTCAGATAGCTCTCATTTCCAGTGTTACTGTTTATATCATTTATATACACTAAAAACATGATTGGTGCCAGCACTGAACCCTGTGGTACTCCACTAGTCACTTCTTTCCATGATGAGTAGTTTCCTCTTAGTACTGTCCTCATTTCTCTTTTCATGAGAAAGTCTTGCATCCAACAAAACAGTTTGCCTCGAATTCCTCCTTGATGGTACAGTTTCCATAAAAGTCTTTGGTGTGGTACTGTGTCAAAAGCTTTCTTGAAATCTAAATAGATACTGTCCACCCATCCTTCCCTTTCCTGTATGGTGTTTGTTACTCTGTCATAGTAGCTCAACAGATTAGTAACACATGATTTTCCTTTTCTGAAACCAAACTGTCTTTCTGTTATCATACTGTGTTCTTCTAGATGATTTACCCAAGCTTTTCTTATAAGCTTTTCTAATACCTTGTTTACAACACTGGTCAGTGATATTGGTCGGTAGTTGAGTGGATTTTGTCTATTTCCTTTCTTGAATAAGGGGACAATATTTGCTTTTTTCCAAATATCAGGTAGTTTACCTTGACTCAAGGATTTCTTGAAAATTAAAAATAATGGTTTACATAACTCCTTTGCACATTCTCGTAATACCCAACATGAAATTTCATCAGGACCACTTGCTTATCCTCTGTCTAATTTACTTAACTCCTCCTGTATTACTTTTTCTGCTATTTGTATATCTGGTAGTATGTGTGGACATGCGTGTTCCACATAGTCCCTCTCAAAAATTTTTTCTTCTGTAAAAACTAATTGGAAATTCTTATTTAGTGCTTCACAAATATCTTTCTCTTGTGTATAAGTGATTCCCACGTCCGTAATGGATTGTATTATATCTTTTACTTTAGTTTTGCTTCTGATATAGCTGTAAAACAGCTTTGGTTGATCACTACTTTTATTTATTATATCCTCCTCAAACTGTTTTTGGGCTTCCCTCCTTATTCTTGTATAGTCGTTTCTTGCCTGTTTGTAATTATTGTACGCCCTTTCACTATTGTGTCTTCTGTATCTATTCCACAACAAATCTCGTGTTTCTTTTGATTTTTTACATTCTGTATTGAACCATTTCTGTATTTTCTTATCTGCTTCTTTGTGCTGTGGGATGTACTTCTGGACTCCTATTTCATAAAATTCACAAAAATTTTTATATACAGCATTTAAATCTTGTCCTCTAAGCTCATTTTCCCAATCAACTTCTAAGAAATACTTCTTTAGGTCTTGATAATTTCCCTTTTTATAGTTTAGGCTCTTTTTGTAACTATCATTGCTGTTTACTATGTCATATGCTATCCTGAAGTTATAATTTAGTACTGCATGATCGCTTTTGCCGAGTGGAGGGTGATATATTAAACTGTCAGTATCATTTTCTTGCCTTGTAAATATTAGATCTAGCACTGAAGGTACATCAAGTCCTCTTTTTCTGGTGGTTTCCCTCACATGTTGCGTTAAGAAAAACTCTTGTACCAGATCCAGGAGCTTTTGGTCCCAACAGCTTTCTTGGCTTATTAAATCTAGAGTATTCCAATTTATATTTGTATTGAAGTCCCCAGTTAGTATAATTCTTTCCGATTTCTCTTCCATTTTATGTAGCAATGATCTTACACTCTGAATTGTACTCTCTGCCAGGTCCTCATATTCGTCTCTTTCCCATGTGTTTGATCTGGGTGGCATGTACAAATTGGCTACAATTACTTTACCTTCAGATGTGTTGATCTCTACTGCAATCAGTTGTACTTGTGATGGTATATCTAGTTTTATTTCCTTGACTTTTAGATTTTTCTTAGTTAATATTATAATTCCTCCTCTTTTTTTTAAATATCTGTCTCTTCTCCATATATTGTATTCCTCTAAGTTTAGTATGTCATTTGATATCCTTGGTATTAATTTTGTTTCAGTTAGGCATATTATTTGTGGTTCATTTTCTCTGACATAATCATTCATCTCCAGTAATTTAGATACTATTCCATCCACATTTGAGTACATCAACTTTATCATCTTGTTTATATACTTGTCATGACATGGTTCTACTACATTCCTCCTGTTTCTTCCATCCTGTTTGTGTACCACTTTCGTACCTGCAATCCTATTACTTTGTAAAAAAAAAAAATTCTTCTTGTCCTCTTCTGATCTTCCCTCATTTTTTTTTTTTTTTGCTTCCTCCCTTTTCTCTTTCAGTAATTCCAGTTCCTCTTGTGTTAGGCATCTTTTTATCCATACATTTTTGAACTCCTCTTTTTCCTTAAGATTCTTTGCATTTTTTAGTATCTCTTCCACAGTGTTTACACTCTGGAAAGTCACCTTTAGAGGTCTTGTCTTGCTTTTCTCGTATTTCCCTAACCTTTTGTGTTCCTCTATGTCTTTACTACAGATTTCCTCTGATATTTCTTTCAGTAAGCTCATTACATTTGCCATCTCCTTTTTGTCTCTTGTGATCTTGTTTTTAACTTCATCCTCTTCTATACCAGTGATTACTATTGATTTGTTTATCTCTACTGAATCTCTGACTAACTTTGGTTTGTTTTGGATTATTCTTTTCACCTCCTTTTTAATGCTTTTTTCCTCCACCCTTGTTTCTAAGTCTTTCTTTACTTTCGCCATTTCTGCATACGTGGTTTCTACATCATTTTTGTAGCTTTGCACAGCTTCATTTACTTGTGTTATCTTCTCCTCAATATCACTGCTCTGGTCAATAAGACTGCTAACTTGCCTAATTGTCTCTGTCATTTTTGAACTCTTCCATAACACTCTCGTGATTGACTACTGTACTTGCCATTTCACTCATTTTTTTCCTAAGTGTACTCAATTCCACGGTTAGTTCACTGATGGTTGTGTCTTTCTTATTGGCCTCCCTTCCTAGTTTTTCTATTTCTTCCTTTTGCAAGTGCATCTGCTTCCTTATTTCATCAATTTCATTTTTGAAAGCCATTTCTAGTTTGTTTACACGTTCAACCAGTCTATTGTGGGTCTCTACTTCAACCAGTTCTTGGTAGAAATCATCATTTTGCTTTTTACCTTTATCCCTTTTCTTTTCCAAATTTGTTTTACTGAAGTATGTATCCATTTTGCAATACTTAAAGTGCAAAGCATATACTTACAATCCCCGTGTTGTTGTAGTAAACAAACCTCAGAGATGACTCAGCGTATTCTTTCGTCTTGGTTCTATTTCCTGTTTTTACAAGTCTTGTTTAAACTTATTATTTTTTTCCTTTTTATAATGAACAATCATTTAGTCTAACCTGGTACTGAGCTTGACTCATACAAAGATACTATTTAGGTAATGCCACTGGTCGTGATCAGCGGCGGTGTCACACATCCGTCTAGATTGTGTGTGTGTGTGTGTGTGTGTGTGTGTTTTGAGTTGTCTGTGTGTACGCAGGTGAGCCTGTGTGTGTGTCGGGGAGGGATACTGCATGTGGAGGGATGGCCAAGTTCATAGTGAGCCTGTGTGAGTGGAGGTTTGGGTATGCATGTTAGTAAATGTGTGTGTGTGTGTGTGTGTGTGTGTGTGTGTGTGTGTGTGTGTGTGTGTGTGTGTGTGTGTGTGTGTACAAAAGGATATTAAACAGCCTAATCCAAAAATATATCATTAAGAAAATCTTTGTTTGACTGGTGGGAGGTGCCTGTGTGTTACCATGGCAACCTCCCACACCACCACAGTTACATAAACACATTTCCCCACCAGCAAGTGTCATTAGCCCTTTAACCGCGGGCATTGTTTTGGCCTGACTGACCTCTCCCGAGGGGGTTTCAGCCAAATGTAAACAAACCTTTAAACCTTAATAACTCTGAACAGAATAAAGCTAGAGAAAAAAAAAAAAAAAGGTACCATTAGAAAGTACTAACCTTCAGCTTTCCATTGATGTAGGTTTCATGACTTTGTTGACTTACACAGGACGGGCAGTGCCGTTAGAAGTGAGGGGTGTAAAATCACTATTTTACGCCCCACACACCAGTACCAAATGCCAACCACTCTCTGGTAATAGTACTATAAACATATATGAACACTGCACATACGATAAACACCCACTCTGTGTTCACTGAGGTAGGTAAAAGGCACTGTAATTGCCCGCACTTCACTGCGGCTTCACCCTCTCACTGACGTTTGGTTAGCAGCAATGTTTTCATTATTTCTAACTTCTAATATTATTTTACATATAATCTGGGCAATATACATTATATTTACACCGCACTTATTACTATATTGCGTCACTGTCGCATCACAGAATTACACAAGTGCCACAGAATTACGAGTACACAAGTGCCGCAGATTCTCTTATTACAATATCACTTATTATACTGGCCAATATTTACATTTTTTTCTAGGCAAAATATCCCTTATTACTACATTATCCATTATACAATTATTGGTAAAGCACGTCACTGTCGCATCACTGTATATCACTGTCACTTTCAATATTTACCCAGAGATTGGTACTCGGCAAAGCACGGAGTCACACAGAGAGCGACTTGGCATTCCTGGCACTCGTGTGTGCTCATTTTTCTCATCCGAGACCTCCATGTGGTGTTATGACATACTCTGCAGCGGCCCTGTGACAACCTGCCGCCTGCGGTAAGAGGCATTTTCACAAGCTGGTGCCGACTCATGTAATTGCGGCACTCAAGACGGTCAGGTTGTGTGTCAGAGTGTCGCCTCGGGATCAATGCCGTCACCTGACCAAATCGTGCAAGCAGCTGCTGCACGACAGTCTTGGAGAACTGTCTCAGGGATGGTTGCCTTATGCCCCTGACTTGTGTCTTGTAGAGGATGAAGGTGTTGAGCATGCACATATCGAGCATGTGCAGGCAAGCCTTCCTGTACCATCGGGTGTTTCTCCTGAGACAGTCTATTTCGCCAATCATCATATCAGACTTATCAACAAGTCTCATGTTCACATTGTAATCAATGACGGCATCAGGCTTCATGATTGGCTCTCCCGTCCTGTAGCTGACCTTCCCGGTTCTCTGCAATTCCCCCTTGTGGATGGTGCTGATCATATTCACGACCTTCTTGTCATGCCATCTGATCGCCAGAAGCTTGTCTGACTTCTTCAGGTGCACATCTCCCTTGGATGAGGATGATGCTTCTGGGAAACTTGGCCACTCTTTCCTATAGCTCCATACAGTGCCAACAGTGCCAATGCCGTGTTCAGCCAGGTATTTGGAGAGTTTCGGCGCTGTGTAATAATTGTCTGTGTACAGCACATGATTCCCACCAAAATACCTCTCCATCAGCACTTTTACAACGGAGCCAGAGAAGCCAAGGGGGTCTTTCCTGTTCACGTCCATTGTGCTTGCAGAGTAGATGACGAAATCAAGGATATACCCCATCTCACAGTCACACAGCACAAAGAACTTTATCCCAAAGCGGTGGCGTTTGCTGGGGATGTACTGCACGAATTTGAGATGTCCTCTGAACAATACCAGGGATTCGTCTATGACGACTTTCTGCATAGGACGGAAAAATCGCATAAATCGATCCCTAATCCTGTTGAGAAAATCCCTCACTTTCCACAAAGGGTCAGTTAGGGACGGGTTTCCATTGTCAGCAAAGTGCAGGTATCCTAGCAGCTGTTGGAACCGATCCCGTGACATACATCCCGAATGTTGGGATAGAAGTAATGTCATCCACGAGCCAGTACTCCTCCAACTCATGTCTCTTGATATGGGGCATCAAGAACATCAGTGCAAAGAACACATACAGCTCTCTGATCCCGACAGGCAACCACGACACTTGCTTTGGTGAGCCAATAGGTCCCAGCCCTTCTGCTGCACACTGAGCTGCATACCTATTGGTCTCATCGCTGACATGCTGCACGATTTCGTCATCCATGAAGGCCAGGAAGTAGTCTACAAAATCATCTCCTGCGTTGCATGGAAAGGCAGGCTGTATTCCAGCATTTGTCATATCAAACGGCGGATTGTGTGGCTGAAAATCTGCACCGTCAGACCAAACAAATGCATCAACTTTCCCTGTGCATGGTTCAGTGGAAGTGGCAGGTCGCATTGCACTCGTTTCCCCGTGAGAAGGAGCTGAGGTGGAGGCAATGGGTGAGGCAATGGGTGAGGCAGGAGGTGAGGCAGGAGGCGAGTGGGAGGGGGATGAATGCAGGGGTGGTGAGTGGGGGGGTGGCGAGGGTGAGGGAGCTGAGCGGGGGGCAGGCGGGGGGGTTACTGACCTGGTGCGTGGTGAAATTTGACCCTTTCTTCCCCACTTATCACCTCGCTTATCGCCCAGCTTTGCCCTGCAACTGCCACGCATCCCCTTTGTTCTAGGCCGGCCTGCCCTGCTTACCCTGCCTGCACGGCCTGCACGGCCTGCCTTCCCTCGCTGTGCAGGCTCTGGGAATTCATATTCCTCAGATGATGTAGACTGAGGAGAGGGCACGGCAGAAGATGAAGATGATGTGAGGGCAATAGGGCTAGGGGAACAGGAAAGTGGTGGGAAATGCTTGCTAGGGCCTGGTGCAGGAGATGTAAGTCTGCGCTTCACTCCCTTCCCACGTGCAACACCAATTTTCCCCATAGGCGCCTTCCCTTTCCCAGAGTAAGTTGGGGGTGGTGGGGGGGAAACTACACGCTCACTTTCATCACTGTCACTGTCAATGCTAAAGGGTTCACCACCAATCACTGCAAAATCATCACTACTTGCTGTAAGTGTATCACTCTCACTGCCACAATCCAGAGTTGTACTTACAGTTTTGTCCAGTTCTGTTCTAATTTCTGGAGTGCTCAACCCCTTCTGCCTCTCCGTTGGCAGTTCCTTCACCGGTGTAGAGGTTGAAGGCACACTAGCACTAATCATTTGCGAGGAGGAAGCGAGCGACGATGAGTCGGGACGGAGCGCCATTATCACGCAACGAGCTGAACAGATACTGACTGATGCGTGTCAGGGCAGGGGTGGGGGGGGCCCCCTCGGGGTTGGAGGAGGGAGGTGTGGGATGGCTGGCGTGAAAGAACTCGACAGCTACTCTTGTGTGAGACAATTTGCACACAGGAAAAACGAGCGGTGTTCAAAATATTCACGAACATTCCAGAATGACACCAGCGGTTTGGTCCAGTTTTGTCGATGTCATTCTGGAATGACACCTGCGGTTAAAGGGTTAGAGAGTATTGTGTGTGTGTGTGTGTGTGTGTGTGTGTGTGTGTGTGTGTGTATCGGGGAGTGCATGTGGATATTGCAAGGCATGAAAGGATTGATCTTGCTGATGAGTCTTTTGAGTGTGTGCAAGAGTTTTGTTATTTGGGAGACATGTTATGCACTGGAGGTGGGGCTGGAGCAGCTCTGTGGCTAGAGTGACGAGTGGTTGGAAGAAGTTCAGGGAGCTGTTGCTTATCCTGACATTGAGAGGACTCTCCCTCTGTGCTACGAGATCTTTGTATGCAGCATGTGTTAGGAGTGTAGTGCTGTATGGTAGTGAGACCTGGGCAGTAAAGGGAGAGGATATTCGCAGGCTCAGTCATACAGAAATGACAATAATTAGGTGGATGCGCAGTGCGTATTTGAATGCGAGGCCTGGGGGTGCTAGGTTTACGGTGAAAGAGTTAAGAGGAACAGGGAGACTGGAGTGTACTGGTGTTGTGATGAGGAGGGGTAGATTGAGATGGTTTGGGAGGAAGGATGGGACTAGAGTGTATTGGTGTTGTGATGAGGAGGGGTAGATTGAGATGGTTTGGGAAAAAGGATGGGACTGGAGTGTATTGATGATGTGATGAGGAGGGGTAGACTGAGATGGTTTGGGCATGTGGAGAGGATGCAGGATGACATTTGGGTACAGAAAGTGAAAAGTGTTAACGTTGAGAGTAGGGTTGCGAGAGGCAGACCGATAAAGACCTGGGACGAGGTCATGGAGTTTGACTTCAGGGATAAGGGAGTGAATATGGAGGCTCCTAGAGATCGAGCAGTATGGAGAGCCGCCATTAGGTGTCCCAGGCCGACGCATGTAAGCAGGATGGGGTTTTTATAAACAAAACGAAACGAAAAGAATAAACGAAACAAAATTATTATTGTTGCCCTTTCTCCGTCATCATTGCTGAAATATAACAATAGATTAACGCTGGAATACATTGCTAGTCGCGAAGAAGTGCTATGGACGTGGAGCCGAGGTTTTATCTTATTCTGCCACTGAGCTACGTGAAATAAACTCTAATATGATGCTAGTCATAAAGAAGTGCTTTGCCAAAAAACAGCTTTCATGTCATCTTGTCCTCCAACATCTGTCTGTCTTCCCTCCTGCTCACACTTTCCTCATTCTTCTCTCCACCACATCCCCCTTCCACCTCTTCCTCGGCCTCCCTCTCCCTCTCTCACGCTGCACCTCGCTCACATACACACTCCTAGTCAGTCTCTCATTCTCCATTATCTCCACATGGCTACATTATCTCAGGGTACTTCTCCCAACACTTTCGTTCACATCCACATCATCACAACGCTCCTTCACTTCCTCATTTGTCTGTATGTCTCTCCACGTAACTCCACATCCACATCATCACTACGCTACTTCACTTCCTCATTTGTCCGTCTGTCTCTCTACATAACTCCACATCCACATCAACATCACTACTCTCCTTTGCTTCCTCATTTGTCTGTCTGCCTCTCCACGTAACTCCACATCCACACCAACATCGCAACGCTCCTTCACTTCCTCATTTGTCTGTCTGTCTCTCCACGTAACTCCACATCCACATCAACATCACAACGCTCCTTTACTTCCTTATTTGCTTGTCTGTCTCTCCACGTAACTCCACATCAACAGCACAACGCTCCGTCACTTCCCCATTTGTCTGTCTGTCTCTCCACGTAACTCCATATCCACATCAACATCACAACGCTCCTTTACTTACTCATTTGTCTGTCAGTCTCTCCACACACCTCCATATCCACATCAACACCACAACGCTCCTTCACTTCCCCATTTGTATGTCTCTCCACGTAACTCCACGTCCACATCAACACCACAAAGCTCCTTCACTTCCTTATCTGTCTGTCTGTCTTTCCACGTAACTCCACATCCACATCAACACCACAAAGCTCCTCCACTTCCTCATTTGTCTGTCTTTCCATGTAGCTCCACACTCAGATAACTTCTTTCCTCACCACTTTTCACACTAATAAAGATGATTTGGTTCAACTGAAAGAACACGTGGTATCAAAGAACAGATGAACAATATCCTCGCTTACCTTTGTTTATCATGGCAAGATGGGCAAGTTGTTTAAACACTTTTAACACTGAGAAATATACACACAGCTCGACCGTCCTCCTCCTCTCACGGTCAGAGGGTGGCTGACGGGATTCGAAGCTTCAGTGGTTCACCGAGCTCCAAAGCATGAGGTGGAAGGGGGAGAGGGAGGGGGAGGCCAAGGATGAGATGGAGGGTTGGAGTGGAGAGGTATATGAGTATGGGGTGTGTGAGCTGGGAGCAGGGCAGTGAAATGGCAGGGGACAGGGCGATATGGAGGCGATTTGCTTGTGGCCACCTCTTACGGGATTAAGGCGTCTGGCAATAGATAGACAGATAAATCATTCCGTAGCACCTTAATTTGGCCTAAAATGGCCTTCTCTTTCTCTCCTAAATGCGAAGCTGTAACAATGGAGTAGAATATGATGCTAGTCACGAAGAAGTGCTATTGAGTGACTATAGAGCCCTTATAAAAGATCTGTATATCTACCTATCTATTATCTACCTGTCTATCTATCTATCTATCTATCTGTCACTGAGCTACATGAATTGAGTTACAAAAAGACGAAAATCTGGACCAAGATGAATAATATTATGCTAACTCCAGTGGCATATATTCCAGACGATTTTATTCCGATTAGCACAACCCATTCATAGTTTATCTGTCAAGAGCCAGACGCCTTAATCCCGCAAGGGGTGGCCACAAACAAATCGTCTCCATGTTGCCCTGTCCCCGGCCATTTCTCTGCCCTCCGACTTACACTCCCTCTCTCATGTACCATCCACTCCAGCCCTCCATAGCATCCTCGGTCTCTCCCTCCCTCTTCTCCTTCCACCTCACTCACATACACTCTCCTAGTTAGTCTCTCACGTTCCATCCCCCAACTTACACCCCTCCTCTCATATACCACTCTATTCCATCCCTCCCTCATCCCTCTCCACCTAATGCACATACACTCTCCTAGTTAGTCCCTCACTCTCCATCCTCTAACTTACACCTCCCGCTCTCATAATTGTACCTCTCTACTTCATCCCTCCACCTCATCCTCAGCCCATCCCTTCCTCTCCCCCTCCATTTAATTCACATACACTCTCCTAGTTAGTCTCTCAGTCTCCATCCCTTAATCTACACCCCCTCTCTCGTATACCTCTCTATTCCATCCCTACATCTCATCCTCGGTCTCCCCCTCCACTCCCCCTCCACCTCATATATACACTCTCCTAGGTACTCTTTCTTTGTCTCCACTCCATCCCTCCATCTCATCCTCGGCCTTCCCCTCCCTCTCACAGTGTCTATGGTGGGAAAATAATTTTTCACAATTACTATACTCTTTTTACTCTAACTTGGCCTAAAATTGTCATCTCTGTATTTTCAGTGCTGATTTGTAAGTGGTAGTAGTAGTAGTAGTAGTAGTATAGTAGCAGTAGTAGTAGTAGTAGTAGTAATAGTAATAGTAGTAGTAGAAGTAGTAATAGTATAGCAGTAGTAGTAGTAGGGGTAAGATACACATACACCAGGTAAAGGTATATATTATATAAATGGTCTGACTATACAACGTCAAATATTGAGTGAAAATAAAAATGTCGGATAAATACTAACACTGCCATTGTTACGGTCGTATGCTATGTGGCTTTAGAGGTTGCTTAACACCTCTTCCTTAGCGATTCATTTTGCACATTTCGCCTCAACATCCACTTTCAGGTTATTAGTGAAAAGTTGACTCCTGGCCTTTGGTTCCTTCTTCCTTGCATTAAAAAAAAATGAGAACGTAAATGTGTCATATGCTGAGTAAATCGCAAAGGAAATGGTGTTACGAAGACTCCAATTGCCACCTTCAACACTACATTCCATCCCTTCACCCGATGACGTCTTAATAATTCTACGTAACCTCTGCCTAACCTCCAGGTGCTGGAAAGGGACCCTTCACGTGGTGGCACTGATATCACCGAGCGGCTCCATTCCCTGGTTACTCAAACATCCCTCAACCGCCTCCCTATCCCCCGATGAGAGGAGGGTCATTTTGGATATCACTGTACCCTACCTGTGTAATACTTTATGGGGGAACTGTACCCTATAGATATCTTGCAGTAGCTTTACAATCTAACTTCCAGACATAGCTATCTATCTATCTATAGCCCAACGCACTAATCCCACAAAGGGTGGCCGCAGACAAAACGCCTACAAGTTGCTGTCACCCACCATTTGACTGCCCTCCCCCCAACTCACTCCCCCCTCCCTCATATACCTCTCAACTCTATCCCTCCACCACATCCTCGGTCTCCCCCTCCCTCTCCCTCCCAACACCAGCGTAATGTAAATCCTGAATGGCCCAGCACACAAAAGGCAACAGCTATGTTCAGACATACGTATCAGTTTTAACGTGTACTGTATATGTAAAGAAAATCAGGATATTATAAGCCATGTTCTTTGGCTGGAAAATGTTCTCACAAGTGTCTGAGTGAGATTTCTATTTCAATATCCTAAAATTCTGCTCCATGAAATCTGCCCGCCACAAAAAGAGAAGGTGGATAATTCGCTTAATGAAAATGTTAAGGGTAAGCAACGATTTTTGCCAAGAAAAATTAACACGACGAGAAATACAAGTAAGTTAATGGAGTCTTTATATCATAATTATAGTAGTGCTGTTGTAGGACTTGAGGAAAGCCACATATAAATTCTGTAAACTGGAACCCTGTATAATGCTTCATATATACCGAGTGTCCCACAAGTTCTGCTTATAATAGAGACACTGCATGTAAGTTGCTTGACAAACTAAGATGCAGCTGATTACACTGGAAATACTAACTCCTGCCATTTCTGTAGTTACCAGCCGCGATAGTGAAGATGGTATTGTTTTCAGTTTGTCTGTGTGTCTGTCTGTGTGTCTGTTACCACGATAACTTTGCAATCGCTCAAGATATCATCACAGAATTTCGCAGGTGTGTAGTAGGGATGAAAATCTCAGACTGGTTCGAAATTGGTGAAAGTAGGTCAAGGTCAAGGTCATATTCCAAGCTGCGCTGGATGTGTATCAGCTTGCGACTGGTGTGATTCCCCCCTTTGGGAGGGCCTCTAGTTACCATCTCATGTGGAAAAAAATGCAGTTTAATATGTTTAGCCAAATATATGCAATAAATGTTTATAATCCTAGCAGGACTATGCCATCCTTTATATATACATGTGTGTGTGTGTGTGTGTGTGTGTGTGTGTGTGTGTGTGTGTGTGTGTGTGTGTGTGTGTGTGTGTGAACTTCATAGCATTTATATACAGTTTTTACAAACCACAAGAAGAGAAAAAAACTGTAAAAAATCTGAGAAGACACACGAATATAGCAACACCTAAGAACTCTGTGGATAAAAGTAGACTCCAAGAATCTGTGTCACAAATATTGTTTCCATAGTGAGAAAGACAGGCCTAAATTCAGTCTCTGTCCTGTGCATCGTGTGGTTTGTATCATATCCTTAGTTTTGTCAGTTTTGTAAATCGCCTTCATATGTTTCACTGCAGTTACATATTTCCATCTATTGCTACATAGACGAAATCACTGGCCATCTGCATTGTTATATTGTATAATCAATGTTTGTCCTTTTAAACTGTTTCCACTTTGTTTTCCATACAGTTAAATCACTGTTGCCACGTTTCAGGGGTAGGCTGTGGCTGAATCGGTAGAGAGGTGGCTTGCAGTCCTAATGGACCCAGGTTCGAATTCTGGCTGGGGCAGGGAACAGTTTAAGGATTTGAATTTCATAAAAACAGACTTTCCTGATCTACCAGAAAACCCGCTGACATGTCGTAAAATACCCCCTAATACCAGTATACCAGTCCTGAATGAGGCAGCCCTAGCATGTATTCAATCTGGACGGAGGGTGTTAGCGCCGAAGTGGTGACATGTGGAGGTGTAGGAGGACTACTGGGCCTTGGGATAGGCCACTGCCCCCGAGAATTAGGCCCTGAAGCCTTTGCCCAGAGTCGGACACATTTTTAAAAAAAAAAAGTTAAAATCACTCCTCGTCGGGATGCTTCTAGATCACTGTGTCCATCTGCTTCGCTACGGCATAGAATTACATTACATTTTTCCCCGTTATTCTGTGTCATATGTCTTCGTGGCCGCACCCACCTCCTTCCTACCAAAAGAGAACACGAGTGGGAATCACGCCAATGTTACAGATATCACAGGGGGAATTTTCTACCTCAAGAACAAATGTACGCCATAAGGTAAGCCAGTACAAATCGTGCGACGAAGGTGGCATGTCGGATTCAAACTTAAATCTATAATAATCTTACGAGTAATGTTAAAAAAAATGTTAAGTATTCCCACTCCTGAGGTAAATAGAGAGGCAAAAAAATGTCAGCACTTGGATGTTTCTCATGTAAGTGTGGTTTTTCCGGGAGGCGTAATTATTTTCCTCGACTTACGAAGCTTTTGGGCACCTCCTCCTTAACGTATGTCTTACGTATTACACCTGATATTTGCTTATGGATTATTTTGAGATTCTAAAGGCGAAAAGTTCTTATATCACAAAGTAGGGTAAAAATTGGTGCACCATACGCAGAAATAACGTGGTAAGGAAGAGCTGCTAAAGACCATCCTAATCCATTAAATCATGCTCGTATTTAAAGTGGCATGTTCAGTTTTATAGCAACCCTTTCCTTGTGATTTATTTTCACAATATATCTTAGCATTCTCTTGTATGAAACTTACTTCATTTTAATATCGACTAAGTTTATATCAGTGACACACAGGAGGACATTAACTTGTACAATCCAGAGTGAATTGCCAACGAAGAAGTGTTACGAAATTTCCAAAGCCACATAGAATACTGCCCTGTGGCCCCAGGTGAGACCCGGCAAGATTAGTGCGGTCCCGTGCCAACCACGCCTGCCTCATTCACTGGCCACACCTACAGGAGGGAAGAAGGTGCCCAATGATGAAAGTAACTGTGGCTGGGCTGGGTGTAGCTCCGGCAGGTGTAAGGAGCAGACAGTGAAGGCAGGTGTGGGATGCAGGGCTGGTGCAGGTGTCGTGGTGGGGCTGGTGAGCACTGGGCTGGGGCAAGACGTGGCCTTGACACACCTTCAGGAAATCTTAGTCAAGGAGCGATTGACAGCATCAGCGCCCACACTGCAGGCAAAGAGGCTAAGGTAGGCCTGGCGGTACTCCGAGGACATGACTACATAGATAATGGGGTTGATGCAGGTGGTTAGGTAGACCAGCAGCAAACCCAAGATGTTCAACACAGGGTCGTCATCCTTGCTGAATGTCTTCACCAGCGTGATGGGCAAGTAACACACCACAAAGGACAAGAAGATCGCCAGAATCATCTTCAGGAGCCGCTGGTCCTTTGGACTTGGTGCAGTCTGCCGTGTCAGTAGTGATCCCCTCTGAGCCCTGCGGAATGTCCCACGCAACTGTGAAAATGTCCCCTTTGCTGATTCATTTGACGGCCGCCGCCCCGTCTCATCTGTTGCATCAGAGGCAGTTGAGTCTGGGGTATTTGTTGGACATATTCTGATGGGGGAGGACACCACCCCTTCCTCCCCTGAGGGATGGCCAGACAGCCCATTGACCTCAGGCCTAAGCACCGTGACGCTCACCCCTGGGGAAGGTGACTGGCCTCTGCCATCAATGTGACCACTGGGTGGGTGAGTGGGAGAGGCACCACCCTCCAGGACTTCCACACTGACGGAGCTGGTGTTGGAGGTGAGCTTTACCTGTGTCTCCACCTGCAAAGTCTCACTCAGTGTATGCACCCGTGCCTCACCACCCTCATGTGGATCTGTCCTGTCCCTCTCTTCTCCCACACCCAACTTTTCATCTTCTTCCTGCTTTGTGCTGCCCTTCTGCCTGTCTTGTTTGCTATTCATTCTGATGATGCTCTGATCATTGTTATGGCTTCGTTTGTCTGCACGGTGCACGATGCAGAAAATCCTTGCATAACAGACACAGATGGCCACACACGGAAGCATGAATGCAAACACGAAGAGGAATGACTTAGGTGAGTAACCATCGCTGTCTGGCAGAATGGTGCACGAGCCAATGGTGGGGTCCAAGCCAAAGGTCCCCCACACTTTCAGGGCTGTGGGCACCAGGGCCCCAAAGGCACCTACCCACGTGGACACAACCATCACTGCTAGCAGCGTCTGCGTGTACAGCCTGAGGAAAAATAGGGGTGATGAGTGGTAGTGACAATGGTGGAAATGATGTAACAGTTATAGTGCTGCTAACAGTAGTTGTAACTGCAGGTTCATCTGAACACTAACACAGTGGATTGCAGGAGGAATATGCCCATCTCTTGTAGTCTTTTGGGAATAGAGACATTTATATAACCAAGGAGCAGGGCTGTCTGGTTATATCGGTGCCATCGCATGAAGGCTTCCCTTACCGACACCAGATGCAGATATAAAAGCCGTGCAACAGTATCAGTGACACTGCTCATGAACAGGGTCTGAAGTGTTGGGGTAAAGGGAAGCCTGAGCCCTGAGGGTAATGAACTAGTTCCTAACTCTCTGGGCTAGACAAGCTTCACACTAGCGACTAAAAGTGTCTGGCTTTAGCAAAAGTGAAATAAGAGAGTCAGCCCTAAAGACTAAGGTGGAAGACCCGTTTTCTACGTGGCTGGAGGTATATATATTTGTTTCCTAAGCACATCTACTTTAGCAATCTAGTGACATACGTTACACTTCATAATTCTCTTGTAAGTCACTGATGCAAACCAGACCGATACTGAAACGTGAAAAGGATCGTACTAGAGAAGGTTAAGGTGAAATATTCAAAATAAATCGCTAAGGAAGAGGTGTTACGAAGCTTCCTATGTCACCTAAAATACAACCCAAAAGCTAAACAAAGGCAGGAGTGAAAACATCGTAAGTCAGCAATATAATAATCATAATATCCGTCATCATCTTACGTCATCTGTCGAAACAACAAACACTCTCTCTCTCTCTCTCTCTCTCTCTCTCTCTCTCTCTCTCTCTCTCTCTCTCTCTCTCTCTCTCTCTCTCTCAAAACACCTATCCAGGCCAGTGTTGTGTTATATTGAGTGGAAAACAATCTAACTCTCTTTTCCTGCTGAGATTTGTAATTATAAACTGTTTCCTGCTGAGATTAGTAATTATAAACTGTTTCATGCAGAGATTAGTTATTATACACTGTGTCCTGCTGAGATTAGTCATTATAAACTGTTTCCTGCTGAGATTAGTCATTATAAACTGTTTCATGCAGAGATTAGTTATTATACACTGTTTCCTGCTGAGATTAGTCATTATAAACTGTTTCCTGCTGAGATTAGTCATTATACACTGTTTCCTGCTGAGATTAGTTATTATACACTGTTTCCTGCTGAGATTAGTCATTATAAACTGTTTCCTGCTGAGATTAGTCATTATAAACTATTTCCTGCTGAGATTAGTGATTATAAACTGTTTCCTGCTGAGATTAGTGATTATAAACTGTTTCCTGCTGAGATTAATGATTATAAGCTGCTTCCTGCTGAGATTAGTAATAATAAACTGCTTCCTGCTGAGATTAGTAATTATAAACTGCTCCCAGCTGAGATTAGTGATTATAAATTGTTTCCTGCTGAGATTAGTCATTATAAACAGCTGTGAGGGTGTCTGTGATGGGAGTGTCTTTGTTAAACTGTTCTAGTCTTATTGGAGAGGGACTCCTTCACGTGATGGCACTGGTAGAGCAGGGAGGGTCCTCTGCCTGGTTATATACAAGTCCCTCAACTCCCTCCCTGTCCGCCGAAAGGACGATGGTGGACGGCAGGGGATGGGTAAGTTTAAGCTACAGTCCACTGCTTCACGTATAAAACAACAACAACTACAACTTGTGCTCGTATTCTTGTCGGTTAAGGAAGCTCCCTAACACCTCTTCCTGGGCGATTTATTTTTGGATATGGCTGGTGAATATCCTCCTGTGCGTTAATCATGAAGAGTATGGCGATATTGAAAGGACTTAGGTAACACAGAAGAGGACAGTCAGGTGTAATGAACCAAATAAATCGCTTAGGAAAAAGTATTAGGGAGCTTCCTCAACGTATTAAGGGGCTAGAGTGAGTTAGGTGTAGTATTAAGGCACTAGAGTGAGTTAGGTGCAGTATTAAGGGACTAGAGTGAGTCAGGTGCAGTATTAAGGGACGAGTGAGTTAGGTGCAGTATTAAGGGACTAGAGTGAGTCAGGTGCAGTATTAAGGGACGAGTGAGTTAGGTGTAGTATTAAGGGACTAGAGTGAGTTAGGTGCAGTATTAAGGGACTAGAGTGAGTTAGGTGCAGTATTAAGGGACTAGAGTGAGTTAGGTGCAGTATTAAGGGACTAGAGTGAGTTAGGTGCAGTATTAAGGGACTAGAGTGAGTTAGGTGCAGTATTAAGGGACTAGAGTGAGTCAGGTGCAGTATTAAGGGACTAGAGTGAGTCAGGTGCAGTATTAAGGGACTAGAGTGAGTTAGGTGCAGTATTAAGGGACTAGAGTGAGTCAGGTGCAGTATTAAGGGACTAGAGTGAGTTAGGTGCAGTATTAAGGGACTAGAGTGAGTCAGGTGCAGTATTAAGGGACTAGAGTGAGTCAGGTGCAGTATTAAGGGACTAGAGTGAGTTAGGTGCAGTATTAAGGGACTAGAGTGAGTTAGGTGCAGTATTAAGGGACTAGAGTGAGTTAGGTGCAGTATTAAGGGACTAGAGTGAGTCAGGTGCAGTATTAAGGGACTAGAGTGAGGCAGGTGCAGTATTAAGGGACTAGAGTGAGTTAGGTGCAGTATTAACCGCGGCGTCCCGTCTACGTTCTTTCCCAACGTCCACACGTTTTGTCACTGCCAATCCCGTCGACGTACATAAACACGAAAAAATTGCAAGGTTCCTAATTTGCACAATTTTCAATTTTCGCGAGTCGTGTTTGGTACGTATACACGTGACACCTTCCTCAACAAGATGCCAGGCAAGAACAATGCCTTACCCAGCATGACCTCCTCCCCCCCCCTGCATGCCATTGTCTCAGCAATTCACCTGTTATCAGTGACCTGGCCAGTATAGCCATGTCATGCCACGGTACGAAATTCAGGGCCAGAGTGATTCCCCAATCAATGACAATGTGGAGGACAAACTTTACATAGCATTAGAGGAAGAAACAGTTAGAAATGATGATCAGGTAATGTGGCAAAAAAAGGTCAGGTATTAGTGAGTGAAACAATGCTTATAATGCCTATATTACTGCTTGAAAACCAATATACTCTTGTACTACATATAAATTCGTACCAAGTAAATAAATAAATACCGTTTGTGAGTGGTGTGAAATAGTTATCCTCCCATAGAACTCGTTTTCTTTGGTGCCAGCCTGATAGAAAACCCAGCAAGGTAAGGAGGTACTCCTACCTGTAAAGAGTATTTTAAACCTCAGGTGAGCGATTTCTCTATGAATTTTCAATGTTTCTCACCAAAAGCGAAGGTTTGAGCCAAAAAAAGAAATTTTCCTAAAATGGTCGGGATTGGGGGGAGTCAGTGGTGGAAAAGTGGTCGGGATGGGGCGAGTTAAGGGACCTGCTTCTTATCTGTCTCTGTCTATCTGTCTGTTTATCTATTTATCTATGTCTGTCTGTCTGTCCATGTCTATTGATCTATCAGTCTATCTGTCCGCTTATCTATTTATCTATCTCTCCATAAGTCGCTATCAAAGTACGCCAATCTGTCTGTCAATTGGCCAAAGTCGTTATGCACAGCCAAAGTTTTCAACAGCAGAACGTCAATTTTTGCAACGTTTAGGGAAGGGCTCGGCTTCGGGGGTTTCGGCAAAGCTAGTCTGCACGGCCATCATCTTTAACCAAGGACCTTTCCCCTTACAAAATATTTCAGAGGTGGGTGCGGCTATCAAAGGTGTCCCTTGTCATATATTTTTTTTTTTCCTAATATTCACTCTAACTTGATTATGAAGTGTTTGACAGATACAAGCGTGAAGACGAATGTATATACAGAAAATACGCAACTTATGCATAGGACTTATATTCACTTACCCTGACTGCGAGGTGTATGGCAGTGTATGAGTGAAGGCAAACGTATATACAAGCATTCTCATATAGGACCTAGTATTAGCAACGTATATCAACACACATCTCCTAGTGTCAGCTTAGTTATAACACAGACTAGTTCATAATAAGGCAGTTCTTCCACTCCGCTGGGTGATTTCTCGTGTGTTGTGGGGGAGACTCAGTGTTATCAGTGTCTCTTCTGCAGCCTTCATTTATCAGTTTCTTATTCCCACACACCCACGCCCACACCAACAGACTGGGCTCCTTTATTTATTCATCTTTTACTCCCACTGCCACACCCACGCCCACACCAGCAGACTGAGCTGCATCCAAGACAACTGATACCGCCAGGCGAGTTGTTTTTAGCTATTTACGAAGCAGCTGTTACGTAAGTTCGTCCACACCAGGAACATGATCAACTCCCTATATCACAGCGTCACCCCGGAATGACTGTTACTCTGCCAAAAGGGAAAGATCTGAAGCTTAAGTGAATACAGTTAATGGTAGTAGCGATAATAAAATAAAATGTCCTTGGGCTGATGGAGTTAAGGGAAAGCTTTGAACCTAATGTTTTCTGTTGTTGTTGTTGTTGTGGCTACAGGTTCATCTGGGCGTAAACACGGCGGGCTGCAGGCTTCAGTTTCCCTTTTTTCCACAGCCCATCACCCACCTTTCAGACGATAGGAGGGAAACTGAGGGACGTTTGTATAGCTGGGTAGTCTACAGTTCGCGTTCATATCGGTGCCACCATGTTAAGGCGTCCTCTTCAGCACCAGGCTGTTTGTAACAGGGTAGGTTGTGACTCATGTAACTAATCTACGAGACAAAAAGAATAGGAAATCTATAAATCTAACGTCCTTTTTTTTTTTTTTTAATGCAAGAAAGACGGAACCAAAGGCCAGGAGCCCGCAAACCGTTCCTTCCAAGAAAAAAACAAAAACCATACAAAGGAGAACCAAATTCAAGATCCGTTCATTTCGTGATGCCTGGACACACTGCATTTGAAAGATTGGAGATCATAGGAAGTAGGAAATACACACAGAGGGAGACAGTTCCAGAGTTGACCTGTCTGCCCTTACTAACCTGTGATAGAGGCTCGGGTGTGCGATCATGACGTATCTGTTGATGGTGATGGCCAGGACGGTAAAGACGGACACGGCCACCAGTCCGTAGCGAAGGAAGGGGAACAGCATGCACAGGAAGCCCGTGTGTACCCAGGCGCGGTGCACGAACAGCGAGGCGGCCAGGGGCAGGTTGAACACTCCCAGCATCAGGTCTGACAGGGTTAAGTTGACGATGAACACAGCAGTGGCGTTGTGCACCTGGAGAGACGGAGAGACAAAGCTAAGAGATGGAGGGAGAGACAGATGGAGCGAGAGAGTGAGAGACAATTAAAGCTAATAGTTGGAGTGAGAGAGTGAGGGAGATAATGAGGAACCAGAGATGTTGATCAGCGCTGCCATTAGGTCTGGTGTGATGAAGGCGATGAAGACAGTGTGCTGTTGATCTGAAAAAAGAAAGAATTAGAGAGAGGGAGATAGCTCTAACAGGGTCAAGCAGAGCATTAAGACAGCGGCCACTCTCTCCCAAAGGACGGTGTGTGAAGGTGAAGAAAGCTGACATCTGAGACGGTCATTTATTCATCACCTTCACCATACAGAAACTATAGTAAAAAAAAATATAATAATAAAAAAAATAGCAAGAATGGGGCTTCTCCTAACCTTTACGTTCCCCCTCACCCTCACCCTCACCTTCACCCTCACCCTATCCCCTCACCCTCACCCTCACCCTTCACCTTCACCCTCACCCTCACCCTCACCCTCACCCTTCACCTTCACCCTCACCCTCACTCTATCCTCTCACCCTCACCCTCACCCTCATCCCCACCCTCACCCTACTCTATCACCCTCATCATAACCCTCGCCCTCACCCTTCACCTTCACCCTCACCCTCACCCTATCCTCTCACCCTCACCCTCACCCTCAACCCCACCCTCACCCTACCCTATCACCCTCACTCTCACCCTCACCCTCACCCTACCCCCTCACCTTCACCCTCACCCTATCCTCTCACCCTCACCCTCACCCTCACCCCCACCCTCACCCTACCCTATCACCCTCACTCTCACCCTCACCCTCACCTTCACCCTCACCCTATCCCCTCACCCTCACCCTATCCCCTCACCCTCACCCTCACCCTCACCCTCACCCTCACCCTCACCCTCACCCTCACCCTCACCCTCACCCTCACCCTTTCACCCTCACCCTCACCCTCACCCTACCCCCTCACCCGCACCCTACACCCTCACCCTCATCCTACACCCTCACCCTCACCCTATCCCCTCACCCACACCCTCACCCTCACCCTACCCACTCACCCTCACCCTCACCCTCACCCTCATCCTATCCCTCACCCCTCACCCTCACCCTACCTCACCTCACCCTCACCCTACTCCCTCACCTCACCCCCTCACCCTCACCCCATCACCCTCACCCTCACCATCACCCACACCCAAACCCCTCACCCTCACCCTTCACCCTCACCTTCATCCTACCCCCTCACCCTCACCCTACCCCCTCACCCTCACCCTCACCCTCACCCTACCCCCTACCCCCTCACCCCCACCCTCACCCCCACCCTCACCCTCACCCTCACCCCCACCCTCACCCTCACCCTCACCCTACCCCTTCACCCTCACCCTCACCCTCACCTTCACCCCACCCCCTCACCCTCATCCTCACCCTACCCCCTCACCCTCACCCTCACCCTCACCCCACCCCCTCACCCTCACCCTCACCCTACCCCCTCACCCTCACCCTACCCCCTCACCCTCACCCTCACTCTCACCCTACCCCTTCATCCTCACCCCTTCACCCTCACCCCCACCCTCACCTTCACCCCACCCCCTCACCCACATCCTACCCCTTAACCCTAACCCTCACCCTTACCCTCACCCTACCCCGTCACCCTCACCGTCACCCTCACCCTCACCCTCACCCTCACCCTACCCCCTCACCCTCATCCCCACCCTCACGCTCACCCCCACCCTCACCCTACCCCCTCACTCTCACCCTCACCCTCACCCTCATCCTCATCCTATCCCCTCACCCTCACCCTCACCCTCACCCTACCCCCTCACCCTCACCCTACCCCCTCACCCTCACCCTCACCCTCACCCTCACCCTCACCCTCACCCTCACCCTCACCCTCACCCTATCCCCTCACCCTCACCCTCACCCTACCCCCTCACCCTCACCCTACCCCCTCACCCTCACCCTCACCCCACCCTCACCCTCACCCTCACCCTATCCCCTCACCCTCACCCTACCCCCTCACCCTCACCCTCACCCTACCCCCTCACCCTCACCCTACCCCCTCACCCTCACCCTCACCCTAACCCTCACCCTCACCCTAACCCCTCACCCTCACCCTCACCCTCACCTACCCCTTCACCCTCACCCTTACCCTCACCCTACCCCCTCACCCTCACCCTATCCCCTCACCCTCACCCTCACCCTACTCTCTCACTCTTACCCAACCCCCTCACCCTGACCCTTACCCTACCCCCTCACCCTCACCCAACCCCCTCACCCTCACCCTACCCCCTCACCCTCACCCTCACTCTACCCCCTCACCCTCACTCTCACCCTACCCCCTCACCCTCACCCTCACCATAACCCCTCACCCTCACCCTACCCCCTCACCCCCACCCTACCCTCTCACCTTCATCCTTCCCCCTCACCCTCACCCTACTCCCTCACCCTCACCCTACCCCCTCACCCTCACCCTACCCCCTCACCCTTACCCTACCCCCTCACCCTTACCCTACCCCCTCACCCTCACCCTACTCTCTCACCCTCACCCTCATCCTACCCTCTCACCCTGACCCTCAACCTACCCTCTCACCCTCACCCTCACCCTACCTTCTCACCCTCACCCTCACCCTACTCTCTCACCCTTACCCTCACCCTACCCCCTCACCCTCATCCTACCCTCTCACCCTCACCCTCACCCTATCCTCTCACCCTCACCCTGCTCTCTCACCCTCACCCTCACCCTACCTCCTCATCCTCACCCTACCCCTCACCCTCACCCTACCCTCTCACCTTCACCCTACCCCCTCACCCTCACCCTACCCCCTCACCATCACCCTACCCCCTCACCATCACCCTACCACCTCACCCTTACCCTCACTCTTACCCTACCCCCTCACCCTCACCCTACTCTCTCACCCTCACCCTCACCCTACCCTCTCACCCTCACCCTCACCCTACCCCTTCACCCTCACCCTACCCCCTCACCCTCACCCTACCCTCTCACCTTCACCCTTCACCCTCATCCTCACCCTACCCCATCACCCTCACCCTATTCCCTCACCCTAACCTCTCACCTTCACCCTCACCCTCACCCTACCCCCTCACCCTCACCCTAACCCTACCCCCTCACCCTCACCCTCACCCGACCCCCTGACCCTCACCCTACCCCTTCACCCTCACCCTACCCCTTAACCCTCACCCTACCCCTTCACCCTCACCCTACCCCCTCACCCTCACCCTACCCCCTAACCCTCACCCTCACCCTACCCCCTCACACTTACCCTAACCCCTCACCCTCACCCTCACCCTACCCTTTCAACCTCACCCTGCCCCCTCACCCTCACCCTACCCTCTCACCCTCACGCAACCCCCTCCAAATTCAAGGCCTTATATTTATCTAACTACAAGTCCATCTTTCAGCATAGAATTTCCACCTTGAATTTACACCCAGAATTTACACAGAATGTACACAGAATTTACACACAAAATTTAACCTCAAATTTACACAGAATTTACACACAATTTACACCCAGAATTTACACCCAGAATTTACACCCAGAATTTACACCCAGAATTTACACCCA
The DNA here is from genome assembly GCF_032717465.1 of Coenobita brevimanus. NCBI lineage: Eukaryota > Metazoa > Arthropoda > Malacostraca > Decapoda > Coenobitidae > Coenobita > Coenobita brevimanus. Next base: position 13,391,060 of record NC_137048.1, read on the forward strand.
GAATTTACACCCTGAATTTACACCCAGAATTTACGCAAAATTTTCACCCAGAATTTATGCACAGTTTACACCCAGATTTTACACAGAATATACACTCAAAATTTACACTCAGAATTTACACCCGTAATTTACATCCATAAATTACACCCAGAATATATACAGAATTTACACCCAGAATAAACACAGAATTTACACCCAGAATTACACCCAGAATTTACTATGAATATACACCCTGAATTTACACCCAGAAATTACACTCAGAATTTACACTCAATATTTACTCCCAGAATTTACACCCAGAATTTACATTCAATATTTACACTCAGAATTTATACACAGAAATTAAGCCTCAAGTTGGAAAAGACTGGCAGAAGGGGAATGTATTCTTTGTGTGTGTGTGTGTGCGTGTGTGTGTGTGTGTGTGTGTGTGTGTGTGTGTGTGTGTGTGTGTGTGTGTGTGTGTGTGTGTGTGTGTGTGTGTGTGTGTGTGTGTGTGTGTGTGTGTGTGTGTGTGTGTGTGTGTGTGTGTGTGTGTGTATCACCGCTTCCTCACCGATTTATTTTGCACCTTACACCTGAACAATCTCTACTGAATATTGTAAATCAGTATAACAGCGATACAATCTGCACCAGAACAAAACAATGGGAATACTGAAGTGTAAAAGGCAAAACAATTCGCAAATGGACAGGTGTTACGTTTTCTGATCTACTCAAAAGACGACCCTCACCACGTCTTCCATCTCTTCCTCCTCTTCTCCTGCCTCACTACCCTCCGTTAAGGAAGCTCCCTAACTCTTTTTCGTAAGCGATTTATTTTTGGATGTATCTGGTTAATATCCTTTCGAAGGTTATTTATGCAGAGTATGGCGATAGTGGAAGGATTTATGTAACACACAGGAGTGCAATAAAAAAAATAAATGAATAAATCGCTAAGGATGAGGTGTTAGGAAGCTTCCTTAATCGAAGAGAATACAGATTTTCCTCCACCCCCTCTTCCTCTTCCTCCTCCACCCCCTCTTCCTCTTCCTCCTCCACCCCCTCTTCCTCTTCCTCCTCCTCCCCCTCTTCCTCTTCCTCCTCCACCCCCTCTTCCTCTTCCTCCTCCACCCCCTCTTCCTCTTCCTCCTCCTCCCCCTCTTCCTCTCGTCCCCCTTCCCCTCTTTCTCTTCCTCCTCCCCCTCTTCCCCTTCCTCTCACTTCGCCTCTTTCCCTTCCTCTCCCTCCCCCTCTTCCTCCTCCTCCCCCTCTTTCCCTTCCTCTCCCTCCCCCTCTTCCTCCTCCTCCCCCTCTTTCCCTTCCTCTCCCTCCCCCTCTTCCTCCTCCTCCCCCTCTTTCCCTTCCTCTCCCTCCCCCTCTTCCTCCTCCTCCCCCTCTTTCCCTTCCTCTCCCTCCCCCTCTTCCTCCTCCTCCCCCTCTTTCTCTTCCTCTCCCTCCCCCTCTTCCTTTTCCTCCTTCTCCCCCTCTTCCTCTTCCTCCTCCATCCCTTTTTTCTCTTCCTCCTTCCCTTCTTCCTCTTCCTCCTCCTCCTCCTTCTCCTCCTCCCTCTCTTCCTCTTCCTCCTCCTCCCCTATTCCTCCTCCTCCCCTCTTCCTCTTCCAATTCCTCTCCTTTTTCCTCTTCCTCTTCTTCCTCCTCCTCCCCTCTTCCTCTTCCTCCTCCTCCTTCTCCTCCCCCTCTTCCTCTCTCTCTTCCTCTTCCTCCTTCTCCCCTTCTTCCTCCTCCTCCTGCCCTCTTCCTCCTCCTCCTCCTCCCCTCTTCCTCCTCCTTCCCCTCTTTCTCTTCCTCCTCCTACCTCTCTTCCTCTTCCTCCTCCTTCTGCTTCCCCTCTTTCTCTTCCTCCTCCTCCCCTCTTCCTCCTGCTCCTCCCCCTCTTCCTCTTCCTCCTCTTCCTCATCCTCCCCCCCCCTCTCCCTCTTCCTCTTCCCCTGCGGGCGTGGGTGTAATGAGAGGAGGAGTTTTCTGAAGGGAGGGAAGGAGGGAGGAGAGGAGAGGGGGAGAGAAATGGGGAGGAAGGGGGAGGGAGGGAGGAAGAGAAAAGCAAAGGAAGAAGAGGATGATGGTAAAGGGAAGGAGGTGTAATGACAGAGAGAGAGAGAGAGAGAGAGAGAGAGAGAAGAAAGTCAGCAAGGGGAGATGGAGGGAAGGATGGAAAAAAGAGGAAAGTAAAAACTAGTGGGAGAGAAAAAATGATGAGAATGTAGGAGAGAGAGAGAGAGAGAGAGAGAGAGAGAGAGAGAGAGAGAGAGAGAGAGAGAGAGAGAGAGAGAGAGAGAGAGAGAGAGAGAGAGAGAGAGAGAGAGAGAGAGAGAGAGTTCAAAGTTCAAAGTTCAAATACTTTATTTCCATAAAATATGGTTATTCTTACAAATCGGTATACAAAGTCACAGACAAAAATAGTCATGTCATATTCGATACATGATAATATCAACTACAAATCACTTAAAATTAACTCCCTAAGTTTAGATTTGAAAACATGTATGCTTCCGGAATGAGTGATATCAGTAGGTAAATTATTCCACAGTTTGGGTGCTAGTATGGTGATGGCTCTGGCTCCAGAGTTTGTTCTGGCTCTAGGCACAAAAAGGTTATTTCGCTGTCTTGTTGTACTGGCTGTGTTTTCACTGACAGTGGACAACTTTAGATACCACTCCGGATAAAAACCATTGACAGCCATATAAACAGTCGTACATCTGTCAAAAATATGTTTATCTTTAATCTTTAACCACTTTAATTCCTTTATGATGGGGGTTACATGGTCATACTTTCTTGCACCCCCAATAGCTATTTTAGCTGCAAAATTTTGTAATTTCTGAACTTGGTGAAGTAAGGTATCATTTGTCGTACCCCATATACCTATACAGTAATTTATTATGCTAAGAGCTAGAGACTGTACAACAATTTTTCGAGTTGACTTATCAAAGTTTTCACATATTTGATTTATGAACATAAGTGTTCCCATGACTTTCTTATTTAATTCAATAATATGCACATCAAAAAGCATATATCTGTCGATATAGACACCTAGATTTTTTACACTAGTGCTCGGGTAAATGTGCTCACCAGAACAATTTATGACAGTGTTAGGAGGAATATGTGATAGAAATCGTCTATTACCTATGAAGATACATTGTGTTTTTCTTGAATTTAGCATAAGTCCATTTCTAAGAAAATAATGTTTTGCAATCCGTAAGGTTCCTTCTGTTTTGGAGATAAGAGCCTCGAGATTATTTATAGTGTCAGCATGGAGAAATTGGGTATCATCAGCATATTGCACCAAAGAACATCCATTTATACTCTCAGCAAGGTCATTAACATAGATGGTAAACAAGACAGGACCAAGGATTGAGCCTTGAGGGACCCCGTAAGCTACATTCAATTTATCAGATATAGTGTTGCTCAGGCGGACAGATTGAGTCCTATTTTCTAGGTAACTTTTGAACCAGAAGCAGTCAATATTAAGCTTAGCACATTTACTTAAAAGAATGTCGTGACTAATACTATCAAAAGCTTTGGAGAGGTCACACAAGGTTAACAATGTAACTTGCTTAGAGTCCATGTTATTATATATTTTATCTGTTATGACAGTAAGAGCGGTCTCGGTGGATAATCTAGGACGAAATCCATGTTGGGTATTAGACAGTGATTTGTTAGATTCCAAGAAGTGTATGAGCTGATTGGTAACAACCTTTTCGAGTATTTTAGAGACAATGGTCAATAGTGAGATTGGTCTGTAATTGCTTACATCATTTACATCACCACTTTTATAGACAGGAAGTACCAATGCATGTTTCCAGGCTATAGGAAAAATGCCTGTTGCGACAGAAGTATTGATAATACAGGTTAAGTAAAAAGCTATAACACAGAGTGCGTCCTTAACAAATCACAGTGAAATGCCATCCGAGCCCACAGAACGAGTCTCATTTAAGCCTTTTATCGTAAGAATGATAGTGTCGGTATCTACAGGATGAGGTCTAAAAAGATTACATTCACTTGAGATTATATTTGGAGAATTGATAGAACCTGACACATTTTCACCATGGAGGACTTCTTGTGTTCGTTCATACGTCTTCTTACCGACATTTGCAAAATGATAATTGAATTCGTCAGCTTTATTTTTATTATCACAGTTGTAACCGTCCGAGTTACTTTTACAGTTTGGGATAATTTCTCTTATTATTTTCCACGTCGCTGAAGTGCTTCCTCTGCTATTACATAACCGACTGCGATAGTAGTCTGCTTTCCCCTCTGTAATGAGAGCTTTAACAAGCTTCTTTTCTTGTTTATATTGTTCGTAAAGAGCTATATTATGTCGATCAGATTTAAGTTTTTTTATGAGTATCATTTCTAATGCTCATAGCTTGCCGTATACAATCGTTCGTCCATGGTGCTAACGGTCTTTTAATCTCCTTAGTTACAAAAGGAGCACAGGCATTTAAACAATTAACAAAAGTATCAGCAAAAATATTCACTTGTGTGTTTACATCATCAGTTTTCAAAATCTTATCAAAATCGTCTGTGCTCCGTAGAAGCCTAAGACAAAAGTCGTCTTTGTGGTAGTTCCCAAGGTGACGAAAAGTTCGAACAACGGGCGGTCTCTTAGGTTTACTAATATCTACTGAGATGCTAATAAGATCATGATCTGCAATTACTTGGGGAATAACATCATAACTGTTTATGACACCAGGTTTGTTAGTGATTACAAGATCCAGCAATGTTGCAGACGTAGGTGTGACTCTAGTAGGTTTATCTATTATCTGAGTTAATTTATTATTCTTTAAGATCTTTTTAAGTTTGTTATCATTAGCAAATTGATTATCATTGAAGTCACCAAGAACAAAAAATGTTTTATTTCGCATACAAATTGATCTAAATGTGTCCTGTATTTAATCAAAAGTGGCAGCTGGAGCTTTAGGGTGTCGGTACATGCATCCGACAATAATGGCTGGCAATTTGCGACACTGTACCGTTACCCAGACATCTTCAATGCCTGGTTGCTTAGGGACATTTAATTCTATGACATTGGCTGATAAGACATCCTTGATATAAATGCATACGCCACCTCCACGGCCACTGTCACATCGTAATATCTTATACTCTGGTATATTAACAAAATCACTCGGGGTAATAGGAACAAGCCATGATTCACTAACACATAGGATGTCAATATTTCTGTCTTTCAATAACAATATTATTACATCCAAATTACACCGTAATGATCGAGCATTAATATGTTCAATAGTTAAAAAATATCCTTTAGTGTTTACATCGGCAAGTGCTTCTTCGCCAACCCCCTATGTGCTATAGTACCGACATAGGCGACTCTTATGTCCCAGACGTTGACAATTGCCACACTGAAGTTTGTGATCAAACCTACAGTTTTCCTGCACATGATTGAATTCTCCACAGTTATAGCACCCCACCTTCTTGCTTCTATAGAAATCAGGAAGTTCAGTCTCAGACTGATTTCTAGAAGCAGCGTACCAATTCCTTTCGTTTCGTTCATGTTGCGTGTCATCATACTGTGTCTCACGAACCTCAGACATTACATAAGGTGTGTGGTTGTAAGGTGAACATTTTCTATTCCCTACTCCCGACCCCGAAATGTAGGTGCTGGAATGATGCTGGGTCGGGTGATTACTACCCACAAATCCTCCCAATCTTCCTCCACCTCTTGTAGTGTTAGTGTGGGTGGATGTTGAGTTGTGCCTGTCCCCTGACCCATCCACTAAAGCTGTAGAGTAAGTGTGGGTGGGAGCAGAACTATTCCTATCCCCGACCCTCCGCCGGGCCCTGTAGTGGCAGCGTGGGTTGGTGCCGAGTTACGTCTGTCCCTCGACGTTATCCCCAACCCAGCAGCATGAGGGTGTGTGTTAACGAAAGTTTGGGTGTGATTCGTGTCATTTCTATTCCTGAAACCCATAGTGTGGGTGCGGGTGTGGGGTGGGTGACGAGCATTCCTGGTAATAACACCAGTTTGTGTTCTTCCAGGAGTATATCTGTCTTTATTTGCAGTTTCGTAGTTGTTATAAGAAACCCTAAACATTCTATTCCTATAATAAGGTTCAAAGGTATATTTATCCCTGTCCCAGCTAGAGCATAGTTTGAAATTAGGACACTCCTTGGCCATAGTCGTCAGTAGACGTATAGCCCCAAATCTATTTAAGATAGGCCCCTTATTTTTCTTCTTTATGGTAAAGCACATGTCATCAATTTCACCTGTGCCCAGTTTGAAAACTTTATCAGTGTGAATGGTAGAAATAGCATTCGTGGCACACCATTTCAATAGCTGGTTATTGACGTCATCAATTTTGGCCTGCATAGTATCGGAGTGCAAAGTGGGCACAAGCTGGCATATGTAAATACTCATATTCTCATTTTTCGCCTTCAACTCACTCACCAAAGCTCCGAGATCGTCTAAAATCTTTTCAGGTGAAGCCCCTTCTATTATATCAAACAGGCCTCCACAAACCACACAGGTATCAGGGATCCAATTTAAATTTTCAGCCACCCAACACTTCAGTATGTCAATATTGGCATCCCTTAATGTTCTAATGAAAGTATTATGGTCAAGATCTGAAGATATTATCTCAGAAAGATTATTGTCACCTATCAACAGAACCTTTGGGGGGGGAAGGGGATGAAGCATTGATATTTACCGTGTCGAGTTTGGAGTGTACCTCGTCCTCCAGCGCCGAGATTCGTTGTTCCAAACCACCAGCGACTGCATTAGAGGCGGGCGAAAGTGTAGGGTTGTGGTTTTGCATTCTTTCCTCCAGTTCCATAATTTTTCGTCCCAGGTGGTCCTCTAAAGCTGAGATTCGTTGGCTTAATGTATATATGGTGGAATGCGCGGTCATGACTTCAGCATTCAATAGTTCAATTTCTAGATCCTTAGTTTTCAGTTTATCTTGAATTTTCTTGATGTCACTTTGCTGTAGTTGTGGGGTGTCGCATCTGTCCCTTACGTTATTTTCGACTCCCCCTCTAGTACTGACGTCACCAACTCCCGTGACTTCACTCTCATCACACGATGTATTGCAATCTTCGCTACTAGTGTCACCATCAACGTTAACTTCCGCAGCATTGCAGTCTCTGCCTTCATGTCTGACGTCGATACCTCTAGTGTCGTTGTCTGTACCCTCAGAGTTGTCATCTCCGCGTGTGGTGATGCTAACGTCACCACAAGCAGTGTTGTCATCACTGTCCTTATTACGTTGGGTATTCTCCAATATACTGTTAATTAATGTTTCCTTATTCACCCACACATTCTTCAGGCCAATCTTTCTGGGGGAAGATTGTGAAGGAAGGAAAGAGGCGGAATGAAGAAAGTGACGGAGGAAAGAAGAGAGAGGAAGGAAGGGAGGGAGGGAAGGAGGCAGAGAGGGAGGGAGAGAAGGAGGGAGGGAAGGAGAGTGGGAGAGAGGGAGGGAGGAATATGAGGTAGACAATATGAGATGATGGGTAGGGAACTAGTTATGTCTTCAATAAATGGCTGAACTTCCTCCATCATTCTTCCTCCCTCCCATACCCTTCCATTCCCTCCCTATCCCCCTCCCCCTCCCCCTCTCCCTCTCCCTCCCCCTCTCCCTCCCCCTCCCCCTCATCATCCAACTCCCCACCTTTCATTTACCCTCTCTCTCACCCATCCCTCACTCCTCATCTCTCTCTCTCTCTCTCTCTCTCTCTCTCTCTCTCTCACACACACACACACACACACACACACACACACACACACACACACACACAACTTTCAACCTGCAACTTTTTTCTTCCACCATACAAAACAATAATTGTCTTCCCCACCAGAAAAAAAAATAAATATGGTCAGTTATAAACATCATCACTTGATGTAGTGCTGCCTACTTCTTCCTTCACCTTTATCATTCTTTTTCTGTGTCTGTCCTCCTCTCTTCCTATTTCTCACCATCATCCACTCACTTGATGTAGTGCTGCCTACTTCTTCCTTCACCTTTATCATTCTTTTTCTGTGTCTGCCCTCCTCTCTTCCTATTTCTCACCATCATCCACTCACTTGATGTAGTGCTGCCTACTTCTTCCTTCACCTTTATCATTCTTTTTCTGTGTCTGTCCTCCTCTCTTCCTATTTCTTCCACCTTTCCAGTCACTTTTTATTACTCTTCTTTCCTTTTCAGGTGGCTTTACGTTGAGTGACAAGCCTAATGGTTTCCTGTAAGCCAGGAAACCATTTACAATGCTGGGTGGTAATCATATAACCAACCCATACGCGTTCCCTAAGTGTCTACAAGTGGGTTGGCAGAGGGTTAGTACCCCTCCCCGTAAAATAACTAACTCAAAGACAAACTGCCACCCCTTATGGGATTATGGCGTCTGGCTAGAGATAGATAGATAGATAGATCGACTGATTGATTGGTAGATATAGGCAGATAGAATTACAAACCAGACGCCCGAGAGTTATATAAAGACGGCCATTTTCTTGTCTCCATTTATTAGATTAATTTATTCATTTATTTTTTTACTGAAGGAAACACACAGAGAATAACAAGAGACTGGCCCAGAAAATGTGTGAGAAGGAGTTTTTTTGTGTGGCCAATGTGATATAGTCCCTCCATCTCTCTCTCTCTCTCACACACACACACACACACACACACACACACACACACACACACACACACACACACACACACCTCTTCCCCGGCCACAGACAACTCTCACTCTAGTATTACCACTGTTTGAATGCAGATGTGTGTGTGAGAGAGAGAGAGAGAGAGAGAGAGAGAGAGAGAGAGAGAGAGAGAGAGAGAGAGAGAGAGAGAGAGAGAGAGAGAGAGAGAGAAGTAATTTAGGAAGAAGGAGAAGCAGGAAGTGATACAGATTATTAACTCTCTAAATAACTAAATAAACCAATAAATAATCCAATAAATAATCTAGTATATAAGGAGATAATTATAAATATATATAAGGAAGAATAACTGGTAAGAGTCCAATACCCGCCCACCAACTGGTCTCGTCTGGAAGCTCCCTAACACCTCTTACTAAGCGATTTATTGGGCTTGTTACACCTTGGCGTCCTCTTTTGGGCCACCTGAATGTGTCCAGTATCACCATAATCTGCATGTATGGCGTACAAAATGATATTAGCCAGTCATACGCAAAAATAAATCGGTAAGAGAGAAGTGTTAGGGAATTTACTTAACCATGAGCATATGGACCCCTAACCTTCGACTAATATACCCTTAAAAGAGAATTACTTCATCCTTGCCTGAGCCCTAATCCTTCCACTAGTTTTGGCTCACGTAAGATCAATCAGTTTATCTATCTATCTATCTATCTATCTATCTGTCTGTCTATCTATAGCCAGACGCCTTAATCCCACAAGGGGTGGCCACAAGCAAATCGCCTCCACGTCGCCCAGTCCCCTGCCGTTTCGCTGCCCTCCCCCCAACTTATACCCCCTTCTCTCATATACCATTCCACTCCATCACACCATCTCATCCTCTGTCTCCCCCTCCCTCTCCTCCCCTCCACCTCATTCACATACACTCCTAGTTAGTCTCTCGCTCTCCTTCCCCCAACTCACACCCCCCTCTCTCATATACCTCTCTACCTCATCCCTCCATCTCATCCTCGGTCTCCCTCTGCCTCTCCCCCCCTCCACCTCACTCATGCACTCTCCTAGTTAGTTTCTCACTCTCCATCCCCCCAAAGTACATCCCCCTCTTTCATATACCTCTCTACTCCATCCCTCCATCTCATCCTCAGTCACTCCCTCCCTATCCCCCCTCCACCTCACTCATATACCCTCTCCTAGTTAGTCTCTCACTCTCCGACCACCCAGCTTACACCCCCTCTCTCTCACATACATTTCTACTCCATCCCTCCAGCTCATTCTCGATCTCCCTCTCCCTCTCCTCTCCTCCACCTCACTCACATACCCTCTCCTAGTTAGTTTCTCACTCTAAACTGGACAAAGACTGTTTAGGCTGATCCTGATGGTTAATGTTTGACCTTTCCCTCTGATCTTGACCTCCGACCAATTGCCCTATAAAAAGGCATCATATCTACCCTTTGGCTGACCCCTAACCCTTCCAAATAAAAGTGGAATAAAAACTGGAATAAAAACATATACACTCATTTTGGGAGAAAGGGTGTAATAATAATAAAAATACTACTACTACTACTACTACTACTACTACTACTAATAATAATAATAATAATAATAATAATAAGAAGAAGAAGAAGAAGAAGAATAAGAATATGAATAATAGTAATGATAATAATAATAATAATAATAATAATAATAATAATAATAATAATAATATAAACACCAGTCATACTCCCGGCAAAGCGTCAGTCACTAAGTCAATGACATCTGGTAAGCCCTGACATACGCAGACAAGAGGAAGCTCCCTAACACCTCTTCTTTAGCGATTTGGTTTGCTTATTACACTTCGTCGTCCTCTTCTGCGTTACCGTAATAATTCTGACATCGCCATGTGGAGAGGATGGAGAGTGAGAGACTGACGAGGAGAGTGTATGTGAGTGAGGTGGAGGAGGGGAGAGGGAGGGGGAGGCCAAGGATGAGGTGGAGGGATGGAGTGGAGAGGTATATGAGAGAGGGGGGTGTGAGCTGGGAGCAGGGCAGTGAAATGGCGGGGGACAGGGCGACATGGAGGCGATTTGTTTGTGGCCACCCCTTACGGGATTAAGGCATCTGGCAATAGATAGATAGATAGAGAGAGAGATTATTAACAGCCATATCCGAAAATAAATCGCTAAGGAAAATGTGTTAGTATGCTTCCTAATTACACAGGAAATGCAGCCCTTTTTTCACAAATAATTTCTCATTTTCTTGTTATTTATCGCAAGGGCTGGATCACTATTTATGTCCGCAGTGTTTGTATAATGGAATGGATCTTTTTTTTTATTCGGAAAAGAAAGAACCCAAAGTTTTCCGACTATAAAGCTTGTTGTTTTAATGTGATATTGAACAAGCCAGGGAGTGAAATTAGGATTAGGTCATTGGGAGCTGCCTGGAAACACTGCATTTTGAACACTGGAGGTCATAGGCAGTGAGAGAGAAAGACAGGCCTAGGAAGACAGGTCAGGAATTGGCCAGTTACTAGTATGGGTGACTGACAGCACAGCAGAGATGTGTGTTAGAGAGTTTAAACAGCAAATGTAAAGGAAGAGGATATTCGTAGGCTCAAACGTACAGAAATGGCGGTGGTTAGGTGATGTGAGGTGCGTCCCTGAGTGTGAGGCCTGGGAGGGCTGGGTTTACGATGGAAGAGTTGAGGGGAAGGATGGGACTGGAATGTATTGGTGTTGTGGTGAGGAGGGATAGACTGAGATGGTTTGGGTATGTGAAGAGGAAGCGGAATGACAACTGTGTGTAGGGGTAAGAAATGTAAATGAAGAGGTGAGAGGGGAGATGGGACTGGAGTGTATTGGTGTTGTGATGAGGAGGGGTAGACTGAGATGGTTTGGGATTGTGAAGAGGAAGGGGAATGACAACTGTGTGTGTGGGGGGGGGTTAAGAATTGTGAATGAAGAGGTGAGAGGGGTGGTTAGGACTGGAGTGTATTGGTACTGTGATGAGGAGGGGTAGACTGAGATGGTTTGGGCATGTGGAAAAGATGGAGGATAACAATTAGGTACAGAAAGTGAGAGGTGTACATGTTGGGGGGGGGGGTTGCGAGAGGCAGACCAAAAAAAACCAGGACGAGATCATGGAGTGTGACCTCAGGGACAAGGGACTAAATAGGGAGGCTTTATAAACAAAACGAAACGAAACGATAAGAAATGTGGAGGAGACTGCCACACCCTGGAGACCGACACACAAGAAGGTTGGTCCAGGCGTACTGTAAAAGACCAAAGAGTGCGGGATGTGGCCCCGCAGCGGCCCCCCCAGGGACACCGTGGTGGGCAAAGGAGAAAGTTTTTGCCAGAAGCCAGAGGGAGGAAGGCCCCCCTACCAGAATCAACAATTGCCCACATCTAAAATTGTCTTCCCTGTGTGTGTGTGTGTGTGTGTGTGTGTGTGTGTGTGTGTGTGTGTGTGTGTGTGTGTGTGTGTGTGTGTGTGCGTCGGGCTGGGTCTCCTACTTTCAAGCTTAGAATGAATATCGCTCGCTCGCTCATAATCACCACACACTTCATAAACGACGCACAAAATTAACTGGCCGTATCCAAAAATAAATCGCTAAGGAAGCGGTGTTAGGAAGCCCTCTAAGCAAAGAGGTTGAGTTGGGAATGACTTGATTACTTAATGTCCTGTTGTTTTAAGGTTCTCTCTCTCTCTCTCTCTCTCTCTCTCTCTCTCTCTCTCTCAGAAATTAGTGTCCCGACCACAAATAAGTTTTTGATTAAATTAAAAATCCTTAACTTTTTTCATGTAAAGGCTAAATTATATATTTATCACACACACACACACACACACACACACACACACACACACACACACACACACACACACACACACACACACACACATTCATATACACGCACACAGTCATGTACATTCGTAGGCACTAATGCATGAGACAAATGTAATAACACACACACACACACACACACACACACACACACACACACACACACACACACATTCATATACACGCACACAGGCATGTACATTCATAGGCACTAATGCATGAGACAAATGTAATTACACACACACACACACACACACACACACACACACACACACACACACACACACACACATTCATATACACGCACACAGGCATGTACATTCATAAGCACTAATGCATGAGACAAATGTAATTACACACACACACACACACACACACACACACACACACACACACACATACAGATTCTCTCTCTCTCTCTCTCTCTCTCTCTCTCGTACCGAAAAATTACATAATAATAATAATAATAATAATAATAATAATAATAATAATAATCTATCTATCTATCTATCTATTGCCAGACGCCTCAATCCCGTTTGGGATGGCCACAAACAAATCGCCTCCACGTTGCCCTGTCCCCCGCCATTTCACTGCCCTGCTCCCAACTCACACCCCCCTCTCTCATATACCTCTCCACCCCATCCCTCCATCTCATACTCGGCCTCTCCCTCCCTCTTCCCCCGTCCACCTCACTCACATACACTCTCTTCGTCAGTCTCTCACCCTCCATCCTCTCCACATGGCCAAACCACTTCAGTGTGTTCCTCATAACGCTTCCTATCACATCCACATCCACACCACAACGCTCCTTTATATTCTCATTCGTCAGCCTGTCTCTCCATGTGACTCCACAGGCTCCTCTTAAATAACTCATTTCCACTGCTCTCACTCTTGACTTGTGTCCTTCCACCAACGTCCAAGCTTCACTTCCATACGTTAGAGTTGGTATTACAATACTGTCATGTAGTAACTTTTTCACATCCATGCTCACTTCCCTGTATCTTATCACTGCTTTCAAAGAACCAGCAACCTTTCTTCCTTGCTGTACCCTTTCAAGCACTTCACCCTCCATACCTCCATCCTTACTCATCACACTACCCAAGTACTTAAACGTACTCACATTTTCCAATTCCTCACCATCCAACCTCGCTGTACATTCACTGACTTCACCTCTCTCAAAGACCATCACTTTACTCTTCCCTACATTCACCTTTAGATTCCGTTTCTTACACACTCTCCCAAAGTCATCCACCAAGCCTTACAGCTCCCCTTCGTCTTCACTCAACAACACAGTATCATCTGCAAACAACAGTACAGGGAGTTTCCAAACACTATCCTCTCTCACCAGGGCCACTCCAACATCCACTACCTTACCTTGTACCTCTTCTATTACCCCATCCATGTACAGATTGAACAACCATGGAGACATGACACATCCCTGTTTCAACCCAACCTTCAAAGAGAAAAATTCACTTAGTTCACCATCCACACGCACTGCAGCCTTAGCACCATCATACATACTCCTCACAGCATTCAACAACTTCCCATCTACTCCATATATTCTTAATACTTTCCACAATCCTTGTCTATCCACCCTGTCATATGCTTTCTCCAAATCCATGAAAGCCGCATACAACTTCTTTCCCTTCTCTATAAACTTTTCCACTAAAGATCTAAGAATGAATATCTGATCTACACAAACTCTTCCCTTCCTAAAGCCTCCCTGTTCTTCACCAACTAATTCCTCTGTTCTTTCTCTAACTCTGTCAATAAGTATCCTACCATACACTTTTCCTATTATACTAAGAAGACAAATACCCCTGTGATTACCACACACTTCTTTTTCTCCTTTTCCTTTGTACAAGGGAATAATTATACCTGACTTCCAATCCTCGAGGACTCTATCTTCCTCCCAGGGCAATCTGCACATCTTCCACATCCATTCTACTACTATCTCTCCCCCATGCTTCAGCATTTCACCACACACTCCATCAATTCCTGGGGCTTTCCCCAATTTAACTTTCTTCATTGCTTCCACAACTTCTATCCTACTGATTTCTTCCTGTCTTCTCACCTCCCTCCTTCTCCCAACCATTCCCCAGCCACTTATACTCGCATTACTTCCATCCTCTATGTTCAACAATTCCTTAAAGTGTTCTCTCCATCTGCTCACTTTTTCTCCCTTCTCCACTAGCAATCTACCATTTTTATCTTTCACTCCCCTACTAACCTCACTTCCACCCTGTCTTACTCTCTTCACCTCTTTTCAGAACATTTTCTTACAGTCCCTCCACTTTACACTCAAATTCCTTCTAAATTCCTCATCCATTTTCTTCTTACTCTCTCTTACTAATCTTTTCACCTCTCTCTTTCTTTCTACATATAACTCTCTCTTCCGCCTCTCAACTTCTTCCACGTCCCTATTTCTCATCCATTCATTCTATGCTTTCTTTTTTTGTGCCACAGCCTGTCTCACCTCTTCAGTCCACCACGCTGTTCTTTGCACCCCCCTCCGTCTTCTCCTCCTCCCACACACCACATCACATGCTGCACATATTTCTTCTGTAAATATCCTACACACACCTTCCACGTTCCCCATCTGCTCCAATTCATATTTGCCCAATCGTTCCTCCACTTCTCTCTTATACTCTGCCTTTTTCTCATCCTCTTGTAACCTTTCCACTCTCCTTGCAACTACTCCTTCCTCTAGTCTTTCCCTTCTTCTATTCCTCCATCTTACTTGAATCCTAATTCTGGCCACCACCAAGTAGTGGTCAGAAAGTCCACTCCCTCAAACTCTATAAGTTCTTGCATCCATTACAAATCTTCGCATCCTTTCATCCACACACACATAATCAATCATTGCCTTCCTTTCATTCAGTTCACCACCCACCCTTCTCATCACTCGCCATGTATACCTGTGGATCATTTTATGCCTGAAGAGGGTATTGGCTATCACCAACCCCCTCCCAGCACAAATGTCCACTAACGCACTCCCATTCTCATCTATCTCAGCAGGCACACCCCACTCACCAACTATTCCATCCACCTTCATAATAATAATAATCAATCAATCAATCAATCATTTCCTGTGGCACCCTCGGGGATGCATAGGGCCTCGATGAACTCACACCACCACATCCTATCTTGTGCTAACTCCTCAAGATCTCCCCAACACTCATCTCCAGCTTCCCGTCTCATTGTCCTCACCCACGTCTCTTTTGGCTTTCCTCTACCTCTCCTACCAAGTGCCACCCACCCTGGTGTACCTCGTACTATTCCCTGTCTCCTATACACATGTCCTAGCCACTTCCATCGTGAGAATCTAACATATTCATCGATCGGCTGCACTCCCGTTATTTCTCTAATTCTACTATTTGGTATCCTTTCCCACCACTTAACTCCTAATATTCTTCTAAGTGCTTTATTTTCAGACACCAAGAATTTATTTTCCATAGTCACTGTGCTGTACCAAGACTCGTGTCCATAAATTAAGATACTCCTAACCATTACCTTATAAAGTTTGATTTTTGTATGCACAGAGAAATTGTTATTATTCCAAATATTTTTAAGCATTCCCATTGCCTGATTAGCCTTCTTTAACCTTTCCTCGAATTCAAAGTTCAAAGAACCATCCTTGGCTAAATAAGTACCTAAATATTTAAACCTATCAACTTGCTTTACAACCATACCTCCAATTACACATTCCTGCGCATTTTCCATATTCATATTGATTATTTCAGTTTTTCCACAATTAATAACCAAACCCACCTTGCGACTTTCACTCACCAAACAGTCCAACACTCTCTGCATCTCTTCTGGCCCATCACAAATCAAAACTATATCATCTGCATAATTTAAATCCAAAAGTTTCCTGTTCTCTCCCCAAAGTATACCTGCACCGGTTTCTGTTCCAACGCGTTTCATAATGTAATCAATGACCAATATAA